>NC_141873.1:343561345-343864375 GCF_056163025.1 Triticum urartu | reverse complement strand
CCATATAAGGGGATAAAGATCCACCTTTTCACCTACGCCTTCTTCCTCCTTCGCCTATCCATTCTTGTGCACTCGAGCTCTAGCACCCAAGTCCGCACTCCCCACCTCAACCTTCTCTAGCCATGTTCGGAGCGGGAGGCAAGTGGATGGTCTCCTCCGTCACGGAGGGACACATCAAAAAGCTGAGGAAGGCCGGATACCTGTCTAACAACATCGCATACCGGCTCCCCGAGAAGGGGCAGCTCATCCCCACCCCTAGGCCCCATGAGAGGGTGGTGTTTCTCCCCCATTTCCTCCGTGGACTGGGCTTCCCTCTCCACCCATTTGTCCGGGGGCTCATGTTCTACTACGGCCTGGATTTCCATGATCTGGCCCCGAACTTCGTCCTCAACATCTCGGCGTTTATCGTCGTGGGCGAGGCCTTCCTCCGCATCCGCCCCCATTTCGGGCTCTGGCTGAAGACTTTCAATGTCAAGCCGAAGGTGGTGCGCGGCAGCCAGGCGGAGTGCGGCGGTGCCATGGTTGGCAAGATGGCCAACGTCCTATGGCTCGAGGGCTCCTTTGTGGAGACCCTGAAGGGGTGGCAATCGGGGTGGTTTTACATCACCGAGCCGCGCGACGCCGAATGGGTCGCACCCCCTGAGTTCCGGTCCGGACCCCCAACGCGGCTCACGTCCTGGAAAGAGACGGGCTTGTCGTGGGGTAAAAAAGGAGAGCTGACCGGACTCCAAACATGTGTCAAAACCCTGGCAGACAAGAAGCTCAAACTTGTCAATGTAGTCCAGGTTATGCTCATCCGCTTGATCCTCCCGTGACAACGATGGGCTTTCAACCTGTGGGAGTTCGACCCGGCGCGGCACCAAACTCTGAGCAGGCTCTTCGACACGACGTACGAAGATGCCTGGAAGGTGCTTTTCAAGGGCGCCGAGGCTCCCGCATCCGCTATTGAGGATCACGGATTCAGTGCGCAGCGTCACGCGCTCGCGGTAAGCTGTTTTTTCCTTTTACAGGGTATCAGTTTTCCATAGTTTGACTCTATGCGGGATCTAAGCTCCCTTTCCTCTGACAGGATTGGCAGGTGACATCCGGACAGATCAACTGTCCGGCCCCTTTGCCCGAAGGCCCAGCGGAAGCTTGCTTGGCGAGGCTGCTGGTTCCGGCGCCCTATGTGGTGCCGGAGAAGAAGGCCACGAAAAGGGCCACGGGGACTCGAAAGAGCGCCCGGCGCCAGGAGGTGTCGGATTCATCATCCGACGGTCCCGAAGCGCCTTCCTCTCGCGAAGACGAGGAGGAGGAAGAAGAAACCTCTCCCCCTCCAGCGGGAGGAGAGAAGAAAAGGAAGGCCGCCCTCTCTGAGGAGGCCGGAGGGTCCAAGAAGGGGAAAACCCTTCCTCCGGACTACTCTGCCGACGCCGACGACGGCGGAGATGAGTGGCAGCCCAGGGCCAAGCCCCTGGCAAAATCGTAAGTATCCGGATACCGGAGTAATTCATAGTATTCGTTTATTGCACAGCTTTCCCTTATGTCGAATATGCTTATGCAGCCCACCCAAAGACCGGCTCGACGCGTCGTCGAGCGGCTCACTGGACTCGTTGGATGTGAACTCGCTTCCGATGGCTTCCTCCCCCCGCCCTACGGATGACACCGAGGTGTTGTCCCAACAGGTTCCAAGCAGGGAGGAGGTGGTCCCGGAGGCGCCGCAAGGCGACCTCCCGGACTCCAGGAGTAAAGGGGATGAAACCCCCCAGGGCTCCAAGTCCGGCTCTAGGCCGGACACCGCTCCGGAACCTTCAAAGGTTCCGGAGTCCGGCGGGGGACCTCCTTCCAAGAGGAGCAAGTCCACCGTGTCGGCGGCCTCCGTCCAACCGGAGGCGCCGGACAATATGCTGGAGGTGCTCCAAGGCGCCTCCATCGACGAGGAGCACCGCGCTATTATGAGTGTGGTGGTCCAGAAGGTTCAGTCCGCAAAAAATGGACTGACTGAAGCTTGTACTAGCCTTTTGACAGGCTTCAAGGTAAGCAAAGAAAGTGTAAATAATAGTACCGCATAGACAGTAGCCCCTGATGCTCTATTTGGCGTTCGGGAAGAAAAGCCGAATAGAGGATCAAATAGAATTCGCAGGAGTCTAACAAAAATGAGTCAATATGCATGTGCAGGCTACCCTGCTTGCGCCCGCCGCACTGACTGCGGAAGTGGACACGCTAAAGCAGGACCTCGAAAGGTCCGAGCTAGAGCTCGAGCGTGCCAAGAAGCAGCTCGAGGACAATGAAGGTAAGAAATACCTTGTTAAAAATATATATATAAAAAAGGTGCAATTGCAAAAAATGACAGGATTATCATGGCTATTGTAGGGGCCATGTCTGAGGTGGCGACCCTTAAGCAAGCGTTGGACGAGGCCGAGAAGAATTCGGCCTCGGAGCGCACTGAGCGGGAGAAGTATGAGGCCGAGGTTGGTAAGGTGCGGCAAGAGCTCCAGGCTCTCATGGAAAAACATGAGAGTTTGGAGCGTGACTCGAAGACGCAAGCGTCCGAGCTTGCGGTGGCTATTGAAAATGCCAAATCTGCCAAGGCTGAATCCCAAAAGACCCTCCAGGAGTTGGATGAGGTGAAGAAGATAGCGGCGGGTAAGGCATTCTTTATGCAAAGTAAACACATAAATGTGAGTTACTTGATACTTACCCGAATCTGGAGCTCTCCAGGGGCATTTACAGATCTTCCCCGGAGTGTATCCGATGCCGCCGCATTCTATCGAGCTGAGGAGGGCAGCTCGACGGAGAAGGTGTTCTGGTCTCAGTACGCTGAGGCCGGACACCCCGTGCCCCTGAGCGACCAGCTGAAGCAACTGGTCGAGCTCCACAAGGCGGCCGAACAGGCCATGAAGGGCCTCCCAGTTCGGCTATGGCCTGGAGAGGCTCTGCCTGGGAGCTATTTCGGGCTGGTGCGGCGGTTGGTGGAGGCCTGTCCAAGGCTCGAAGTCATCAAGCGCTCCGTCTGTATTGAAGGTGCCCGCAGGGCCTTTGCCCGTGCTAAGGTGCACTGGGGCAGGCTGGATGCGGAGAAGCTTGTGAAGGACGGGCCACCAGCGGGGAAAGAGCATCGCAAGCCCGAAAATTACTATAAGGATGTTCTGAAGGGTGTCCGCCTTGTGGCGGATGAATGTACTAGGGATGTAATTTTTGAGTAAAACTCGCTCGTGTTTGTCGTGTGCGCTGAAAACTTGTTCATATGCGCTGAGCAGTGCTGCTTGAATTTAAAATATTACCTTCTGTGCGGTTGTTTATCAATACTGAGAGATGGCGAGTCGTCGGCTTCTGCCCCCTTGCCGCTAGTGCTGGGGTGTTCGGGGATAAACCTGGGCGCTCTTTTTCCCATATTTGGGTCCTTCGAGGGAGGTGCTCAGCCCAACGAACGAGGCAATCGGACTATAATGCGTGAACTCTCTCACTTAGCCATAGAATTCTATAATTTTAAATTTCGGCGAAGCCCCTAGTATTCAGAAGACCGAGTTCGGGACGCTATCCACGCCTTGGCCGGACAGAGCCGACTCCTCGCCCTAAGCGGCATAAGTCTTTAGGGACTCGAAAAAACCTCTCGAACAGCGACCAGCTCTCGCTTCATCATGACAGTCAGTTTTAGCTTTCTCCACTGAGGTGCTCGGCCCAGCTCAACTGGGGCACAATCGCAGTGGTTCTCCTAGTGCTACCTTAGCCGATATAGCGAAACGTAAGGCACCAAAACATAGGAGCTGGGCAAACCCAAGTATTGACCCAAGACATGATTCAGAGCTGATGCATATAGTGTTATAAGTTTGGGGTGCCGCACTTGTGAAAGTGTTCGGACTTCTCACACCATATTGAGGGGTGCTAAAAGCCCCTGGCGTATTTTGGCCGTACTAAGTTGTACGGGTGCAACATGTCGTTAAGGAACATTTATTTATAAAAAGATAATGCAAAAAATAGACAAAAGTTATGCATTGTATATTAAAAATAGCTACGATCAAAGCAGAACGATACAAGTAATGCGATAAACGAAAAGTTGGACTATTTAACATGTCTGCTCCAGGGGTAAGTTGTGGAATAGTATGCGAAACAGGTATACTGCTCGTGATAGAGACCACCTTGGATTTCTGTAATGCGGCATGGCTTGTCTGCTTCCCTGGTTCTCGTGTCGTTTGTGCGGCAATTGAACTGCCGAACAGGCCTTCCGGAGAGTAGAGTCCTGGAAGTAAGAGAAAAGTAAAAAAATTAGCAGCCCCTGGTGCGGTTTAAGCCGTGTTTGGGGCGTGCCGTGATGGTGCCCCTCCCCCTATGCCCATGGTATTTCCAGAGCGTAGTTATGGACGCGAAGTACTGGCGTCGCCTTTTTGCGAGGGTTGGGATTGGGGCCGCATTGCTACGCCTGCTCAGAACGTGCCAGGCGGTCTTGTTGTAGGTTACTCCGGGCGCGCTTGACGGTGTCCGAGCGTTTAATGGCCGGACTGGAGAACTGCCTGGAGAGGCTGCTTTGTACTTCCGCTGCAAGGGCCGCCGTGTGCTCCTCCGTTTGGAGGGAGCATTCGGTGTTTCCATTGACCGTAATTACTCCACGAGGGCCTAGCATCTTCAGCTTAAGGTATGCGTGGTGAGGTACTGCATTGAATTTGGCGAATGCGGTTCGTCCGAGCAGTGCATGATAGCCACTGCGGAATGGGACTATGTCGAAGATCAATTCCTCGCTTCAGAAATTATCCGGGGATCCGAAGACCACTTCAAGTGTGACTGAGCCTGTACAGTTGGCCTCTACACCTGGTATTACGCCTTTAAAGGTCGTTTTGGTGGGCTTAATCCTCAAGGGATCGATGCCCATTTTTCACACTGTATCCTGGTAAAGCAGGTTCAGGTTGCTGCCGCCGTCCATGAGGACTAGTGAGATGAAATCCGTCAATAATTGGGTCTAGAACCAATGCGGCAAATCCGCCATGACGGATGCTAGTGGGATGGTCTCTTCGATCAAAGGTGATCGGGCAGGGGGACCATGGGTTGAACTTTGGGGCGACTGGCTCTACCATGTATACGTCCCTTAACGCGCGCTTCCGCTCCCTTTTGGGGACGTGGGTGGCGTATATCATGTTCACCGTCCGCACTTGTGGGGGAAAACCCGTTTGTCCATTGTTGTTCGGCGGCCGGGGCTCCTCGTCGTCATCGCTATGCAGCCTCTTGTCTTCATTGTCGGCGCTTAACTTGCCTGCCTGCTTGAACACCCAACAATCCCTGTTGGTGTGATTGGCCGGCTTTTCGGGGGTGCCATGTATTTGGCACAAGCGATCGAGTATTCGGTCCAAGCTGGACGGGCCCCTAGGATTCCTTTTGAATGGCTTCTTCCGCTGACCGGATTTAGAGCCTCTGAATCTGGCAATAACTGCCCTATCCTCAGCATTGTCTCCGTTAATGCGGCGCTTCTGCTTGTTGCGACGCGACCTGCCACTAATGTCCCTAGTGTCCGAACTACCAGGGTTCTTGGTCATATTGTTGCTACCAGCGAGCCAGCTGTCTTCTCCCGCGCAAAAGCAGGTCATGAGTGTCGTGAGTGCTGCCATAGATTTCGGCTTTTCCCGTCCGAGGTGCCAAGCCAGCCACTCGTCACGGATATTGTGCTTGAAGGCTGCTAGGGCCTCAGCGTCCGGACAGTTGACTATTTGATTCTTCTTTGTTAGGAACCGTGTCCAGAATTGTCTGGCCGATTCCTCTGGCTGTTGGATTGCGTGACTTAGGTCATCGGCGTCTGGGGGTCGCACATAAGTGCCCTGGAAATTGTCGAGGAATGTGGCTTCCAGGTCCTCCCAACAACTGATTGACCCTATTGGCAAGCTGTTGAGCCAATGCCGAGCTGGTCCTTTAAGCTTGAGTGGGGGGTATTTGATGGCGTGAAAATCATCGCCGCAGGCCATGTGGATATGAAGGAGATAATCCTCGATCCATATCGCGGGGTCTGTTGTGCCATCATATGATTCGATGTTTATGGGTTTGAAACCCTCGGGGATTTGATGATCCACTATTCCGTCTGTAAAGCACAGTGGGTGTGCGGCGCCTCTGTACTGGGCGATATCATGACGTAGCTCCAATGAGCTTTGTCTACTATGTTCGGCCCTGCCGAATGTGTGGCCGGCGTGACGGTTACCGTCTCGAGCCGTGGGGTGCCCACGCGATCCGTAGATCGATCGTGTTTGCCTTGCCTTGCCCTCCAACATGTCTCGTAAGTCTAGCGCATATTCCCGTGCCTTGGTACGGGGTGCGGCTTGAGTGGAGGGCCGGGAGGCCTCTCTGTCGCGGCCACGAGGTGGCCGTTCGGCCGCATCAAGTGCTTCCTCCTCTAATCGGGGTAGCAACCTGCGCTTTGGGTAACTCTTGGAGGGGCGTTCGAGTTCATGCTCTTCAGCCGCAAGGACTTCAGTCCATCTGTCAACCAGCAAATCTTGATCAGCTCTAAGCTGTTGCTGTTTTTTCTTGAGGCTTCTTGTCGTGGCGATAAGCCTGCGTTGGAAACGCTTTTGCTCAGCGGGATCCTCTGGCACGATGAATTCGTCGTCGTCGAGGCTTGCGTCGTCTTCGGAGGGAGGCATATAATTATCATCCTCAACCTCTCTGTCTGCCGCTCTCTCATGAGGGCTGGTTTCTCCATCCTCCTGTGCTAAACCTTGCTGGAGGGGGTTTTCTTCGGCACTCTCCGGAGTATTATTATCTCCCGTGCTGGAATCACCGTTTTTGTGTTGGCGGGATTTTGAGCGGCGCCGCTGACACCGGCACTTTTGCTGTTCCTTGGAGGGGTCATCCTCCGCTGTTCCATCGCCATCTCCCTCTTTTGGGGTGTCCACCATGTATATGTCATATGACGAGGTGGCTTTCCAGGGCCTAGTAGGCGCTGGTTCTCCATCATCTCCTTCATCGGCGTCCATACCGTCGATGTCTTCGGAGTCGTAGTCGAGCATGTCGGTTAAGTCATCGACAGTGGCTACAAAGTGGGTGGTGGGTGGGTTTTGAATTTCTTCATCGTCCGTACCCCAACCTTGCTGACCGTAGTCCGTCCAGGGCTCTCCTGATAAAGAGAGAGACTTCAGTGACTTCAGGATATCGCCGAAAGGCGAGTGCTGAAAGACGTCCGCGGCCGTGAACTCCATTATCGGCGCCCAATCGGATTCGATCGGCAGGGGCGCGGAGGGTTCGGAGTCCAGCGAAGAATCCGGCCCCATGGAGTCATGAGTCTTGCAGAGTACGGGGCTGGTGTTCGGCTCAACCGCCGTTGGGATCACAGCCCCCGAGGTGGCGTCCAACCGCCCATCCTCGATCGGTGCGGTTGGCTCCGAACTAAGGGTCGGAGCCGATGCGGGTGCGGCCTCCAGGGCACTGTTTGGCGGCAGAGCTAGATCATGCTCGTCATGACAGTGCAGCGCGCTCGGCAGTAGTTCGAATCCGTCGAAGATCAAGTCCCGGCGGATGTCAGCCGTGTAGTTTAAACTTCCGAATCTGACCTGACAGCCAGGGGCGTAGCTTTCGATCTGCTCTAGATGGCCAAGTGAATTGGCCCGTAGTGCTAAGCCGCCAAAGACGAAGATCTGTCTGGGGAGGAAGGTCTCACCCTGGACTGCATCGCCATTGATGATCGTAGGAGCCATCAGGCCTGACGGCGACGACACAGAGGAACTCTCAATGAAAGCACCAATGTCGGTGTCAAAACCGGCGGATCTCGGGTAGGGGGTCCCGAACTGTGCGTCTAGGCTGGATGGTAACAGGAGGCAAGGGACACGAAGTTTTACCCAGGTTCGGGCCCTCTCGATGGAGGTAAAACCCTACGTCCTGCTTGATTAATATTGATGATATGGGTAGTACAAGAGTAGATCTACCACGAGATCAGAGAGGCTAAACCCTAGAAGCTAGCCTATGGTATGATTGTTGATGTGTATGTTGTCCTACGGACTAAAACCCTTCGGTTTATATAGACACCGGAGAGGGTTAGGGTTACATAGAGTCGGTTACAATGGTAGGAGATCTAAACATCCGTATCGCCAAGCTTTCCTTCCACGCCAAGGAAAGTCCCTTCCGGACATGGGACGGAGTCTTCAATCTTGTATCTTCATAGTCCAGGAGTCCGGCTGAAAGTATAGTTCGGCTATCCGAACACCCCCTAATCCAGGACTCCCTCAAGCCTATTTTACCTTGTCTTCTCCTGTTGAATAAAATGTTTGCAGATTCCAGCTTAGTCCACGGCACTCTTGCACTATTATTATTTTCACATCGTTCGGTCATGCAAGTGAAAGGCAATAATGATGACATTCGATGAACTGGCCGTGACAGAGAGAAACTGGTATGAACTCGACTTGTTCTGTTTGTGTAAATATTTTATCCTAGTATCCATGATTCAGCCCATTATGATTAAACATGTTTGCAATGACAATTAGAGATTATAGTTTCTCATGCCATGCATAAGTAGCTGGGAGTGGATAATGATTTATCTTGGATATCAACATTGTGTTAAAATGATTGTGATGTAGTATGATGATATGGTATCCTCCTCTAAATGTTCGAGCGGCTTGACTTGGCACATGTTCATGCATATAGTTGAATCAAAACCAACATAGCCTCTATGATATTTATGTTCATGGTGATCATATCCTACTCATGCTAGTGTCCAATGTTACTTATGCATAATGCATGTTTACGACCGTTGTTGCTCTCTAGCTGGCTGCTTCTTAATCTAATTGCTAGCCTTCGCCTGTACTAAGTGGGAATTCGGCTTATACATCAAAAACCTTGAACCCAAAGTTATTCCGGATGAGTCCACCATACCTACCTATATGCGGTATTACCCTGTCATCCTAAGTAAATTTGCATGTGCCACCTCTAATAACTTCTAAAAAATATCCTTTTGTGTGCCTGGATCGTTCATGGAACGACAGGAGGTGGTTGGTATCTTCCATGCTAAGCGGGTTATTCTCAGGTCGAGTGTTTATTCATTCGCCATCGAACGAGAAAAGGGCGGTAATAGGGATGCCCAGTCCCAAACTGCAAACAGAAAAAACTTATAAATAATCAAACAAAAACTCCCAATGGAGTCAAAACCTTGACTTTTATTGCTTGGTAACCACCACTAGCATGCTTAGCATGGAAGATCTTGATAATTGATAGTCGTGAAGTAAATGAGAAGGGTGCATGTCTCAAAATATCATTTACCTCTGTTTTAAAAACTTGAGCTATGGCACCTCTGCAAATCACTGCTTCCCTCTGCGAAGAGACTATCTTTTTACTTTTATGTTGTCTCATCACCTTCTAAAACAAGCGCTAGAACCTGAGAGCACAGCTGTCATGACTTATGCATTGTGTGTAGCTAATGTTGGGTGCATCATGACTGGATCTTTTCTACCATGAATTACAATGTTTAGTCGCTGCTTGAACTTTGGACGTGCTCTGCATTTATGTTTTGCGGTCTCAGAAAGGGCTAGCGAGATACCACTATTGTCATATTATATCATGGTTGTTTTGACAATGTGTTGCCGTTTGAGATACATAATTATTGCTCACTAGCTGATTATGTCATTGATATGAGTTAATATAATCTTTAAGAGTTATTGTCGACATGGTTAGTGTTGGCTGAAAACCTGGTGTTGTTTAAGCTTATTTATGCAAACAAGAGCAAAAGAGTTCGTAAAAGTTTTTCTTTTTCACTTTCAGTTTATCAACTGAATTGCTTGAGGACAAGCAAAGGTTTAAGCTTGGGGGAGTTGATACGTCTCCAACGTATCTACTTTTCCTAACGTTTTTCCTCTTGTTTTGGACTCTACTTTGCATGATTTGAATGAAACTAACCCCGGACTGACGCTATTTTCCGCAGAACTACCATGGTGTTGTTTCTGTCCAGAAATAAAAGTTCTCGGAATGGAACGAAACTTTGCGAGGAATTTTTATACAATAAACAAGAATTTCTGGAGCCAAGACCTACCGGCGAGGAGCACCTGGGTTGGAACAACCCACCAGGGCGCCCCCCCCCCTCTCCTGGCGTGCCCAAGTGGGTTGTCCCCACCTGGTGGCCCCGCGGACCCTGAAACCGACGCTATAAAATCCTATTTTTCTAGAAAAAATGAGGGAGAAAGAATTATCGCGATCCATGAGACGGAGCCGCCGTCACCTCCTGTTCTTCATCGGGAGGCCAGATCTGGAGTCCGTTTGGGGCTCCGGAGAGGGGGAGTCTTCGTTCTTCGTCATCACCAACCCTTCTCCATCGCCAATTCCATGATGCTCCCCACCGGGAGTGAGTAATTCATTCGTGGGCTCGCTGGTTGGTGAGGAGTTCAATGAGATTCATCATGTAATTGCGTTAGTTTTGTTAGGGCTTGATCCCTAGTATCCACTATGTTATAAGATTGATGTTGCTATGACTTTGCCATGTTTAATGCTTGTCACTTTGGGCCCGAGTGCCATGATTTCTTATCTGAACCGTTTATGTTATCACCATTATATCCATGTTCTAGATCCGATCTTGCAAGTTATAGTCACCTAGTACGTGTTATGATCCGGCAATCCCGGAGTGACAATAGTCGGGACCACTCCCAGTGATGACCGTAGTTTGAGGATTTCATGTATTCACTATGTGTTAATGCTTTGTTCTGGTTCTCTATTAAAAGGAGGCCTTAATATCCCTTAGTTTCCAATAGGACCCCGCCGCCACAGGAGGGTAGGACAAAAGATGTCATGCAAGTTCTTTCCATAAGCATGTATGACTATTTACGGAATACATGCCTACATTGTATTGATGAACTGGAGCTAGTGGCGTATCGCCCTAGGTTATAACTGTCTCATGATGAATATCATCCAACAAGTCACTGATCCAATGCCTACGAATTTATCCTATATTGTTCTTGCTAAGTTACTACTGCTATCATCACCGTTACACTTGCTACAAAATTACTACTATCACTGTTACCGTTACCGTTGCTACTGCTACTATTACCAAAACTATCATATTACTTTGCTATTGATTACTTGCTCCAGATAATTAATCTCCGGGTGTGGTTGAATTGACAACTCAGCTACTAATACCTTCAAATATTCTTTGGCTCCCCTTGTGTCGAATCTATAAATTTGGGTTGAATACTCTACCCTCGAAAACTGTTGTGATCCCCTATAGTTGTGGGTTATCAGAAACTAGATGAAAGAGATCTAGTTCTTGGACACAGCCTCCTTCCTGAGGCTAGCGCCCTTCTTGAGAGCTCCCTTTTCAGCAGGCAGGCCATCTTTCTTCTTTTTGGGCTGGCGCAGCATTTCCTCTGTGCAGTCCTTAGCAGTAGCCTTGCAAAAGGATACATAGATGATTTTGATGATCTTTGGTGCAATAGTAGGTGGACTAGTAGTGCAAGAAAGGGAGTTTATGTTCTGAAAAATCTGTTTCTTAAATCCTCTATTAAGTTGTTGTAGCCTTCATCTTCTTCTTACCTCAGATTCTACCACCAGAGCTTTTTCTTTCCTTTTTCGTTGAGCATGGATAGCTGAGGTGGTAGCAAGAGCCAACACATGTTGCACTGCCTCACTGGTGGCATCTGGGGTGGTGTTTACTGGATCAGATGTAACTTGTTGTTATGTAGCCCCCTGATGACACACATAATTCAGATCAGGACATGTTGGAGGTAATACAAAAGGGAAACAGTTCTTGCAGTTTGACCCTTCAATTAAGTATGTCCACAGTTGGGAACCCAGTAAAGATTTATCCCAATCAAAGTTATTGGGGCTTGAGAGCGCAAGAGTGATAAAATTAAACCATTCTACGGGTACCTTAGTAGATGCCAAGGTCTCATTAGATGGAGCAAAGTGTTTCTTATACAGATCCAAGCCTTCCTTGGAGAGAAAACCAGCATCATCACCTAACAAAATAGGTTTGTGCCTCGGATTTGAAAGAACAGGATCAACTTGGCCTAAGAATAACATGGAATTGACAATAACATTGGATCTAAAAATGGGTAGGGAAAAGCCAGGGGGAGCCTCCATGCTACTACCTTCAGAGCTGACTAGGTTGGCCACAGGATCTTGGTATGTCAATCTTGCAGAGGAAAGCTCCTGATGAGCAATAGGAGTGCCACTTGGTGAGGTTTGGGTGGTATGAACAGACATCATTTCCATATTAGGAGCATGGGTATCTACAATAGGAATCTGAGGCACGGGTATGATGTGTTATGCCATTTGCAACATATCTGCCTGGTGGCCAGGGGCAGGCTCCTGCAACATATCAGTACTAGCATGAGCATCAATAAGATCTTGCAGCATATGAACATCTCCTTGTGGGATTGGATCAGATTCCACCCAAGCAGCATTAAC
Organism: Triticum urartu; assembly: GCF_056163025.1. Classification (NCBI taxonomy): domain Eukaryota; kingdom Viridiplantae; phylum Streptophyta; class Magnoliopsida; order Poales; family Poaceae; genus Triticum; species Triticum urartu. The sequence goes on along the minus strand of NC_141873.1, from coordinate 343,852,039 downwards.
AGCAGGTTGGATCTCTAGCTAAGGAGGAATTTCCTCTAGGGCAAAGACCGGAATATCTAGACCAAAGATCTCCAGATTTTTCTCCTGCTGAACCTCCATCTCCCCCACATTGTTACCAGGTTAGGGAGCAGGTAGCACCAAGGGGGCAAGCAGTTCATTCAGGTCCTGTAGGTCTGGGCCCTCACCCACTGAATTAGTAGAGCCACTATCAGATAGTTGTAACCTAAGAGAGAGTGAATCCACTGTTATCCTGATCATCATGTTGAGAAATATCCACCTTCAGATGACCAATTAGATCATTAAGCTCCAAGAATTCTCCCACATGCAATTCAACATCAATATGCTCTTGAGGCATAGCCCAATGACCCCAGCCTTCCTCTTCTTGTGGCCCTGCCATGTCCACATTATTCTCCTGGGCATTGTCTTGTTGGATTAGATGAAAGGCCATTGGTCCCACAACCAAGTCGTTCTGGTTAGGGTGGTGGAATTGCTTTGGAGGTCTGGGATGAGGATTTCCATCTTTTGGGACTGGATCTTCATCTGGAGGTGGACCACCAGAAGGAATGTCTTGGAAGATCACCACAGGGCAAGTCCAAGACTGACCATTCTCACTATTTGCATCAAAAACTAACATGGTAGCAGGAACATCCTTGAGGGCAGCAATCTTAACCTTGACAACAACTGCAACATCACAAGATTTGACTCTGTCCCAAACCTAAAGCTGACCAAAGCTAGCAGTGGCATTGAAAAGTACATGGAAGGATCTGAGGTCAGCAGGAAATCCAACTATCAATAGCCAAACATCTCTGTTTAGGGAGAAGTTCTTCCAGTTCATACCCTGGTTGTTCTTTTGAAATACAAAGTGGATATCATCGTACTGGTGTTGTAACACCCTGGATGTAACTTTCCCAATTTGTACTCCAACTCTTGCCGTTTCCAGCGTTAAGTTATATTTATTTCCTCGGGTTCGGGTTTTGTCTCCGTGTGTTGTTGTCGTTGTCATGCATCTCTTATCATGTCATCATGTGCATTGCATTTGCATACGTGTTCATCTCATGCATTCGAGCATTTTCCCCGTTGTCCGTTTTGCATTCCGGCGCTTCGTTCTCCTCCGGTGGCCATTTCTACCTTTCTTTCGTGTGTGGGGATTAAACATTTCTGGATTGGACCGAGACTTGCCAAGCGGCCTTGGTTTACTACCGGTAGACCGCCTATCAAGTTTCGTACCATTTGGACTTTGTTTGATACTCCTACGGTTAACCGAGGGACCGAAAAGGCCTCGTGTGTGTTGCAGCCCAACACCCCTCCAATTTGGCCCAAAACCCACCAAACTCTGCTCCATCATCTAGAGCGTTCGATCACAATCGCGTGGCCGAAAACCGCACCTCATTTGGACTCTCCTAGCTCCCTCTATGCCTAATTAAACACCCCCCCCCCCCCGAAATCCGGATCTTCCTCTCCCCCCGAAACCCTAATTCCCAGATCCGCGCCGGCCGGACGCGTCCGCCCCGGCCGGACGCATCGGCCGCCGCCCCCTCGCCCAATCGCCGCCTGCCACGTCAGCCGCCACCAACCCGCCGCCGCCCGAGGCCCGGGGAGCCCGGAGCCGGCCCCCGCGGCCCGAGCCGCCCGCGCCGCCTCATCTCCCGGGCGCCCGCGCGCCGCCACCTCTCCCGAAGCCGGCCGCCGCCCGCCGCCACCCGCGGGCGCCGCCCCGTGCCGTGGAGGCCGCCCCGCCGTCGACCTCGCTCCGGCCATCTCCTTCTCCCACTCCGGCCGCTGTCACCTCCGGTGAACAGTGCAGATCCGTCCGTCCTCGTAATCCGTGCAAACCCTAGATCTGAGGGTTGTTTTTTTCCTAAGTCCCTGATATTTTCAGTCCATGTGCCCTTCTTCCTAACTCCGTAACTTTGCATCCGTAGCTCCGATTCATGCATATAGCATATAAAAATGTTCATCTCAGAGAGTACATCATTTCATCCCATTGCATCATTTTCATTTGAGTTCATCTTGATGCCCGAAATGCTGTTAGAAGAGGGCTACTTGAGTTAATTGTCAGATCTGCTCCTCCATTTAGGTTTTTGTCATTTTTGCCATGATTAATGTGTGCATATATGCCCTGATGCTCTACATGTGTTTTGTTAAGGGTTTTGTCATATTTCCAGAGGTGCGACCCATGTATTTTTGTGATGTGTGTGGTGACTTGTGCAAGCTTGCAAAGTGGTGCACTTGCTAATTCTGTTTTCAGGGACTTAGTGATTTCACTAAGTCCTGGAGCTATTTATCTCATGATGCCTTATGTTCTTGTTGTTTCCTAGTGATCCGTGCCTCTTTTGAGGATGATCAGTAAGGGAGTTTTGTTAATATTGTAGTGCTCTATCCATCCATGTCTTTGTTTGCAATTATGGAGCACCCTAGCTTGAGTCAATCGAGCTCTACTTTTGCTACTTTGTGAATCTGGGCAGATTGTCAACTTGTTTGCAATTTTGCCGATGATGTTGTAGTTGATCTGTGCATGTTATGCTATTGTTCTTGCCATGTCTAGCTTGCATTTTGTGCCTTCTTGATGGATGTATGCTTGTATTGCCATGACTTGCACCGTAGTGAGTGCATCGAGCTCGTAAACATGCCTACTTGAGTCATATTTCAGCATGTGTCAGTTTTTCACTAGTCTGAAAACTGATTATGTTTTTGCTATGTTCACATGCTTGCAATTGTATTTTATGATCCCTTTTGGCTCAAGGTCACTAAGGGACTTTTGTTAAGCTCTTTGAGTATCTCCATGCCATGCTTTACTTTGCCATGTTCAGGTCCTGTAGCATGTAGTTTTGTTGCTCCGAAGAGGGCTACCTGATCTGAAATTCCAGACAAGTGTTAATTTTACTAAGTCTGAAATCTGTTTGCCATATGCATTTTTGCCATGCTTGTTTGAACCTGTTAATGGATGAATTGGCCGTAGCTCAGTGCTGGACTTTTGTTAAGCATCTTGAATGCTTCCCTGCCATGTATTTTGTTGTCATGTTTGGGTGCTGTAGCATGTTCATTTCATTGCATTTAGATGGCTACTTGCTGCAAATCGCAGATCGGTGTCATTTTTTGAATCGCTTGCCATTTCCAAACCGTAACTCCGATTCCGGCATTCTTTATATCGTTTTCAAGCGATTTCATCTCATCTTTCCAGTGGAACACTTGGAATTCCAAGTTGAGGCCAGGTTCATGCATTTCCTGTCATATCTTGCATTTTGCATCCCGCATCGCATTCCGCATAGCATATCATCATTTCATCATATTGCTTGATCTTGCACGTGGTTGATGGTATCCTTATTGCTTGTTTGTCTTGTTTGGGTAGAGCCGGGAGAAGAGTTCACTAACGAGGAGCCCGTTGAGTTTGCTTTCGAGGATCCAGTCAACTCTGACAACTGTGCCGGCAAGATGATCATACCCTCGAAATCACTACTATATTTGCTATGCTAGTTTTTGCTCGCTCTTTGGCCTTGCCAATGCTACGATGCCTACCACTTGCCTGCAAGCCTCCCAAATTGCCATGTCAAACCTCTAACCCACCACGTCCTAGCAAACCGTTGATTGGCTATGTTACCGCTTTTGCTCAGCCCCTCTTATAGCGTTGCTAGTTGCAGGTGAAGATTGAAGGCCGTTCCTTGTTGGAACATTTATTTACTTGTTAGGATATCATTATGTTATCTTGCTATCTTAATGCATCTATATACTTGGTAAAGGGTGGAAGGCTCGGCCTCTCGCCTAGTGTTTTGTTCCACTCTTGCCGCCCTAGTTTCCGTCATATCGGTGTTATGTTCCCAGATTTTGCGTTCCTTACGCGGTTGGGTTATAATGGGAACCCATTGATAGTTCGCCTTGATTAAAGCTTTTCCAGCAATGCCCAACATTGGTTTTACCATTTGCCACCTAGCCTTTTCTTTCCCTTGGGTTCTGCAGACTCAAGGGTCATCTTTATTTTAACCCCCCCCCCCCCGGGCCAGTGCTCCTCTGAGTGTTGGTCCACCTGTCAGCTACCGGTGGCCACCAGGGGCAACTCTGGGCTGGCCTACCCGTACCTAGGACAATCTGAGTGTGCCCTGAGAAAGAGATATGTGCAGCTCCTATCAGGATTTGTCGGCACATTCGGGCGGTGTTGCTGGTCTTGTTTTAACCTGTCGAAGTGTCTTGAATAACCGAGATACCGTGTCTGATCGGAACGTCTTTGGAGGAGGTCTATTCCTTTGTTGACCGTGAGAGCTTGTCATGGGCTAAGTTGGGACTCCCCTGCAGGGATTTGAACTTTCGAAAGCCGTGCCCGTGGTTATGGGCAGATGGGAATTTGTTAATGTCTGGTTGTAGATAACTTGAACCTTAATTTAATTAAAATGAATCAACTGAGTGTGTTACCGTGATGGCCTCTTCTCGGCGGAGTCCGGAAAGTGGACACGGTGTTGGAGTAATGTTTGCGCAGGTTGCTCTTTAGTTTCTCGCTCGCACTTTGCCTCCTCTTCTCGCTCTCTTTTTTTGCCAATAAGTTAGCCACCATACTTGCTAGTCGCTTGCTGCAGCTCCACATATTTACCTTGCCATACCTATAAGCTTAAATAGTCTTGATCGCGAGGGTGCGAGATTGCTGAGTCCCTGTGGCTCACAGATTACTATTACACCAGATGCAGGGCCTGATGATTCTGCTCCAGGAGACGCGTATGAGCTCAAGTGGGAGTTCGACGAAGACTCTCAACGTTACTATGTTTCCTTTCCCGATGATCAGTAGTGGTGCCCAGTTGGGGGTGATTGGGACCGTTGTCGCATGTTGGGTTCTCTTTTCTTTTGGCGTCGTAGTCGGGCCATGAGTGTTTGGATGATGTAATGTTATTTATGTACTTGATTGACGTGGCGAGTGTAAGCCAACTATGTTATCTCCCCTTTATTATTCATATTACATGGGATGTTGTGAAGATTGCCTAACTTGCGACATATGCCTTCAATGCGATTATGCCTCTAAGTCGTACCTCGACACGTGGGAGATATAGTCGCATCGAGGGTGTTACAGGTGTGGTCCTGAGTTGACTAGGAAATCATGGTCTGCAGCACTATTCAAACGGACAAAAGCCTGGCCAAAAGGGCATCTAGAAATGGAGACCACACCCATGCGCTTGGAGAGGAGGAACTCTTGCAGAATTTCTTGGATATTGGCAAAGGCAACCTCACCTTGCGGCATTGGGATGATAGTGATGATGGCGAGATCCTCATTGGTTGGAACCAGTTTTCCATGGATGACACGATGACGGGTCGGCCTACCATCAACTTCAATGGTGTTGTAGCCGACGGGAAAGAAAGGAGTTGGGTCGAACGGGAAAGAGGCCATGGACGGCGCCGCAACAGAGAAAGAGGAATTCTTAGGTGGCAAGGTGGAGAGTTGCAGCAGAGGTGGAGGTGGGCAGTGGGAATGCGAGACGGCGGGGATGGTAATGCGCTCGTTAGAGTGATTTGATTGATCGAGGGGAGGCACCGTGCCTCTGACAATGGGGTCGAGCGTGGGTAAGAGGCGGCTGTCTCGGCGAACAACCAAAAGTGGATGCGGCGATTAGGGGGCATTTCTAACAGAGGAAGCGGGAGCGCTAGCCTCGCTCCTAAACCGGCAATTAGCCCGAATATGGCCCAAACACCTACAACCACTACAGCGGATCCTACTGGTGCACTTGGGCCGAAAATGGCCCGAGGAAAGGCAGGAACACAGAAATTGGCCTGAGAGCCATGGGCTTGAGAAGAACGGTTTGTGGGCCTAGTAGTTTGAATAGCCCTCGATCCCGCCCTACCGAGAGCGGTGTTAATGGGAGAAGTTAATATCGGATTTGAAACAGGCCTTGACTGCAGTAAACGCTCCGAAGCAGGAAGAACACGCGGATTACGCGCTTCAGGGGTGGGATCATCGGAAGAAAAGACACACGGAGATTGAACTACAACAGCATATGATCTGCGATCGTTAGATCGATCAACTAGAGTCCATTCTTTGTCCAATTCCTGCATGTAAAGATTATATTCGTTGCGGAAGTCTGGACTGCCGCGACCCCAGAGGAAAAAACGCACGTTGAAGAGATCATTCACATAATTTCCCCCTTTGATGATCGCAAAACCAACCTCCTTAGAGGAAACGCTGAACTTGAAAGACCAATTCTGTAGACAAGCGACTTTGAAACGAGAGGCATGTCCGCCAAAGGAAGATTGGAGAATGAGACTGACCGATTCATTGTTGATACAGAGTTTAGACCTGCAGATCTCCACAACGAGGAAGAATTCCCGATAGCCGCTGCCCTCAATGTGGTTGACGGGCACTCCGAATTGTTTCCAAATGTGGTCCTCAAAAGCCAGACCTGGCTCAAATTTGAGATCCGAGAGGGCCAGAGAAGGAGGTTGAAGGAGCTCGAGAGCAGCAGGTGGCTGGCCGACAGCGCCAGAGTGGCCGCTGTTGGGGGGATGGTAGCCGCCGCGGCCGGAGCGGCCAGCGGCGGGCGGAGAGGGGCTAGGCGCAGGGGAGGGTCTGCCACACCCTTCAGAAGTGGATTAGGGATCCCTCCGTACTAGCTTCTGGGCAGCATACTGGCGTACGACTCCATGTTTAAATGATGCTTCTACTAATCCACTTTATAATAAGGTGCAGGGATGCTATATGACTGTGTTGATGTATATATTGGTTGTGTGCATCTTTGATGCAGAGACCACGGCTGGGAAAAGTGAGTGTTTGGCCGGCTAGATCACTTGTCAATTTTTAGGTGAGGGGTACGGGGCGGCCACTGGGAAAGGCTCGAAACGAGAGGATGCAGCAACAGAACATGGTGCGCATGCAGAGCAGAACACAGCTTGTTGCACACTCTTGCCACATGTGAGCGTGGAGTAGACTATGCATACACAGCGAGCGCAGGGATCCATACATGGATCGATTGCAGAATATATCATTGTATGATCCGAGCGCCAATTGTGCAGCTCATACGAGTGGAAAGATTGTCAAAGGAGTGTTGATGGATCACTAGCTCGATCTGTTTTCTTCACGATCTTCTTTGCTCTGCTGCCTTTCCCTTCCCACTGGCACTCCCATGTTCTCATGGCAAGAGGATATTTTTTCTACTCCCTCCAATCCACACCACTTGTCGCTCAAATAGATGTATCTAGACATATTTCAGTGCTAGATACGTCCGTTTAAGCGACAAGTAATATGAATCGGAGTATAAAAAATGTGTACATTTCTTTAGTTGAATGGTGTGCATATAAGCATATTTGTTAGGCAATATACGTACGTATTAAATTCCCTGCAGATAAAAAATGTAAATTAATGCTGTTTTCTGACGAGCGTTGCAACAGGACTACAGAGGAGGATCTTACAAGTATACACACGTAACGTCAAGTATAATGATTCAGTCAGATGGGGCACAGAGAACTACGCTCGCCTGAATTTGCAGCATCCACAAATTAGGTTCAAAGAAATGAGCTCCAGCCTGAAAAAATAAAATCAGCCTAAAAAAGAAACCAGCTCGAAAATTAAGCATCCACAAACAATACGGCCAATTAACCATGCGCAGAAGAATGCACCAGCAAGTTAAACAACCTGCCATCCCGGGCCCTTCATCCAGATTAACCGAAATGTTAAACGGAGGAGTTGAGGCAGCAGTAGCACCATGCTAATTCTAAGCTGAATCCTACAGGGGTTAAACAACAAGATTGCCAGAGCAAATCCATAGCAACTTGTCAAAGTTTATTAGTTGCAGCCCATGCCACGAACTGACAGCATTTCACTCAGTGTTGCTTGATCAAAGTACTTATGTTTCACAAACTACTGTTCCTTGATACTACAAAAACAGGTCCGCCATTAGGAGCGCCACCTAAATCCTCAAATCCGCTACAGACTGGTCCTTGAGCAGGCCATGCCGATGCAGCCCAGCTCGAATGTTTCCTTCCTCAAGATGCTTGCTTATTCAGCCGAAGAACCAAGTGCACAACAGGGAGATCTTCAAGTATCAGGGTATGTATGTATGTTATGGCAGCTAAACTTACCCTACCAATATTTTGGTCATGTCCAAAACACTGGCCTTTGTTTGCATGGTTGCCAACTAGGAGTATTTGGCATGCCGATGCCTTTTTGGTTACTCTAGCTCGTTTTCCTTGCCGATGTTGGCCAACTCATGGGCAACCAAAAGGTCGACCAAATTTGGTAGGGCTGGAACCAAACATACCCTCAGTCACCTCCCCTTTCTCCTGTCCTTTTCTCTTTCTCTGCTTCTATCATGGTGATCATCCTTCTCTCGGCCTGAACTTTTTTCGCGTGCTCTGTCTCTCCCAACATCATTACCATGCAATCTGTCTCTGCTGCGATTGTGCTCTCGGTCTCTATCCAGTGATGATTTCTTTGAAGGACTACGGCTCTTACTTGGGCTGTGAGGCCGCTTCTTGGAAGAATTGCGTGCATCATCATACCTTTCTTTCCGGTCCAATGGTATTCTCTCTGCAAAACAGAAGTACATTTCTTTGTAAAAACATGCACGCACTGGACTAGGTTGAGGGCTACAGCATGGCTCATTGTTATTATCAGATAAGCTATTACGTGAAGCAACAAAATAAGTATCAACGATGGAGATGCTCCAAAGAAACAGAAATGCAGTTATCAAAAGACAGGGTAATTCCCTTGTGGCCTTCTTACATACCGGAAGAGCGCCTGTTGTTTGCCCCATCTACTGAAGAAAACAACCCATATTCAGACTGAAGACGCCTACGGTGGCTGGCAACCTTCCTCTCAAGCTCCTCCATGTTCCACAAACCCTTCTCCTCAAGAGATTCACGATACTGCATGACACCAATCTCAATCTGCCTCAGCTTCTGCCTGCAGATCAGAAGGTGTAGCGACTAAGCAAAAAAGAATGTGAAACACTAATGGCAACATGACTGAATATTTGGAGCAAAGAATGTGAAACACTAATGACAACATGATTGAATAATTGGAGCCGGTGAAGTTGGATACCTATGCTCTTCATCAACAATTGTATCTGGATGATGAATTGTGTGATCAGTACTAATTTCTGTTGCATCAGCTTTCCCAGGATCACCAGCAATATCACTTCCAGATGAATAGCTCAATCCCAATCCTTGACCATCTTTTCTATCTTCATCGCTGCTGCCATCATCCTCTCGATTCCATTTAGAAGCTGGTAAGATGGGATCAGCTCTCTGCTTCTTGCTTGGAACTTGTTTCGGTTCAGCAGATGCAGATTTTCCATAGTACTTTTGACCTGTGACACGAGAGAGACCCAGCATATCTGATTCACCATCAACAGTACCTTCTCCAGGTCTCGAAGCACTACGCGCATTCAAACCAATATCCTCTCTCCCAGTTCTATGAGGTTCTCCTTGTCCATATTTCATGTCGACATCTTTCTGATATACTCGCTCCTTCTCAGCCTCCTCTAGGCTGAGCAACCTGGCAACCATCATCTCTTTACCACCACATAGCGAGAGGCCATTATGTCTACAACGACGTTCAAGCTCAGCAAGCGGAAGCCCTAACAGCTCCTTCGTCGCTGCTGCCTTTCCTGTGGCCAGGGCACCATCTTCATCAAGCCTAAATCCATTAGTACCATCCTCGGAGCTAGTTTTCTTTTCAATTTCAGGTGCATCACCACATAGAGAGTGGAAAGGGGTGACCCCAGAGTTGCCTGGTCTAAGAAAGGTAGCTTTCAGCCCATTCAGATATGCATCAGAAAACAGAAACCAGTCTGCCCATACTTGTAGAACTTTCAAAACCCTCTCCTGCAGAAAGTAATAAATGAGTGTTATTATGTAGAAACATCAAGGGGGAAAATGAAACCATACTACTCAACAAATACCTTCAGAGCTTCAGCAGTAATCCTTCCTGTAATACTGCGATACAAGTCATTGAAGCTCTCCATGACATCAGGTATAGCAGCCTCAAACTTGGTTCGAAACGCAGAAGCATTCTTCACGGGAGCACTACTGTTATGAAGGATGTCGGACACTAGCATAAGCCTTGCAACCTTGGTGGGAATAGATGTCTCCTTAAGTGTCAAAGATTCTGCAAGAACCTCGACAATCTATACAAGGGGAAACTCGGTGAGTTTTTATTCAATGCGAACTATAAAATAAAATTGAAGTATACTCCCTCCGTTCCTAAATACAGGTCTTTTTAGAGATTCCAATGCGTACTACATACAGAGCAAAATGAGTGAATCAACACTCTAAAATATGTCTATATACATCCGTATGTAGTCCTTACTGAAATCTCTAAAAAGACTTGCATTTAGGAACCAAGGGAGTACATCACTATGCAGTAGGCCTTTGAAGTGCAGTTTGCAACAAAACAAAAGACATGTGCGGTTATGTAAGAGTATATGACTAGATGATGGTCCCAATAGTAAAATATATACATCAATCTACATGTTACAAATTTGATCCACTTCTCCTTTCCTACTCTCCTTAGACAACACCAAATCCCATCAAAACGTATATGCTTGAGACAGAAAGTCTGTGCAGAGTAGAATGAATCTCAGTCCACAACCACAAGATTTGACTCACAATGATCAAGCTATTCACTGATCTTGGGAATTGTTGCGAGCTGTAGAATGTTTCACGTAGAGTAACTGAGACATTAAGGAAAAATAGCAGGACGCATGAAATAGAATCAATCAACCAGAATGAATTCATAATTTTAAGCTAAAGGCAAAAGGAAAAGAGGAAATATGAACTGATAAGGTCAAATATACAAGGTATGCATTACCTCTCCAGCAGCATCAGCATTATCTAACGCAAATCCCATTGCTTCCTTTATCTGACTCCTCTCTAATGTCAATGCGCGTAGCATGTCCTCAAATTCATCACGCTGTGAATCAGTCAGTGTACGCTCCACTTCCGCACGCTGGGAGACAAAACACAAATTAATCAGGTAACTGGACCAAAGCATTTGCACCATCTAATAAAGGCAAAGTACCAAAAAGAAGTCTCTGCCAAGGCCAACCAAACCTTACCCTGCTTCTACCAGCTGCAAAAGTAGATTCTTTTTCATGATTAGGACTTCGGCTGGATGGCAAAGCAGGTGGAACCCATCTAAAATAACATATTTAATACAACAATGTCACCAGATAGTCAATAAGCACAGGACAACCACATAACAGAATATCAGTGTGCACGCAAACCTTGCACTTCCAGTAATCATGATAAATGGTTCGGTTCGCCATCGTTGTAAAGTATCGCCCTGCATTTGAGTATCATAAGCAGTTAAACATTAGTGTTATATCAGCACAGTGATTCCCACATATACTACCAAATTCTAGAGACCAAGCTGAACAGAACATAATCAGGAGGTCGAAGGACATAAATTTTATTAAACAATACACTACTCATTTCGACCAATCAATAGGCCATCACTGAGCAAAAATATATACTGGAAAATGTCATAAAATATGTGTCTGTATGACAACCGATACAAACAATCTTCTATTGATAGATCATAGAGGAGATGGCATTGAAATTGTAGCAAGATAAACAACAGTGGATACCTGAGCAAAGGAGTATAACCGCCAGACATAGTATGTGTGCTCTTGCGATTTAAGATCAAACAAGAAGTTAAATAAAGAATTCCCTCGTCCTCTTTCCATTATAGCTTGTTCGAAAGCACATCCACCATCAAGTACATGCAGAGCCATCGTGTCAATCACATGCCTAAGATGTGAATCATCTGGTGGAGCAACTACTATATCAGGAACATTTGGAGTAAGGACCTGTTAAACCAAGTGAACCCCCGGAGTGGAATTAGAATTGAGGAAAATTAACTACACAAACTAACATCTAAAATTATTACCAAGGAAAAACTTCTTATATTATTTCTAGGCCTATAAGATACTAAAGAATGTAGCTGGCCGAATTACATACAAGAGTAATAGTGAAAAAGGATTCAAAATCCATAACCGAAATAAGAGAGCCCACCCAGAACATATCACGTAGTGAACATATGTGAAAGGGCTAAAGAATTTATGTGCCAACTTAAGAAAGATGGCAAAAATATTATTCATGTTAAATTGTATGCAGCAGGGCAACTTATGAACTCTCTTGGCCTACACAACTCAAGCACTTAGATATTTTCTGAAAAGAGAGCTCAAACAAGCCGCGTTATGATACCTCAAAAGGTCTATCTCAAAGAAAACGTGGATTTTTTTTAATGATTTTACTTTTATGGTTACACAAATAGCATGGATATCAAGAACAGTATGCCACACAAGGACAGATGTATATGTAAGAGATCACCAACCAGCTCTGAGGTTTGCCGTGTAACTGATGCAACAGGTGGACCTCCAGGACCAGATATGATTACAGTACCACCCTGTATATCAAAGAAACATAAGGAGGTCGTACAACTCACAGAGAAACACCAAAGACATGTCATCTACTTAAAACTTCCAAAAATATATATATAAGAGTGAGCTGCACATAGAAATTTTTGAAATGAAAGGAGCAACCTCCTTGTTTCTGATTGCCATATGTCCTGGAGGAGGAGCAGGCAGTGCTTGTGATGGAAGAGCAACAGATTTGCCCCACCCAATCTTCAGCTCATAGTCGTATACAATAACACCTGCGTTAAGTAATTTAGTAACTGAAAACAGGAATATAAGTAATTTTAAAAAGTACGAAAAGGTTACTATTTTAAGGTCCTATAACATGATCCCAACTACATGGAAGTGCACAGTAACCTTGCATTTCATCCTTGGCTGCCTGTCCTTCTGCTCTATTCATGAATGCAACAAACCCACAGTTTCTTTGCCTTCTGCGTTCTTCTTCTGTTCGAGGCCACATAATCTTGACGCTAGCGATAGGTCCAAACCGACCAAATGTCCTCAAAAGAAAATTCTCATCCACCTAACAACATATGGCATATAATGCACAGTAAGCTAACTATGATGCCTATACACTTAAAACTGTGTCTAGACAGAACATGTACGGTGGGAAAAATCAACCTGAGGAGAGAGATTGCCAACATATAAGTTTGTGGTTTGTGGATCCCCATCATCAAATGACCCTGGTATTCTCCCACTGGGGTCAAATTCATCTGGTAGTTCATCAAAATGGCTAGAGGACTGCAGGAAAATCTTCAATCATCAGTATATCAAATACTCCCTCCGTTCCAAAATAGTTGACCCAACTTTGTACTAACTTTGTACTAAGGTTAGTACAAAGTTGGGTCAACTATTTTGGAACGGAGGGAGTACAAGGGCAAACCGCAGAGATTCTGAGAGAAAACAATTAGGGGAACCAGTCAACAGATTTATCATATTTAGCTGGAAACTTATTTAGAAAATGTTTATCAAAGTTGACTGGCAGGGTTGGTTTTCTACATTCTATTTGACAAGAATACTTCAGCATGCTAAATATAATCAAAACTGCCCTGTGGATTTGTTTGATTTTATGTCTAGTAGAAAGAACCAAAAGATCAACTTTAACATAATATAATACCTACCGTGGAGGTGTCACCGTGTCGACCGTCACGTTCTTGATTACGCCTTTCCCGAAGCTCTTGCTCAAACTTGAGTTCCTCCATGAACTTATCTATTGCCCGTGGCTTTCCTTTTTCCTTTTCCTTCGGCCGCTCATCTTCCTTCTGCAAGTCAAGATAATGCTCAATCAAAGAACCATACTGACCACTGAGCCAATCATAAGAACTATAAAAGTGCGCTAACCTTTTTGTCTGGCTCTTTCCCAAATGATGGCGGCAAAAAAGATGGAACATACCTGGATAATGATATGACGTACATAAGCTATGTATTGAGCTCATAAGTCAGATTATGCTGCATATCATTTGTACACATATATATCATGGGGTTGCAGATAACAACAATGGCGAAAGGATAGGAGCAATACAACCAAAATAAATACCTACTTCACTCTACAGGGGTACTTTGGATATTCTCATAAGTTAATGACACTTTGGTAGATTTTCTCTATTTAAATCATGTCGATCCAATACACACACATAATTATTTCACCACAAGTAAAGCTCCGTCCGACATTGCAACGGCTTTTCAGAAGTACCTAAGGCCGTGCTTGGCATTGGTGTAATTTAATAGCATGTATTTAACTTACAGACCATAACCTATGATGCAGCAGCCATGAAATGGCCCTAAATCTAGACTAATTATTAAGCTTAATATGTTGGTTTTTGCGCAATTATGAGAATTTCTCTGCAACGCTGCCCATGATCAAAACATTTATAATAATCTGAAAATGTTCCTTTATTGTGAAAAATACTTCCACATTGTTCTGATGCATTTGGTAGTTATTACAGTGATACCAACAAATACAACATGAGAAATCATTATATTATTATTCGTATATGTTTACAAATTTACAGTCGTCTCACAATTAATTAAAGTTTACATGGATGCTTCCATGGTTGGTGTCTCCATGACTACAGAGAGTCATTGCCATGGTACTAGTGTACTACAAAACTGCTAAACATAAGTTCTGTAACAGCATCATCATCTTAAGCACTATGTCAGCAACAAGGAATTGCTCTGTCAAGAAGGCGCAGCTATAGTCAGCATTACAGCATAAATGCAACTGAGGATGTGCGAGTGCATGGGGGTGCAAGAGAGTTTTCTTCTTCCGACCACTATTTCAAATGCATTAAGCACTGGGCAATAAAAGGTATATGAACGAATAATCATGAATCGTAATTGTAAGGTATAATAAATTATGTGCCTTGGTATATCACATCAAGCGTGTAAAAATTGCTCATTCTTGGTCTCAAAATTCTCAATTCTGATCATACTGGCACGTGATTTCTAAAGATGTAGCTGTGCTGCCACAGGATACAATCTTCTAGAAATCAAGTAATTTTTGCCGTTTACCTACTGCCCTTCTTTGGAACAGACCACCCATCTTTCGACTTTCCACCTGTCATTGCCGAACGAGTAAAAATGGCGGCCTCTTGATTAATTGGAGCAATAAAAGAAATAGTGCATAGATCCATCATGATTGATACTGAAACTGCAAGGCGCAAAGGTAACTATGACGAAGTATAGTAAAATGAAACCACTATCACTAACCTTCAGAATCAGCTCTCAGCTTGGCATTGGGATCAATCACGCCCCCACGGACAAACTTCGATCCAGATGTGCTTTCACCCTTGAATGACTCAACAAACTCCGCATAGACGCGCGCCGCTTCATCTTCCTCCCTCTTAACATACCAAAAGCAATTAAAATCAGATATGAACGAAATTTACATGTAAAAAAAGATGGACGTGTCTCAGAAAAAAGTTAAAAGGGACTTAAACCCCTGACCTTCTTCCTCGCCTCCTCATTCTCCTTATGACGGTTGAACGGAACCTTCTTCGAACTCATCCGTAGTTCTGGACACTGTCATACAATCATCACCAGAACATCAGAATCTGAGCACACATAAATGTTTCTACCACCCTATATGCGATCTTAATCACTGCAGTCACTCTTGATTCCCAGATCCCAGCGAGCACAGGTAGACATAGCACTCGTACTGCTCGTACACACAGATTTACGCGCATGTGACCTACCAACAGCAGGCGCAAACCACGAGGTCGGGAAGAATTGCGCGCAGAGTAACCTAAACCCTAACACATTCGAACCCTCGAAATTTTGGGGAACAAGCTGCTATTGCAACAAACCGGGCCGAATCCACAGAGAACTGGATGCGTTTGCGAATATTGGAAGAGTAATGAGGTTATGAGGGTATTGTGATTGCTCGCAGCAACAAACAAAACACTCCTAGAACAATCGAGAGAAATATTTTAGGATTTTCGTACCAGCAGAAGGAATCGGCTTGGATGGATCTCCTGAATGCTCTCCGCTCCAAGCTTGGAACAGTGGAAGTGGCGCCGCTTCGCTGGGAGGAAGCTCGGGCGCTTCTCTACTGCCGCCGGCGAACAGCGGGGTCCGGCGGCTCGGGGGTCGGCCAAGAGAGGGAATGAGCCTGGGAGGCTGGGACCTGCGAGGAAGGGAGGTTCAGGAGCAAAGCCACCTGCACCGTCCGATTAACATCCAGTTACCAGATCAAGGACATGCCAGGGTGCTGATTGGTGACTGGGAGTCGGGGCCACACGGTAGATAGCTAAGTACTCCCTCCGTTCCTTGATATAAGGTGTATAGATTTTTAAGAAAAAGTTCGAAATATAAAGTATATTGCATTGCACCACTCGTTTGGATAATTTTTTTAAAGGATTTGATCATATTTCTTTATATAAGGCAAGCTCCTCTGTTTTGTCATGTCAATTAATCAGGTGTAATCTCGCCCAAAACCTGTGAAATTTTCCCTCAATGTGTGTTCTTTAATTTCCGTGCCAAAAACAATACACCCTATATTTAGGAACAGAGGGAGTAATTTTTAACAGGGTAAATAGCCCTAAAAAAATTGGGCACTGCTACGCGTCCGTCGGCTGATGTTTAGATTTTATCTGTCGCCTCGACGGCCGTTGGATACCCGAGCTGATAGCCGTCCGATCCGATGTCCGCCCCCGCATGCCTATTCGTTATTTCCCGTAACAAACGCTCGGTTGCAAAATAAGTCAGTCTTGACCCGACCCCGACTGAGTTGCGCCCCGCGCGGTGCCCCCGCAAAATCAGCCCGCCGCTGACGTGTAGGAGCTACTCTAGTTGCGAAACCTCCTCTTCCCTAAATTTCTGCAACAAGAGCTTTGTTGCGAAACTTTCTCATCTCTAATTTCCTGCAGCAAGAGCTTTATTGCGAAAACTCTTTTTTTCTAATTTTCTGCAACAACTCCCCTGTTGCAAAAACTCTTATTCTCTAATTTTCTGCAACAAGACCTTTGTTGTAAAAATTGAAAAAGACATCTCACGCCGTGCCTAATTTTCTGTAACAAGACCCTTGCTAGAAAAATTGCAACAACATCTCCGGCCGTGTCACCCAGTCTCCGATGTCGTCGTTCCGCAACAACATTGTTGTTGCAGAAACTTGGAGTGTGTGTGGACGTAAGGCGTTGTGATGTGGCTATGTCTAGCATTGGTGGTGCCAGGACGGTGGTCGCCCAGAAATGCAGGGGAATGGGAGGGGGGTCTCCGATCCATACCTGTTGGAGTCGACGTCGGCGGATATGCCCCGGACGCCGAACGCCGCCGCCCCGCCGCCCTCCCAAATCCAGAAGCGTGCGCCCTCCCATAGACACGAGTCAATGAAGGCCAATTGCACAAATGCTTATTCTGAAACAATAGTTGTGTTTCAGAAAAGAACGCGCGTGACGAGGAAAGCGGGGTCGTTCTCATACGTCTGATCAACAGGCGATCCATCGGACACGGAGCCAGCGGATGCGCGTGCGAGATCGGTCGGCTGAAGGTAAGATTAGACCCAAAAAATTAACGAGGTAAATACCCTCAAAGTCTTAGGGTCCGTTTGGATAGTAGCATGCGCCTGCCTTACCAAAATTTCGGCGTTGACTGTAGGCGTTGGCGTGCGTTTGGATGGTGGCCAGATTTTCGGATCTACGCCAAAATTTTGGCAAGCAGTTCAATTTTTCTCGCCAACTGTGGGCGAAGCGGCGGCGGCGAAATCCCTCGCCAAATAATTGGCACGCCCCCGAATTGGTAGGGCTGGTCTGGGCACGATCCAAACAAGCCCTTAGAGCAACTCCAACAGCCGGTACATTTTGTCCGCGTGTGTTCGTTTGGGTCGAAACGGACAGAAAAGTCGGCCCAACACGCTGACCCAAACGAACTATCCTCAGTTTTTCGTCCGCTGTGCGACCTATTTCATGCCCAAATTTGGGTCTCGTTTGCGCCGGCATGGACACGAAATGGATGTGTGCGATGCTCCCCTAGTCCTTCCATGGCCCGCTAGTTGGCGGCATAGCCACCCCTATTTCCCTCTTTTTCCCAAAAAACTCCCACTCGCTCGCGCTCCTGCCCACTCGCCATGGACGACCCGCGCACCCTTGACGCCGCCGCCTTCCTCGCCTCCACTAAAGGCAAGCCATGTGTCGCCCGCAAGACACCGGCGCCGAAGAAGACGAAGTCGTTGACGGATGAGCAGCGGGCTGTGTAGTCAGTCAAGAGGAAGGGACCGGAGGTACGTGCAGGCCGACGAGCTCAAAGCTGTGTCCGCCGCCCGCCTCACCGCCGCCGCACAACAGGAGGAAAACAAGGCCCTCCTCGTTGCGGCAACGAGGGAGGCCCTGATCTACTTCGTGTTAAATCCAGGCCAGCATGGGCTCATCACCGCCACGGCCAGCATGGGCTCGTCGGCCTTTCCTTGTGTGCCACTGCCAGAGTCGATGCGCACGTCTACCATGCCGCCGATGCCCGGCTTTCATCCCTACCCGCAAGCCTCCCATTTTTCTCTAGAGAATGCTCGCTGGAGGTGAGCGTTGTGGCGCCGGCCACGCCCCCGCCCATGGCCATCGACCTCAACGCCACCGAGGGCCATAGGAGACGCCCGCAGGAGATCCCAGCCGACATGCACCCCGACACCCGCAACCTGTTCGACATAATGCCGGTTGAGGGAGTCCTGGATTAGGGGGTCTCCGGACAGCCAGACTATATTCTTTGGCCGGACTGTTAGACTATGAAGATACAAGATTGAAGACTTCGTCTTGTGTCCGGATGGGACTCTACTTGGCGTGGAAGGCAAGCTAGGCAATACGGATATGCGTATCTCCTCCTTTGTAACCGACCTTGTGTAACCCTAGCTCTCTCCAGTGTCTATATAAACCGGAGGGTTTTAGTCCGTAGGACAACATACAATCATATCATAGGCTAGCTTATAGGGTTTAGCCTCTCTGATCTCGTGGTAGATCTACTCTTGTACTACCCATATCATCAATATTAATCAAGCAGGACGTAGGGTTTTACCTCCATCAAGAGGGCCCGAACCTGGGTAAAACTTCGTGTCCCCTGCCTCCTATTACCATCCGCCCAGACGCACAGTTCGGGACCCCCTACCCGAGATCCGCCGGTTTTGACACCGACATTGGTGCTTTCATTGAGAGTTCCTATGTGTCGTCGTCGTTAGGCTTGATGGCTCCTTCTATCATCGTTAGCGATGCAGTCCAGGGTGAGACTTTTCTCCCCGGACAGATTTTTGTATTCGGTGGCTTTGCACTGGGGGCCAATTCGCTTGGTCATCTGGAGCAGATTGAAAGCTACGCCCCTGGCCATCAGGTCAGGTTTGGAAGCTTAAGCTACACGGCCGATATCTGCGGAGACTTGATCTTCGACAGATTCGAGCCTCTGCCTTGTGCGTCACGCGGTCATGATGAGTACGATTTAGCTCTACCATCCGACAGTGTTCAGGAGATCACACTGGCAGTCGCTCCGACCCTCAATTCGGAGCCAGTTGCACCGTCCATGGACGGGTGGATGGACCCCGCCACGGAGGCCTTACCCCCATCGGCGATCGAGCCGAACATCGACCTTACTCTGCACGAGAGCCGTGTTGACAAACTGCCGGATCTCTCTCCGGCCACGGACTCCGAACCGCCTGCGCCCGTTCCTAGCGAATCCAATTGGGCGCCGATCATGGAGTTTACCTCCACGGATATTTTTCAGCACTCGCCCCTTGGCGACATACTGAACTCATTAAGGTCTCTCCTTGTCAGGAGAATCCTGGCTGAACTATGTCCGGCAGGATTGGGATGCGGATGGCGTCAAAATTCACCGCCCACCCACCACCCACTTAGTAGCCACTATCGATGACCTAACCGACATGCTCGACTTCGACTCCGAAGACATCGACGGTATGAACAACGATGCAGGAGACAAATAGGAACCACTGCCCACAGGGCACTGGACGCCCACTTCATCACATGATGTATACATGGTGGACACACCAAAAGAACACGACCACGAGGAACAGAAGGACGCAATGAAGGGTTGTCCCCTCGAGAAGCAGTCAAAGCAGCGGTGTAAGCGCCGCTCCAAATCCCGCCTCGGCAGAAACAATGATCATACAGACCCAGCGTTAGAGCAGGGTGAACCATCGCCGGACCACGGCAACACGGAGAATCAAACCGAACAACCCGATTCTGTCAAAGATAACAGTACGGATGACATTACACCGGACAGACACCCGGAGCAACAGAATGCCCGTCAAAGGCTCGTTGCCACCGCGAGGAGTCTAAAAAAGTAGAAGCAAAGGCTCAAGGCTGCGCAAGACACACTTAAAATCAGATGGAGTAAAGTACTCAATGCAGCAGCGAAGTACGGCGGTAATTACCCCACCAAGAGCTACCCGAAGCGGAAGTTGCTACCTGAATTCGATGAGGAGGCCTTAGATCCCCCGCAACCAAAAATTAAAACGGCCACCTGGCCGGACAGACGACCTCACGGCCAACATAGAGCGGCAAACAACGCCGCACATAAGCCAATACGCGATCCACGCGAGGGCTCGCATCAAAAGGACGGCGCAACCAGATCCATCTATGGACCACGCAAGCGCGCTCCAGCATATACGATGAAACACAACAAACATCCGAACAATACGGTAAACCTAGATACAGGGGTGCCGCACACCCCCTATGTTTCATCGATGAGGTGCTGGACCATGAATTTCCAGAGGGATTCAAACCCGTAAACATAGAGGCATAAGACGGAACAACAGACCCTGGGGTCTGGATTGAGGACTATATCCTCCATATCCATATGGCTCGAGGAGATGATCTCCACGCCATCAAGTACTTACCCCTCAAGCTCAAAGGGCCAGCTTGGCACTGGCTTAAAAGCCTCCCCGAAAACTCCATTGGAAGCTGGGAAGAGCTCGAAGATGCTTTTCGGGCAAATTTTCAAGGGACTTATGTCCGACCTCCGGATGCGGATGATTTGAGTCATATAACTCAACAGCCCGGAGAGTCAGCCCGAAAGCTTTGGAACAGGTTTCTTACTAAAAAGAACCAAATAGTCGACTGTTCGGACGTCGAAGCCTTGGCAGCTTTTAAGCATAGCGTCCGCGATGAATGGCTTGCCAGACACATCAGCCAAGAAAAGCCGAGAACAATGGCAGCATTAACAAGCCTCATGACCCGCTTTTGCGCGGGTGAGGACAGCTGGCTAGCCAGATGCAGCACCAGCGACCCAAGTACATCCAAAGTTAGAGATGAAAATGGGAAATCACGACGCAGCAAAAAAAATAAGCGCCGGAATAAAGAAGACAACCTGAAGAGCACGACAATAAACGCCGGATTCAGAAGCTCTCGGCCGGGTCAGCAAAAGCCGCCCCCTAAAGGCGCCAGAGATGAACTGTCCAGCCTAAACAAAATTCTGGACCAAATATGTCAGATCCATAGCACCCCTGGTAAACCCGATAATCATACCCACAGAGAATGTTGGGTCTTCAAGCAGTCCGGCAAGCTGAACGCCGTACACAAAGGGGGGGATACACCAAGCGAAGACGAGGATGAACCTCTCAAGCAAGACACTGGGGAACAAAAGAAATTTCCACCAGAAGTCAAAACAGTAAATGTGTTACACGTGATCAAGGGGAGAAATAAAGCGGCACTCCCAGAGAAATATGCTCAAGGGCCTATCACCGCGGAGTCCTGCCACTGGTCGGCTCAACCGATCACTTTCGACCATCGGGATTACTCAGCAAATATCCGACATGCAGGATGGGCTGCCTTGGTATTAGACCCAATAATTGACAGATACCATTTCACACGAGTCCTGATGGACGGTGGCAGCAGTCTAAACCTGATATATCAGGACACAATCCGCAAAATGGGGATAGACCCAACGAAAATTTGCCACAACAATACTATCTTTAAAGGAGTAACGCCAGGCCAAGGGGCTCACTGCACGGGCTCCCTGCTACTAGAAGTTATATTCGGCTTCCCCGATAACTTCCGTAGCAAAAATTTAACCTTCCACATTGCTCCGTTCCAAAGTAGCTATCAAGCACTACTTGGACGCGAAGCTTTCGCTCGCTTTAACGCAATACCGCACTACGCTTCCCTCACGCTTAAGATGCCCGGTCCACGTGGCATCATTACAGTAAATGGAAATATGGAGCGATCCCTGCGCGCCGAAGAGGCAGTCGCACACTAAAACGGCCTCACCAACTAAAGTATTCGATAGGTCGTCAAGAACACGGACACGGTTAGACGAGTCCGGCGCAGCTGTATGTAATTCGTACAGGTTTGATGGCCATACCCCTATCACAAATACAAGGGGCTCAACGCGCGCAGACAAGTGGCAATTTTTACTCATCTTGAATTATACATGTTTTTTACAAAAAACCTACCTTTTTGCACGACAACTCTTCACCTAAGTTCCTCTCTTTTATAGATGACCACCGTGCTACACCCGTCCAGGATACGGCACAACGGAGACACAGGCGCAGACGTGCAGCAGGGACCCGTTCCAAGGATTCTTTTTAGATTAAGACCCTGCGTTGATACACATCCCTCGGATTCTCAGTACAATTGAGAAGGATGATGGCGTCTTGGCATGTGGGCACGTCAGAATAATGCACGTACCTGAACACCAGGGGCTTCTTACAAAGGGCACTGATTAGGCCCGGTTCATACCATAAAGACCGAATACCTTATGGAGTGTTCGGCGTCGCGAGTTTGGCCCTATATGCATCAGATCCGAATCATGTCTTTGGTCAAATGTTGGGTTTGCCCGGCTCCTATGTTTTGGTACCTTACGTTCCGCTTTATCGGCTAAGGTAGCACTAGGAGAACTACTGCGATTGTGCCCCGGGTCATCCGGACGAGCACCTCAGTAGAGAAAGCCGAAAACTGACTGTCATGATATAGCGTGAGACTGGTCAACCACTTGATGACCTATCGGAATGTTAGAATTCTTCCGCCTTAACGAAGGGTCGTTTCCCGGCCAGGCATGTACGCACCCCGAATTCGGGAGAGTGCGGAGCCACCACGGGCTATATAGTAGCCCCACCGTCAAACTCCTATGGCTAAGTGAAAGTGTTAAAGCATTATAGTCCGGTTGCCTCGTTCACTGCGTTATCACCTCCTTAATAGGACCAAGACGTTGGGTTAAGTGTGAACACACGTCTTCTGCGAACACCTCTGCATTATATGTGTGGGGGCTGAAGCCGACGACTGCAATCTTTCAGGTTATACACATGTATACATAAACGGCCGCACAGGAGGCATCATATTACTTTCAGGCAAAAGTATAAACACAACCTTAATAAATTTCATAAAAACATTGTGTTTACAATGGGAATACATGTCACGCAAACATAATATTCTTCGAGCACTGGGCCTCTATCAAACGAGCACCCTCGAGAACCTCTTCGAAATAGTGCTCGGCAGCCACTCGGCCTATGGCCGAACCTTGCGCCACAACAGTGGTAGCATCCATCTCCGCCCAGTATGCTTTAACACGGGCAAGGGCCATCCGCGAGCCTTCTATGCACGCCGACCTCTTCATCGCATTGATGTGCGGCACCGCACCAAGGAACTGCTGCACTAAGCTGAAATAGCTGTTCGGCTTCGGCTTTTCCGGCCACAGCTGATCCACGACAGACCTCATGGCGAGTCCGGACAACCTATTGAGTTCGGCCCATTCGGCTAGCTGATCAGTCAACGAAAGCGGACGCTCTGGAACGTTAAATTGCGACCAGAACAACTTGTCCACTTCACGATCTGTTTGATCTCGGAAGTATTTGGCCGCATCGACAGCGCTCGCCGCCAAGTCCATATATGCGTCTGCCGAACTCCACAGCCGATCCAGAGGGGCATACCACGGATCTCCGAACTTCCTCCGCAGCATAAAGGGCTTCCCAGCCGCAATATCCCCGGCTTCACGCAGCTCCTCCTTCTTCGCTCTCATAGCAGAGCGGGTGTCTTTGTTCGCCATCGTGGCCTTTTCAAGGTCCGTTGCCTTCGCTCGGTTTTCTTTTTCAAGGAACTGGCAACGGTCGGCAGTGTCTTTTAACTTTACGGCCATTTTGGCCATCTTCTCTTTGCTCTCGCAATGCGCGGCCTTCTCGGCTTTCAACTCTTCGGCCGCCTTCAAAGCAGACGCATTACTAATCCTTGCTTGTTCTTTGGCTCGGGCAAGTTCCGCTCGCAGGGTTTCCACGGTGGCAGCTCCATCTGCAGTGACAACATATTAAAGATACTGGCATCATGCTGCTCTTACTATGTGGCATTCACCAGAAAATACCACTTACCATGTGCCTTGTCAAGCCTCTTGTTAACAAGCTCGATGTCGGCATCCGCCGCATCCAGTTGCCGCTTCAGTTCGGCAAACTCATGAGTCCGGCTAGCCACCGGAGCTCCCACTACCTGCACATTAAAGCGGTATGGTTATTTCCTGGGACTACGATCCTCTGTTTGCCGCCGTTCTCGGCGACAACCAGAGTCTCAGGGGCTACTATCTACACAGGGCACACCTAAAAATGTGCGGTACCATCACAAATGTACATCATTTTACGTACCTCAAAGCCCGTCAGTAGACTCATAAAGGCATCATGCAACCCGCTTTCGGCGGACGAAATCCTTTCCATCACCGTACCCATCAATGTACGGTGTTCTTCTAAGATGGCCGCTCACTCCAACAGCTCTCTCAGTACGTCCGACCGCATACCAGACAGTGTCGGACTCTTCTGTTTGCTCTCTTCGAGAGCCGGACGCTGGGGACTTCGGGTGACCATAGGATTATCTTCTGGCCTCACCGGATCCGGAGAGGCCCTCCGTGACGACACCTCAAGGTCGCCCGCTTCTTGAGCGGAGGAGTCCGGGGGAGGCGTTTCGCTCTCCATCATCCCTGGAAGAAGATCCCCTGAAGACGAGCTCTGCTGAGAAGGGCTAAGATCCGAACTGCAAGATAAATACTTCGGTTATTTTCCTCGGAGGTAAGGTAATATATCTTCACTATTAAAGTACTTTTTAATTACTTACAGCTCATTAGAGGGCTGATCCCCGCACGGACTTTGTGCGGCAAGAGCACCCTCCAAGGCAGGACCCTCTGGTGGAGATTTCTTCTCCCGCTTGGAAACCTTGGTTTCCGGATCTTCAGAGGTAGTCCTCTTCCTTCCCCGGGGTGAGAGAATGTCAGATTCCTCCCCTCGGTTATCCTCCCTCATGGAGGCGCTTGTTCCCTCGGTCGGAATAGGTAGCGGTGGAGGCCCGCTTTCGCCCTCATTATTCCCCCCTTTGTCTTCCTTTGAGGGCTCCGGGCAAGGTGCTAGCTCGAGCATCTTTTCCAGTACCGGATTTTCCAAACCCTCAGGAAGGGGGGACGAACACCGAATCATCTTCGCCTTTTATCCAGTCCTAGTCAAAGAGCAATTTCTCAGAACAACGTCATGATAAATGAAAGACGATGTGTTCGGCTAGAGGGTAACTTACTTGGTCGGCGGTGCGGTTGCTGCTCAGGCCCACGTCCTCGGTAGTATCCGGACACTCTATCTGGGGTCCGAAGAATGATCTATACATCTCCTCGTGCGTCAGGCCGAGGAAATTCTGAATAGCGCGCGTTCCTTCTGGGTTGAACTCCCACATGCGAATAGGCCGGCGTTTGCATGGTTGGATTCGTCGAACCAGCATGACTTGCATTACCATAATCAAACTGAAATCTCCTTCGAAGAGATTTTGAATGCGGCTTTGCAGTACATGCACGTCCTTGGCGGGACCCCAGCTCAGCCCTCTGCTAATCCATGACATCAGTTGTGGTGGAGGGCCTGAGCGGAAAGCAGGGGCAGCCGCCCACTTGGCACTTCTGGGAGCTGTGATGTAAAACCACTCCCGTTGCCATAATCCGGACACCTCTGGAATAGAACCCTTTGGCCATGGAGCTCCTGCGATCCTGCTTATTAATGCGCCTCCGCACGCTACATGCTGCCCCTCGACCATCTTTGGCTTCACGTCAAAGGTCTTGAGCCATAGGCCGAAGTGAGGGGTAATGCGGAGGAAAGCCTCACATACAACAATAAATGATGAGATGTGGAGAAAGGAGTCCGGGGCTAGATCATGGAAATCTAGCCCGTAATAAAACACCAGCCCCCTAACGAAGGGATCCAGAGTGAGGCCTAGACCTCGGAGGAAGTGGGAGATGAACACGACGTCTTCGTTGGGTTCAGGAGTAGGGACGACCTGCCCTCGGGCAGGCAGCCAATGCGAAACCTCGGCGGTCAGGTATCTGGCCTCCCTCAACTTCTTGATATCTTCTTTCGTAACGGAGGAGGGCATCCACCGGCCTTGAAGGCTAGATCCGGACATGATTGAAGGTCCGGAGCACCTGACCTGGGCTTTGGGTGTTAGAACTCGAGGCGGGGGAAGGATTCGATTGAGCACGGGAGGGAAAGAGTAAAAGCCTTGTCCCTTTATAAAGAGGGTGAATATCAAGCGTCCTCTCCGTAGCCATTTGGGACTTGCCTATAATCTAGGAGTCCTAGATATGGTTGGGTTACCCACTATCGTATTGATGAGAATCCCGTAATTAGGGGAACATGATCTCTGCTTTGACAAGATGTGTCAAAAAAACTACCTCGCGTTATGTGTGGAGCTGGTTGAAGAAAAACGGTTCGAATAATTACCGGGTCATGGCATAATGTCGTGTTGCCAAAACGTGTCAGCAGATTAGATTTGTGAAAATGTTATTCTCTCTACGGTGGTATGTGGAATCTTATTTTGCAGGGTTGGACACTATCCTTGTATTCAAATTCTTCCGTGATGTGTTCGGAGGAGGAACCCGCCTTGCAATGCCGAAGACAATATTGCGCGCCGGACTCATCTTCATTGAAGCCTGGTTCAGGGGCTACTGAGGGAGTCCTGGATTAGGGGGTCTCCGGACAGCCGGACTATATTCTTTGGCCGGACTGTTAGACTATGAAGATACAAGATTGAAGACTTCGTCTCATGTCTGGATGGGACTCTACTTGGCGTGGAAGGCAAGCTAGGCAATACGGATATGCGTATCTCCTCCTTTGTAACTGACCTTGTGTAACCCTAGCTCTCTCTGGTGTCTATATAAACCGGAGGGTTTTAGTCCGTAGGACAACATACAATCATACCATAGGCTAGCTTCTAGGGTTTAGCCTCTCTGATCTCGTGGTAGATCTACTCTTGTACTACCCATATCATCAATATTAATCAAGCAGGACGTAGGGCTTTACCTCCATCAAGAGGGCCCGAACCTGGGTAAAACTTCATGTCCCCTGCCTCCTATTACCATCCGCCTAGACGCACAGTTCGGGACCCCCTACCCGAGATCCGCCAGTTTTGACACCGACACCGGCCACGAATGATGATACGGTCAACTATTTCATCATCGAGAACACCATCTTCGAAGGCAGTGTGGGTGTCACGACCTACAATCCCGATGAGACCCAAAGCCAAGACGGTTGAGGCCCCTTCATGGCCGGCAACAACAACATGGTCGACACCTTTGCCATGGTCGAACCCTTCATGCAAGGCCAAGGTGGCATGGGCAGCACCTTCCTGCATGACCACGAATTTCCGAAAGACTACGGCCTAGAAGAAGAAAATGAAGTGGACATCGACGGGGAGACTTTGTTTTTTGAAGACGAGCTCTCCACCCAAGCCAATGCAAATAAGAAGCGCCAAATCAAGCGAACGAAGGCATACACAAAGGATGATGACGAGCTCCTTTGTGAATGTTGGAGGGACATTGGACAAGACCCCAAGGTCTGCATCGAGCAAAAGGCATCAACCTTTTGGCTACGTGTTCATGGCGAATTTCATGAACGCACGAAGTTCATGTCGTGCCAAATGGAGAGCAAGCGTGGGGGGTGTCCCTCCCGAGGCATTGGAGGGTGATACAACAAGAGTGCAAAAGGTTTTGTGTCACCCTTGAGATCATCGAGGGATGTCCCGTGAGCGGCCTCGACATCAAAGATATGGTAGACATGTCGTCCATCTTCGTTTCCATTATGCTTGCATGTCTATTTGCCCATGTGCTTGCATGCTATTCATTTGTAGGCATTCCAAGCTTTGGAAGCATTCAAGGCCAAACATGAGAACAAGTCGTTCAACCTCACCCATTGTTGGAATGCTTTGCAGGCATTCCAAGCTTTGGAAGCATTCAAGGCCCAACATGAGAACAAGTCGTTCAACCTAGCCCCACAGTGGGCGCCAATTGTCAGGGTTACGATCCTCACAATGAGTACTTGAAGGAAATATGCCCTAGAGGCAATAATAAAGTTGTTATTTATATTTCCTTATATCATGATAAATGTTTATTATTCATGCTAGAATTGTATTAACCGGAAACTTAGTACATGTGTGAATACATAGACAAACAGAGTGTCACTAGTATGCCTCCACTTGACTAGCTCATTAATCAAAGATGGTTAAGTTTCCTAGCCATGGACAGAGAGTTGTCATTTGATGAACGGGATCACATCACTAGAGAATGATGTGATTGACTTGACCCATCCGTTAGCTTAGCACGATGACCGTTTAGTTTACTGCTATTGCTTTCTCCATAACTTATACATGTTCCTATGACTATGAGATTATGCAAATCCTGAATACCAGAGGAACACTTAGTGTGCTATCAAACGTCACAACGTAACTGGGTGACTATAAAGATGCTCTACAGGTGTCTCCGATGGTGTTTGTTGAGTTGGCATAGATCGAGATTAGGATTTGTCACTCCGTGTATCGAAGAGGTATCTTTGGGCCCTCTCGGTAATGCACATCACTATAAGCCTTGCAAGCAATGTAACTAATGAGTTAGTTACGGGATGTAGAATTATGGAACGAGTAAAGAGACTCGCCAGTAACGAGATTGAACTAGGTATTGAGATACCGATGATCGAATCTCGGGCAAGTAACATACCGATGACAAAGGGAACAACGTATGTTGTTATGCGGTTTGACCGATAAAGATCTTCGTAGAATATGTAGGAACCAATATGATCATCCAGGTTCCGCTATTGGTTATTGACCGGAGATGAGTCCCGGTCATGTCTACATAGTTCTCGAACCCATAGGGTCCGCACGCTTAACGTTCGATGACGATCGGTATTATGAGTTTATGTGTTTTGATGTACCGAAGGTTGTTCGGAGTTCCGGATGAGATCACAGACATGACGAGGAGTCTCGGAATGGTTGAGACATAAATATCGATATATTGGAAGCCTATGTTTGGACATCAGAATGGTTCCGGGTGAGTTCGGGCATATACTGGAGTACCGGGAGGTTACCGGAACCCCCGGGAAGTATATGGGCCTTATTGGGCCATAGTGGGAGAGAGGAGAAGGGAGCCTAGGAGGGGGTGCCCCCCCAAGCCCAATCCGAATTGGGTGGGGGGCCGCCCCCCCTTCCCTTCCCCTTCCTTCCTCTCCTAATCCAACTAGGGAAGGGGGGATCCTACTCCTAGTGGGAGTAGGACTCCCCTTGTGTGTGCCATAGAGGGGCCGGCCCTCCCCCTCCTCCACTCCTTTATATACGAGGGAGGGGGCACCCCATAGACACACAAGTTGATTGTTTAGCCGTGTGCGGTGCCCCCCTCCATAGATTTCCACCTCGTTCATATTGTTGCAGTGCTTAGCTGAAACCCTGCGCCGGTAGCTTCATCATCACCGTCATCACACCGTTGTGCTGACGAAACTCTCCCTCGACACTCAACTGGATCTAGAGTTCGTAGGACGTCACCAAGCTGAACGTATGTAGATCGCGGAGGTGCCGTACCTTCGGTGCTAGGATCGGTCGGATCATGAAGACGTACGACTACATCAACCGCATTGTCATAACGCTTCTGCTTACGGTCTACGAGGGTACGTGGAGAACACTCTTCCCTCTCGTTGCTATGCATCACCTAGATAGATCTTGCATGTGCGTAGGAATTTTTTTGAAATTACTGTGTTCCCCAACAGTGGTATCAGAGCTAGGTTTATGCGTAGATGTTATATGCACGAGTAGAACACAAAGGAGTTGTGGGCATGGGTATATACATATTGCTTGCCGTCACTAGTTGATTCTTGATTCAGCGGTATTGTTGGATGAAGCGGCTCAGACCGACATTACGCGTGCACTTACGCGAGACTGGTTCTACCGACGTGCTTCGCACACAGGTGGCGAGTGGGTGTCTGTTTCTCCAACTTTAGTTTAATCGGATTTAATGAACAGGGTTCTTTCTGAAGATCAAAAAGCAATCACTATACCGCGTTGTGGTTTTTGATGCGTAGGTAAGAACGCTTCTTGCTCAGCCGTAACAGACACGTAAAACTTGCAACAACAAAGTAGAGGACGTCTAACTTGTTTTTGTAGGGCATTTTGTGATGTGATATGGTCAAAACATGATACTAAATTTTATTGTATGAGATGATCATGTTTTGTAATAGAGTTATCACCAACTGGCAGGAGCCATATGGTTGTCGCTTTATTGTATGAAATGCAATCGCCATGTAATTGCTTTACTTTATCACTAAGCGGTAGCGATAGTCGTAGAAGCAATAGTTGGCGAGATAACAATGATGCTTCGATGGAGATCAAGGTGTCAAGCCGATGACGATGGTGATCATGACGGTGCTTTGGAGATGGAGATTAAAGGCACAAGATGATGATGGCCATGATGACCCACAAGTATAGGGGATCTATCGTAGTCCTTTCGATAAGTAAGAGTGTCGAACCCAACGAGGAGCAGAAGGAAATGACAAGCGGTTTCCAGCAAGGTATTCTCTGCAAGTACTGAAATAAGTGGTAATAGATAGTTTCGTGATAGGATAATTTGTAACGAGCAAAAAATAACAAAAGTAAATAAAGTGCAACAAGGTGGCCCAATCCTTTTTGTATCAAAGGACAAGCCTGGACAAACTCTTATATAGAGAAAAGCGCTCCCGAGGACACATGGGAATATCGTCAAGCTAGTTTTCATCACGTTCATATGATTCGCGTTCGGTACTTTGATAATCTGATATGTGGGTGGACCAGTGCTTGGGTACTGTACTTACTTGGACAAGCATCCCACTTATGATTAACCTCTATTGCAAGCATCCACACCTACAACAAAAGTATTAAGGTAAACCTAACCATAGCATGAAACATGTGGATCCAAATCAGCCCCTTACGAAGCAACGCATAAACTAGGGTTTAAGCTTCTGTCACTCTAGCAACCCATCATCTACTTATTACTTCCCAATGCCTTCCTCTAGGCCCAAACTATGGTGAAGTGTTATGTAGTCGACGTTCACATAACACCACTAGAGAAGAGACAACATACATCTCATCAAAATATCAAACGAATACCAAATTCACATGACTACTAATAGCAAGACTTCTCCTGTCCTCAGGAACAAACGTAACTACTCACAAAGCATATTCATGTTCATAATCAGAGGGGTATTAATGTGCATATAGGATCTGAACATATGATCTTCCACCAAATAAACCAACTAGCATCAACTACAAGGAGTAATTAACACTACTAGCAACCCACGGGTACCGATCCTGGACTTGGAGACAAGAATTGGATACAAGAGATGAACTAGGATTTTGAGAGGAGATGGTGCTGGTGAAGATGTTGATGGAGATTGCCCTCTCCCGATGAGAGGAGCGTTGGTGATGACGATGGTGATGATTTCCCCCTCCCGGAGGGAAGTTTCCCCGGCAGAACAGCTCCGCCAAAGCCCTAGATTGGTTTCGCCAAGGTTCCATGTCGTGGAGGCGGAGTTTCGTCCAAGAAGATGGCTTATGATTTTTTCCTCATCAAAAGACTTCATATAGCAGAAGATGGCCATCGGAGGGCCACCAGGGGGCCCACGAGGTAAGGGGGCGTGCCCAGGGGGTAGGGCGCGCCCCCACCCTCGTGGGCAGGGTGTGGCCCCCCTGGTGAACTTCTTGCGCTCAGTGTTTTTTATATATTCTGAAATTGACCTCCGTGAAGTTTCAGGACTTTTGGAGCTGTGCAGAATAGGTCTCTAATATTTGCTCCTTTTCCAGCCCAGAATCCCAGCTGCCGGCATTCTCCCTTTTTTATGTAAACCTTGTAAAATAAGAGAGAATAGCCATAAGTATTGTGACATAATGTGTAATAACAACCCATAATGCAATAAATATCGATATAAAAGCATGATGCAAAATGGACGTATCAACTCCCCCAAGCTTAGACCTCGCTTGTCCTCAAGCGAAAGCCGAAATCAAAAAATATGTCCACATGTTTAGAGATAGAGGTGTCGATAAAAATAAAATACGGACTTGAGGGCATCGTGATCATTCTTAGAACAACAACTTATATAATTCTTGTCATATGATTTCTTATGCTAGAGTAATAATTGAATCACAATTTCAAGTATGAATCGTAAACTTCATTGAAAACTAACAAACTATAATCTCAGTCATTGGAGCAATTGCAATTTATCATAACATAGAAAAGAGTCAATATATAAGAGCTTTCCAGCAAGTCCACATACTCAACTATCATATAGCCTTTCACAATTGCTGACACTCACGCAATACTTATGGGTATGGAGTTTTAATCGGACACAGAGAAAGATAGGGGCTTATAGTTTTGCCTCCCAATGTTTTACCTCAAGGGTAATGTGAACAATAATAGTTCATGAAAACTCACATCTAACTAGCCATATATACCAGGATCTTTCCAACATACTGTGCTTGCCAAAGGATAAAATGTAAAAAGGAAGGGTGAAGATCACCATGACTCTTATGCAAGGTAGGAGATAAAAGTGAAAGATAGGCCCTTCGCAAAGGGAAGCAGAGGTTGTCATGCGCTTTTATGGTTGGATGCACAAAATCTTAATGCGAAAGAACATCACTTTATATTGCCACTTGTGATATGGACCTTTATTATGCAGTCTGTCGCTTTTATTTCTTCCATATCACATGATCGTATAAAGTTTATTTTCTCCCACACTAATAAGTCATACATGTTTAGAGAGGAATTTTTATTGCTTGCACCGATGACAACTTACTTGAAGGATCTTATTCAATCCATAGGCAGATATGGTGGACTCTCATGGCAAAACTGGTTTAAGGGTATTTGGAAGCACACGTAGTATCTCTACTTGGTGCAATGAATTTGTCTAGCATGAGGGGGAAAGGCAAGCTCAACCATGTTGGATGATCCATGACAATATAATTTATCTCAGATGTAAGAAAACATAACCCATTACGTTGTCTTCCTTGTCCAACGTCAACTCTTTAGCATGTCATATTTTAATGAGTGCTCACAATCATAAAAGATGTCCGAGATAGTGTATTTATATGTGAAGACCTCTCTTTCTTTATTACTTCTTATTAATTGCAACGATGACCAAAACTATGTTTGTCAACTCCCAACAACTTTTATTCATCATACCTTTTTCTAGGTGAGCTCATTACTCTCCATAAGATCCATATGATCTCTTTGTTTCTTTTTATTTCTTTCTCTTTTCTTTTATTCACTTAAGATCATGGCAAAATAATCAAGCCCTTGACTCAACACTAATCTTTATTATATAGCTCACGGACTCGATTACATAGAGGAATCATAAAGCAAAACTCACAACTAGATCATACTAAGAACTTTTATTCCACTGGATCAAGATATTACCAAAAGGATCAAACTAAGAAAAACGGTAAAGATAAAAGTGATGGTGATACGATACCGGGGCACTCCCCCAAGCTTGGCAGTTGCCAAGGGGAATGCCCATACCCATGTGATTATGTCTCTCTTTTCGGGGGTGGTGATGTGATGTTCTTGGTGATGATGCCCCTCAGGATACGATTCTCCTCCTCGAGCTTATTGACTTGCTGCTTGAGGTCCATTATTTCCTTTCGGAGTTTTCCTATAACAGCCAAAGCTCCCCGCACCCAAGGGTGCTGCATAGCTGCGGGAGAACCAGTGACACTCTTTTTCATATTCTCATAAGAAAGAAATCTAACATTGGAAGGGATAACCGAGTTTGGAATTGCTGAGCTCTGCAGTTCTCCCATTGTGAATCCATCTCGAAAGCGGGAAGTGACTTCTTGATCCTCTTCCATGGCATCTATCCTCTTCAATTCGGCCTCCATCTCTTCCTCCGTTGCTGGCCCAAAGAGGTCAACATTGTTGTTTGTCATTGATCTCGGTGCCGGATGAGACACCCGACTCTCCCCGATTGACTCTTGCGAAGACATCTTGCTCTAATCTGCAGTAGCAACAGCTCGAAACACAAACAGAGGGTAATTGCGTGATACGGGAGTCAAAACCCCCAGGAGAATATATAATGAATTTTTACCAACCAAAATACGTGTCGTGTAAGAAATCGGAGTCCGGAGAGCGCATGAGGTGCCCACGAGGTAGGGGGCGCGCCCTCCACCCTCGTGGAGGCCTCGTGTCCTTCCCGGACTGCTACTTATTTTTCTATTTTTCTAAATATTCCAAAACGGAGAAATATTGCCTTAAAAACTGTTTTGGAGTCGGTTTACTTACCATACCACATACCTATTCCTTTTCGGAGTCTGAAACGTTCCAGAAAATGTCCCTTATGTATTCCTTCGGGGTTACGGTTTCAATAACATTGGTTTCAACATTTATGGGATTACCTGAGATGTAATGTTTGATTCTTTGACCGTTCACCACCTTCGGATTTGTACCTTCGAAGTTGTTGATTTTTATGGCACCGGAACGATAGACCTCCTCGATAACGTAAGGACCTTCCCATTTAGAGAGAAGTTTTCCTGCAAAAAATCTTAAAGAGAGTTGTATAGCAATACATAATCACCTACATTAAACTCACGCTTTTGTATCCTTTTATCATGCCATCTTTTAACCTTTTCTTTAAACAACTTGGCATTTTCGTAGGCTTGGGTTTTCCATTCATCGAGTGAGCTAATATCAAATAACCTCTTCTCACCGGCAAGTTTAAAATCATAATTGAGCTATTTAATAGCCCAATATGCCTTGTGTTCTAGTTCAAGAGGTAAGTGACATGCTTTTCCATAAACCATTTTATACGGAGACATACCCATAGGGTTTTTATATGCAGTTCTATAGGCCCATAATGCATCATCGAGTTTCTTGGACCAATTCTTTCTAGATCTATTAACAGTCTTTTGCAAAATTAATTTGAGTTCTCTATTACTCAATTCTACTTGACCACTAGACTGAGGGTGATGAGGAGATGCAATTCTATGATTAACATCATACTTAGCAAGCATTTTACGGAAAGCACCATGAATAAAATGTGAACCACCATCAGTCATTAAATATCTAGGGACTCCAAATCTTGGAAAAATAACTTCTTTAAGCATTTTAATAGAAGTGTTATGATCAGCACTACTAGTTGGAATAGCTTCTACCCACTTAGTAACATAATCAAAAGCAACTGAGATATGTGTATAACCATTAGAGGCAGGAAAAGGTCCCATATAGTCAAAGCCCCAAACATCAAATGGTTCAATAACAAGTGAATAATTCATAGGCATTTCTTGACGTCTACTAATATTACCAATTCTTTGACATTCATCACAAGATAAGACAAACTTACGGGCATCTTTGAAGAGAGTAGGCCAATAAAAACCAGATTGCAATACCTTATGTGCAGTTCTATCTCCAGCATGGTGTCCTCCATAAGCTTCGGAGTGACACTTGCGTAGGATCTGTTCTTGTTCATGCTCAGGTACACAACGTCTAATAACACCATCTACTCCTTCTTTATAAAGATGTGGGTCATCCCAAAAGTAATGCCTCAAATCATAGAAGAACTTTTTCTTTTGCTGGTATATGAAACTAGGTGGTATGAATTTGGCAACAATGTAATTAGCATAATTAGCATACCATGGAGCAGTATGAGAAGCATTTATGACATTTAATAGCTCATCAGGAAAGCTATCATCAATAGGTAGTGGGTCATTAAGCACATTTTCTATCCTTGACAAGTTGTCTGCAACGGGGTTCTCAGCTCCCTTTCTAGCAACAATATGTAAGTCAAATTCTTGTAGCAAGAGAACCCATCTAATAAGTCTTGGTTTAGCATCTTTCTTTTACATAAGATACTTAATAGCAACATGATCAGTGTGAATAGTTACTTTAGAATCAACAATATAAGGTCTGAACTTATCACAAGCAAATACAACTGCTAAGAATTCTTTTTCAGTAGTAGCATAATTTCTTTGAGCATTGTCTAGGGTTTTACTAGCATATTGAATAACGTTTAATTTCTTATCAACTCTCTGCTCTAGAACAG
Source organism: Triticum urartu (assembly GCF_056163025.1). NCBI lineage: Eukaryota > Viridiplantae > Streptophyta > Magnoliopsida > Poales > Poaceae > Triticum > Triticum urartu. The sequence goes on along the minus strand of NC_141873.1, from coordinate 343,815,904 downwards.
CACCTATAGCATAATCACTAGCATCACACATTATTTCAAAGTGTAAATTCCAATCAGGTGGTTGAACAATAGGTGCAGAGATCAATGCTTTCTTAAGTATTTCAAATGCTTCTACACAATCATCATCAAAGACAAATGGTATATCATTTTGTAATAAATTAGTCAGAGGCCGAGAAATTTTTGAGAAGTCCTTAATGAACCTCCTATAAAATCTGGCGTGACCAAGGAAACTTCTTATACCTTTGATGTCCTTGGGGCATGGCATCTTTTCAATAGCATCAACCTTGGCTTTATCAACTTCAATACCTCTTTTAGAAACTTTATGCCCCAAGACAATACCTTCATTAACCATAAAGTGGCACATTTCCCAATTCAAGACAAGATTAGTTTCCTCACATCTCTGCAAAACTCGATCAAGGTTGCTTAAGCAGTCATCAAAAGAAGATCCATAGACGAAGAAATCGTCCATGAAAACCTCACAAATATTTTCACAAAAGTCAGAGAATATAGCCATCATGCATCTTTGAAAGGTAGCAGGTGCATTACATAAACCAAAAGGCATACGTCTATAAGCAAAAGTACCAAAAGGGTAAGTAAAAGTAGTCTTTGATTGATCATTGGCTAAAACAGGTATTTGAGAGAAACCAGAATAACCATCTAGAAAGCAAAAATGTGTATGTTTGGATAATCTTTCTAGCATTTGATCGATAAAAGGTAAGGGGTAATGATCCTTTTTAATGGCCTTATTTAATTTGCGGAAATCAATTACCATCCTATAACAGGTAATAATTCTTTGAGGAATCAATTCATCTTTATCATTAGGAATGACAGTAATACCTCCCTTCTTAGGGATACAATGGACATGACTTACCCACTGACTATCAGCAACTGGATAAATTATACCTGCCTCAAGAAGCTTTAGTATTTCCTTTCTCACCACTTCTTTCATTTTAGGATTCAGCCGGTCGTTGATGATCACGAACTGGTTTAGCATCTTCTTCCAAATTTATTTTATGTTGACATAGAGTGGGACTAATGCGCTTGAGATCATCAAGAGTATACCCAATAGCAGCACGGTGCTTCTTCAGAGTTTTCAATAATCTCTCTTCCTCATGCTCTGAAAGGTTAGCACTAATAATAACATGATATATCTTTTTCTCATCAAGATAAGCATATTTAAGAGTATCAGGCAACGGTTTAAGCTCAAACACGGGATCACCCTTGGGTGGAGGAGGATCCCCTAGGATTTCAACAGGCAAATTGTGTTTCGGAATAGGTTCCTGTTTAAAGAATACTTCATCTATTTCCCTTCTTTCATTCATAAACATATCATTTTCATGGTTTAATAAATATTGTTCTAAAGGATCACCAGGAGGTACGGCAATAGAAGCAAGACAAATAATTTCATCCTTACTAGGTAATTCTTCTTTACGGTGTTGTCTACTAAATTTAGAAAAATTAAATTCATGAGACATATCATCTAAACCGATAGTAACAACATCCTTTTTGCAATCTATCTTAGCATTAACAGTGTTTAAGAAGGGTCTACCAAATATAATGGGACAAAAGCTATCTTGTGGGGAACCAAGAACAAGAAAATCAGCAGGATATTTAGTTTTCCCACACAAGACTTCAACATCTCTAACAATTCCCATTGGTGATATAGTATCTCTATTGGCAAGTTTAATTGTGACATCAATCTCTTCTAACTCAACAGGTCTAACATCCCAAATTTTCAATTTGGAATGTTATACACTAGATCATCATTGCACATCATATTTTGTTGCATTCTGGTTGGTCCTAGAAATTCTACACAACTCAAGGACCCTTGGAGAGAGTTGGGGATTTCGTTATTTTCATATTTGAGTTTTCTCAAATTTTGAAAATAGGATCATTTGATTTTATTTATTTTATCTTCAATTATTCCTATTACAAAAATATGAGAGAGGGAATAAAATGACTTTCCCAAAATAAAGAAATATTGAGGGATTTTTAGAGTCCGTTTAGTATTCCTTTTGTTTTTTCCGAGCGTAATTATTTAAAAAAAAGTGAACCGACCTAACCGGGCCGTGTCCGACTAGGACACTTGGCCCGGCCGGCCTTTAAAGCCGCGAGGGCCCGAGCCGTAGCCAGCCGCCCCAGCCCCGAAACCCTAGCCACCGCCGCCGCGGCGCGAGTCCGCCGCCGCCGCCGCCCCTCGCCTCACCACTACGCCGCCCCGCCCTCGATCCGCCGCCGCCGCCGACCCCGCCGACTTCGCCGGAGGTAGCAGCCGCCCCGCCGCCGTTTTTTTAGGAAAAACCCTTCGGTTTTTCCGTCGATTTTCGTTGATTTTTTTTAGTTTCCGCTTTTTCGGTTTTTTCGGTTTAGTTATTTAGCGAGCGTTCGCTCGTTCGTTAGTTTAACGAACGCGTTCATCGTTTAGATCCAGATAACGAACGTTCGTTCGTTAATCTGTTCATCGTTATTCTTTTTCTCGGATGTAAATCCGCGATTTTTCTGATCGCGATTCCTGATCCGATTTTCGTTTTAGTCTAACTTTTCGCTCGTTTATCGGAATCAGGCGATTCAAGCGCTTGGAGTTCTGTCTCGAAACCCTCTTTCCGTTTAACCAACTCAAACAAGTTTTTGCCACTGTAAAAATTACCCTAGATCCAGAATAGTAAATGAAGCCTGTTTCTTTTGCCGTTTGTGTTTCGTTGCTTCGTTCGATTTGAGTCTTTTTGCCAACCAGAGTTCTTAAGTTGAACTTTTTGGTTAGATCTCTTATTTGAGTTTTACCTGTACATTAGTTGAGTACTTATTGTATGCTTGTTTGTTTGCGATAGAGTACCCGGAGTGCGCCGCTTGCTACTTCGAATCGCTAGGTTTCACGGATCATCAACAAGGCAAGTAACACTTTGATCATGCTTTCCCACTACCCAGTTTTATTGCATTAGATCAATCCTCACACATTGCATGATTAGGATCTAATTAAATTGTGGGTTTGGGAAGTAGTTGCGGTAGTACCTATTACCTGTTTATTATCAAACCTTTGGGAGTTACTTCCACGTTTGCTTATTATGCCATGCTATGCTAGTAGACGTGGATTGGGTGAGTGTATCCATGACAGATGTGAGATTGTTAATGAATGGTTTATTTAAGGTGGCAACTTAAATACACATCTGGGTGGATTGAGGCACCTGGGTATTCCAGAGATTGCCTGTTTTCTTTTGGACCGCCACCCAGGCTCAAAGGGATCATGAGATTATTCATGCTAGAAACTTCCGTGTGCAGCCACAAGCTATTATGGGCTCTAGCATAGTTGACTAAGTTGTGCGAACTCTTACAGTGGTAGACTAGCAGATGTAGGGGAAAGTAGGTGTAACGGTCTACCCGATCGTAAGGTGCTAGCGCTTCTGAAAGACTATGTCCCGGTCATCCGTTTCTCAAACACCCTGTAGTGCGAGAAACCAAATGGAGCCGATCGAGTCTTGTGGGGAAAAGTGCGCAAACCTCTGCAGAGTGTATAAACTAATCATGATTAGCCGTGTCCCCGGTTATGGACATCCTGAGTATCTAGTACCTGGATTATCATGTGAATCTCAACATGTTACCTTAAAATTAATTTTGTTGGGTTTTGTTTAATGATGATGCTTAATTGGGATTGAGAATGCTGCCAACCATTCTCAATGTTTAACAACTACCATGATAGTTAAATAAAATTTATTCCTTTGCAGTAGGGAAAAATTGGCTTTACGCAAAACTGTAACCATAGAGCTTTCCACCAGCCAAATATGCATATAGAATAGCCTATTTCATTCCATTACTCTCTATGTGTTACTTTGCCAGCATATTCCATGTGCTGACTCGTTACGGGCTGCAACGTTAATGTTGCAGACTTTTCAGACGACGATTAAGGTGCTTTTAGGTCATGGTTCTATACTCAGTGATGCCGTTGGAGTTGATGGACTCACTTATCTTCCAAGCCTTCTGCTGTTATCGTTATTAGATGACCTTAAGCCATATTTATTGTAATAAGTTCTCTTTTGAGACACTCGATGTAATAAGTGTGTGATTGCTACTCTGTTGTAAATTCTTCAAGTACTGTGTGGTGTCAGCATTACTGATCCAGGGATGACACCTGAGCACAGAGATTGGACCGTTTGAGGTCTGGTCGCTACAAGATGGTATCAGAGCACACGCTGACTGTAGGACACGACCACTAAGCTAAAGACCTAGATCACTACTCACTCTCTTCTCTTTCTGACTTCTCATCTTTTCTACTCTTTTAGGATGGCGGATGCAAGGAACAAGTTCACGCAACCGGATGAAGATACACCCTTTGGACGTCACTTAAAGGAAGTCACTAGATACCTGAACATAGGAGTACCAAGCTTCACCGGAACCTACAACGCCACTTTACCTGAAGAAGAGCGCTGGATGATTCAAGTTCAAGTTCCAGGAAGGACATTCATGCCAGTCACTGAGCCCATAGAGTTTTCTTTTGATGCACCAACCTGGAGTCTAGGAAAGAGCATGACAGCTCACATCGCCATGGGACGCATTGGAGAAGTTTACCGCAATGATCTCAAGGATACTATCTACCAGATTTGTGGGCGCCGAGATGAGCACTGGGAGATGATCAGCACCAGGAAGGATAGATCAATTGCAGCTTTTATCCAGGAGTTAAACCAGCACATTCGACGTCAGGAGAACCAGATGTGCGCCGACATGATAGATCTAAAGAAGGCAAAGACAAGAATCAAGGAACTAGAGGAGGAACTCAAGGCTACACATGAAGATTATGAAGAGGAAATCGAATTATTAGTGGAAAAGAATGACGATATGATCAAGCAGATTGGAATATTCATGGGAGGCCCTACACAAGTGGAAGAAGACGACGAACCCAAGGAAATTCGCCCGGAAGACTACATCATCATCGACGACACCGACTCGGATCCAGACGATAGCGATGATGACTATGTTGATGAAGCTGGAGCAGATATCATGGAGTCTACAACCGAAGAATATTTCTAGTAGACCACCCCAACAGTAGTAGTAGTCCACCATGTAAATATAGTAGTCCGAGCACTTTTGCTATAGTTAGATTGATTGTATGCCCTTGTTTGATTGATTGAATGAAGTGAATTGTTTGCTTTTGCCTCATGTGCATATGGGTAGTGTTTACCCCCTCTATTCTTAAATCTCATCCTTTCTAAACCCTCAGATGCCTCCGAGACGTGACCCCAGATTTACCTTCCCACCGGAGCTCACTCAGTTGATCCAGCAGTAGAACACATTGATGCAGTTGCTAGTCCAGAATCAGAATTAGGGGAACAACAACAACAACCCACCACCACCACCACATGTTGATCACTTAGCCAGTTTTCTTAGACTGAATCCGCCGGTGTTTTCCAGTAGCACCGAGCCGATAGTAGCAGATGATTGGCTCCTCAAGACAGCTAGAGAGTTGACCACGGCGGGATGCACGGATGCGGAAAAGGTGAAGTTTGCCGCACATCAGCTTGAAGGACCCGCAGCATCATGGTGGGAGAATTTCACAGCCACTTTCCCTGTCGACACTGTCACATGGGACCAGTTTCAGCAGGCTTTTCATACTGCCCATGTTTCAGCAGGAGCTATGGCCATGAAGAAGCGAGAGTTTCGCAACTTGCGCCAATGAGGACGGACAGTTGGCCAGTATGTGGAGGACTTTAGTAAATTAGCATGTTATGCCCCAGATGACGTTGCTACGGATGCAGCTAAGCAGGAGAAGTTTATGGAAGGACTGAATGATGAGTTGAGCATGCAGTTGATGGTAGCAACCTTCAACAATTACCAGAAGTTGGTAGATCGTGCTCTCATGATTGAAGGAAAGCAGCAGCAGATTGAGAATCGCAAGAGGAAGTATGGACAAGGGAAGTACAATTCAGGAGCTCAGCAGAAGCCACGTTTTACCCCTAGACCGGGAGGACATTTTCAGCATACCCATGGAGGAGGTAGCTCGCACAATCATAATGGCACCAAGAATGGTAATGGGAATGGAGGAAGCAACGGCCAGAACCGCACCAACCCATCGACCCCAGCCAAGAGAGACCTGAGCCAAGTCACTTGTTTTAAGTGCCAGAAGACCGGACATTATGCCAATGAATGTCCTGAATCACAGAATGGTAATGGCAATGGAAGCTCTGGGAAGAAGCCGAACCCTTTCAACAGGGGACAGGTGAATCACGTTAACGTGGAGGAGGTTGAAGAGCAGCCGGATGCAGTAATCGGTAAGTTTTTGGTTAAGTCATCTACTGCACTCGTTCTTTTTGATACTGGTGCATCGCATTCATACATATCAAGGGGATTTGTGGATAAGTATAACCTACCCACCAAAGTTCTTAGAACACCTATGTTAGTAAGCTCACCAGGAGCAGAGTATATGGCTAGCCAAGGATGTTTTCAAGTGCCATTAAGTATAGGTAGGCATGTGTTTCCCTCGGATTTGATAATGTTAGAATCACAAGGTTTGGATGTAATTCTGGGTATGGATTGGTTGTCGATGTATGGAGGAAACATCGATTGCGCCAGTAAGTCGATCTTGCTTACCACCCCAGAGGGAAGAAGGATCAAGTATGTATCCCGGCATGTGCCGAAAAGGACTCAAGTAAATTGTTTAACAGGAGTTGTGCAGGAGGAAGTACCAGTAGTGAAGGATTTCCCTGATGTATTTCCAGAAGAGTTGCCAGGCATGCCACCGGATAGAGATATTGAGTTTTTGATTGAGCTTTTGCCAGGCACAGGGCCAATATCAAAGAGACCATATAGGATGCCCACAAAAGATTTGGTGGAGATTAAGAAGCAGATTAAGGAGTTACTGGATAAAGGATATATTCTCCCAAGTTCTTCACCTCGGGGATCGCCAGTACTTCTAGTGGAGAAGAAGGATGGATCGTTAAGGATGGTTGTTGATTATCGAGGATTGAATGAAGTAACCATCAAGAACAAGTACCCACTACCGATGATCAATGATTTGTTTGATCAATTGCAAGGAGCTAAGGTATTTTCAATGATCGATATGAGATCAGGATATCACCAGTTGAAGATTCGAGAACAGGATATACCTAAGACGGCTTTTACCACCAGGTATGGGCTGTATGAGTATACCGTTATGTCATTTGGTCTGACTAACGCACCTGCATATTTTATGAACATGATGAACAAAGTGTTTATGGAGTTTTTGGATAAGTTCGTCGTAGTGTTCATTGATGATATCCTGGTTTACTCGAAGAATGAAGAGGAGCATAAGGAGCATTTGCGTTTGGTACTCGGAAAGCTCAGAGAACATCAATTATATGCCAAATTTAGCAAATGTGAGTTTTGGTTGAAAGAAGTTGGATTTCTCGGACATGTTATATCCAGAGAAGGTATAGCAGTAGATCCCACTAAAGTTGACACTGTGACCAATTGGGAAGCCCCAACAACAGTTGGGGAGATCCGGAGTTTTCTTGGACTCGCAGGATACTACCGGAGGTTTATTGAGAATTTCTCAAAGATTGCGAAGCCTATGACGGAGTTGTTGAAGAAGGATACCAAGTTCAAATGGACTGAGGAATGTGAGGCTAGTTTCCAAGAGTTGAAGAAACGTTTGGTCACCTCACCAGTGTTGATTTTGCCGGATCAGACCAAAGATTATGAGGTGTATTGTGACGCTTCACGTCAAGGACTTGGAGCAGTGCTTATGCAGGAAGGAAGAGTTGTTTCATATGCCTCACGACAGCTTAAGCCCCATGAGTTGAATTATGCTATGCATGATTTGGAGTTAGCAGGCGTAGTGCATGCATTGAAGACTTGGAGACATTTTCTGATTGGAAACCATTGTGAGGTGTACACGGATCACAAGAGTTTGAAGTATATTTTCACGTGGAAGGAGTTGAATCTCAGGCAAAGGAGATGGTTGGAACTCATCAAGGATTATGATATGAGATTGCATTACCATCCCGGAAAGGCTAACGTAGTAGCTGACGCGTTGAGCCATAAAAGTCATGTCAACACCTTAATGACGGGAGATTTATCAAGAGAGTTAGCCGAAAATCTTCATGAGATATGTTTGGAGATAGTTCCGAGAGGCTATGTAGCAGAATTGGAGATTCAGTCTACTTTGATGGATAAGATCAGAGAAGCCCAAAAGACTGACAAGGAGATTGCCTCTATTAAGGAGAAAATGAGCAAAGGAAAAGCTAAGGGATTTTGTGAGGATGAGCACGATACCTTATGGTTTGAAGACCGTGTCTATGTACCAAATGATTCGGAGATCAGGAAGTTAATTTTACAAGAGGCCCATGATTCACCATATTCGATTCACCCAGGAAATACCAAGATGTATTTGGATTTGAAGGATATTTTCTGGTGGACCAGAATGAAGAAGGATATTGCGGAGTATGTAGCAGTTTGTGATGTATGTCAGAGAGTAAAGGCAGAGCATCAGAAGCCAGCCGGATTGCTACAGCCATTGCCGATACCCGAATGGAAGTGGGATAAGCTAGGAATGGATTTTATTACAGGATTGCCCAGAACACGTTCAGGCTATGACTCGATATGGGTTGTAGTCGATCATTTGACAAAGGTAGCTCATTTCATTCCAGTGAAGACTACCTATACCAGTGGAAAGTTGGCAAAGATATACATGACCAGAATCGTTTGTCTGCATGGAGTTCCAAGGAGCATAGTATCAGATAGAGGAACCCAATTTACCTCAAAGTTCTGGAATCAGTTGCATGAAACTTTGGGTACCAAGCTGGAGTTCAGCACAGCTTTTCACCCGCAGACAGATGGACAGACCGAGAGAGTCAATCAGATTTTGGAGGATATGCTAAGAGCTTGTGCGCTAGATTACAGATCTAGTTGGGACGAAAATTTGCCGTATGCAGAGTTCTCTTACAACAACAGCTATCAAACCAGTTTGAAGATGGCCCCTTTCGAAGCCTTGTACGGAAGGAGGTGCAGGACCCCATTGTCTTGGGATGAAGTTGGAGATCGCCAGTTGTTTGGACCGGATTTGATAAAGGAATCTGAACAGAAAGTGAAATTGATTCACGATAGGCTCAAGGTAGCTCAATCTAGGCAGAAGAGTTATGCAGATTCTAAACGCAAGGAGACAGTTTACGAAGTCAGAGACCAAGTTTATCTTCGAGTATCCCCACTTCGAGGAGTTAAGCGCTTTGGAGTTAAGGGAAAGTTAGCGCCACGTTTTGTAGGCCCATACAAAGTTTTGGAGCATATGGGAGAAGTAGCCTATAAGTTGGTATTGCCCGAAGGATTGTCAGGAGTACACAACGTGTTCCACGTATCCCAGTTGAAGAAGTGCCACGCAGAGATGGCTGATATACCGCTGAGAGATACAGTACCACTGGAAGCAATTCAGTTAGACAGTGATTTGACCTATGAGGAGAAACCAGTCAAGAATTTAGAGTATGCCAGTCGAGTCACCCACAACAAGGTTATCAAGTTTTGCAAGGTTCAGTGGAGCCACCACACGGAGGATGAAACCACCTGGGAAGGAGAGGAAGATTTGTTGAAGGACCACCCTCACCTATTTTCTAGCCAACCCGAATCTCGAGGGCGAGATTCATCTTAAGGGGGGGTAGGTTTGTAACATCCCAAATTTTCAATTTGGAACGTTATACACTACATCATCATTGCATATCATATTTTATTGCATTCTGGTTGATCCTAGAAATTCTACGAAACTCAAGGACCCTTGGAGAGAGTTGGGGATTTCGTTATTTTCATATTTGAGTTTTCTCAAATTTTGAAAATAGGATCATTTGATTTGATTTATTTTATCTTCAATTATTCCAATTACAAAAATATGAGAGAGGGAATAAAATGACTTTCCCAAAATAAAGTAATATTGAGGATTTGATAAAAAGATCAAATAAGATTTTATTTTGGTTTATTTGCTATTTTATTTGTATTAGGGAAAAATGCGCGTCTTTCAAAATTGCATTTTGCCCCCAAATAAATGTTCATCCTGTGCGACTTGATTTTAGAAGCCGGGAAAAATTTATTTCAGAATTTTTGGAGTCCGTTTAGTATTCCTTTTGTTTTTTTTAAGCGTAATTATTTTTAAAAAAGCGAACCGACCTAACCGGGCCGTGTCCGACTAGGACACTTGGCCCGGCCGGCCTTTAAAGCCGCAAGGGCCCGAGCCGCAGCCAGCCGTCCCAGCCCCGAAACCTAGCCGCCGCCGCCCTCGACCCGCGCGCCGCCCCCGCCGACGCCGCGCGAGTCCGCCGCCGCCGTCGCCCCTCGCCGCGCCGCCCCGCCCTCGATCCGCCGCCGCCCCGCCCGCCGGACTCCGCCGCCGACGCCGCCGCCGACCCCGCCGACTTCGCCGGGTTTTCCATCAGTTTTCGTCAGTTTTTTTAGTTTCCATTTTTTTTCGGTTTTTTTGGTTTAGTTATTTAGCGAGCGTTCGCTCGTTCATTCGTTTTAACGAACGCGTTCATCGTTTAGATCCAGATAATGCACGTTCGTTCGTTAATCTGTTCGTCGTTTTTCTTTTTCTCGGATTAAATCCGCGATTTTTCTGATCGCGATTCCTGATCCGATTTTCATTTTAGTCAAACTTTTCGCTCGTTTATTGGAATCAGGCGATTCAAGCGCTTGGAGTTTCGTCTCGAAACCCTCTTTCCGTTTAACCAACTCAGACAAGTTTTTGCCACTTTAAAATTGCCCTAGATCCAGAATAATAAATGAAGCCTGTTTCTTTTGCCGTTTGTCTTTCGTTGCTTCGTTTGATTTGATTCTTTTTGCCAACCGGAGTTCTTAAGTTGAACTTTCTGGTTAGATCTCTTATTTGAGTTTTACCTGTGCATTAGTTGAGTACTTATTGTATGCTTATTTGTTTGCGAGAGTACCCAGAGTGCGCCGCTTGCTACTTCGAATCGCTAGGTTTTCCGGATCATCAGCAAGGCAAGTAACACTTTGATCATGCTTTCCCACTACCCAGTTTTATTGCATTAGATCAATACTCACACATTGCATGATTAGGATCTAATTAAATTGTGGGTTTGGGAAGTAGTTGAGGTAGTACCTATTACCTGTTTATTATCAAACCTTTGGGAGTTACTTCTACGTTTGCTTATTATGCCATGCTATGCTAGTAGACGTGGATTGGGTGAGTGTATCCATGACAGATGTGAGATTGTTAACTAATGGTTTATTTAAGGTGGCAACTTAAATACACATCTGGGTGGATTGAGGCATCTGGGTATTCCAGAGATTGCCTATTTTCTTTTAGACCGCCACCCAGGCTCAAAGGGATCATGAGATTATTCATGCTAGAAACTTCCGTGTGCAGCCACAAGCTATTATGGGCTCTAGCATAGTTGACTAAGTTGTGCGAACTCTTACAGTGGTAGACTAGCAGATGTAGGGGAAAGTAGGTGTAACGGTCTACCCTATCGTAAGGTGCTAGCGCTTCTGAAAGACTATGTCCCGGTCATCCGTTTCTCAAACACCCTGTAGTGCGAGAAACCAAATGGAGCCGATCGATTCTTGTGGGGAAAAGTGCGCAAACCTCTGCAGAGTGTATAAACTAATCATGATTAGCCGTGTCCCCGGTTATGGACATCTTGAGTATCTAGTACCTGGATTATCATGTGAATCTCAACATGTTACCTTAAAATTAATTTTGTTGGGTTTTGTTTAATGATGATGCTTAATTGGGATTGAGAATGCTGTCAACCATTCTCAATGTTTAACAACTACCATGATAGTTAAATAAAATTTATTCCTTTGCAGTAGGGAAAAATTGGCTTTACGCAAAACTGTAACCATAGAGCTTTCCACCAGCCAAATATGCATATAGAATAGCCTATTTCATTCCATTACTCTCTATGTGTTACTTTGCCAGCATATTCCATGTGCTGGCCCATTTTGGGCTGCAACGTTAATGTTGCAGACTTTTCAGACGACGATTAAGGTGCTTTTAGGTCGTGGTTCTATACTCAGTGATGCCGCTGGAGTTGATGGACTCACTTATCTTCCAAGCCTTCCGCTGTTATCGTTATTAGATGGCCTTAAGCCATATTTATTGTAATAAGTTCTCTTTTGAGACACTCGATGTAATAAGTGTGTGATTGCTACTCTGTTATAAATCCTTCAAGTACTGTGTGGTGTCAGCATTACTGATCCAGGGATGACACCTGAGCACAGAGATTGGACCATTTGAGGTCTGGTTGCTACAGCAGGTGCAATATCATGCATAATTTCTCTATATAGGCCAATAGGTATTGCACTAGCACTGGCACCCATATCACATAAGCCATGATAACAATGATCTCCTATTTTAACAGAAATAACAGGCATGCCTACCACTGGTCTAGGTTTATCTTTAGCACAAGGTTTAGCAATTCTAGCAGTTTCATTACAGAAATAAATAACATGCCCATCAATATTATCAGACAAGAGATCTTTAACAGTAGCAATATTAGGTTCAACTTTAACTTTCTCAGGATGTGTATATGTTTTGATATTGCTTTTACGAACCACAGTTGAAGCTTTAGCATGATCCTTTAGCCTAACAAGGAAAGGTGGTTTCTCAACATAAGAAGTAGGAACAATAGGATCATTACACTACTAGGAAAAGGCCTACTAATGGCGCACCTAATTTGGCCATTAATGGCGCATTAGTGGTGCGCCATTAGTAGCACGCCATTAGTATATTTTACTAATGGCGCACCTCTGATGCGCCATTAGTATATACAATAGTGCGCCATTAGTATGCCTCCCAGGGGGCCATGTATACCCAGGTGCTTTGGCATACTAATGGCGCACGACAACAGGATGCGTCATTAGTAACTTCGGCATACTAATGGCGCACTATTTAATGATGCGCCATTAGTATCCTTTGGCATACTAATGGCGCACTATGATGTGATGCGCCATTAGTATGAATATTAGGTTTTTTTATTTTTTAATTTTCTGTTTTTTGCACAGGTTACAAAATGTATAATTGGACAAAATATAGACAGCACACATCAACAACAGATTCATCGAATACAATAGAAGATTAGTCTCTGAATACAATTCATCATTTTAGTCTCCGAATACAATTCATCATATTAGTCTCCGAATTGAAAAGACCGAACAAAGATAGAACATTATATTACAAGTCTCGAGACCGCGAGTTTGTCTTCACATTACAAGTCGATATCTATCATCTAAAATACCATCACATAGAAGAGAGCTGCGGTCATCACGATGAGCATCATCACGATGAAACTTGTCTTCATCCGGTTCCTCCAACGCTCCCTCCCCTCTCCCGCTAGATAGCGGGCGTATCTAGATTTGGCCTCGGCCCTAGTGGCGTACCCTTTGTAACTGTTACCGCTGAATCGGTGAATCTGTCTCCGACACTCCTCCCAGTCGTCATAGACTCCGGGAACCTTACCCTTGTACACGACATACCACGGCATCGCTATGCAGTAGCCAAACGAAACGTTAGTACCAATTCACAGACAATACATAAGCAATATATAAGTATGCAACAGAACGATCGGAAGAGAAAAGCAAGACATTAATAGCATCGATTACATCTAAGTTGAACGACTCTCGAAACCAAAGAGACATACTACAAGTTCATTAAAGTTTAATTACAACATGAGCCAATCGATGTTTCAAAACTAGACACAGCATCACTGCTTTTGACTCGACTCAAGGGACCGGAGCGTGGATGAAGCCGCCGTCTATCGTGGGAGTCATGAAACAACGGGCGTTGTCAGCCTGCATTTGTAGGATTGTGTCGATGTCACTGTTGGACGGTTGATTTCTAAGGTAGAACTGCCCCGAGGTACGAAGGACATCTTGATGGATGATTTCCGCAAACTCCGACTGGATGCGAAAGAATTCTTGTCTGATGTCCGCGCCCTGGATTGCCGACACGCTCGCGGCCCAATCTTTGAGTCTACTCGGTAGCAGAAGTTGATGATGGTCCCGTACGATCGCCCGCATGTGATGGATGGCGTAGTAGGCACCCTTCTGACCGCCAGGCGGCTGCTTGACGCAGCAGAACGTCGTATTGTGGGAGAACACGTGCTTGCCGTACTTACGAATAGGCCTGGTGAAGGTGCCTCCAGATTTAACGTAGCCGGGGAGAACATCATCAAGAACCTTCTTGACATTTGTGTAGTCTACGTTCGACTGACGGTCCGGGTCGAAATACGTGGCCATGGAATATTTGGGGCTTAGGAAGATGAGCGTGCAATGTGTGTCACTATAGAAAACACGGAATGTTAAAAGAAAAACGATCGAAATCTAAGAATTCATATGTTACGGGGCGGTTGAGGGGAGGACTTACTCGGGAAAGTAAGGCACGAGGAAGTTATCCTTATCTTGGTTTGCCAGAATGACGCCTTCGAGTAAGAACTCGCGACTTGCCGGTCCCCAGCGCTGCCCAAGATCTTGGCACGCATGTAGAAGGGGTCGACTATCACGATGTTCGGGGTCTTGTCGCGAATGATCCGCATCTCCATACTCAGCGAAAATAGCCGAACGAAGGTGTAGTGCAGCGGATGAAGGTTCAACATAGCATGGATGTCATCAAACCGCAGGACGATCGTACCCCTGATGGAGTTATCCACAAAGCCCTTGCCCTCTGGCACCTTGGCCGCGAAAACCGGGTATGCCACATCCTTCTCTGCGAGACGCCGCTTTTCCAAAGAAAGAACACTGTCATGCAGACTCCGCATAGCACCAGTTGCAGCATCGAGCATATTTCTCGGTAGCATCGGCCTACCCGCCACATGCACCCTCCTCGAGATATCCTCAGGTGAAGGTGGCCCGTCCTGAGCACGGATCGTACTCGGTGCCGGCTGGCCCGCACCCTTGTTAGTCTTTCTTTTGCGTGCCTTCTTCTTCTCCTGTAATGGGACCGAGTTCTACTCACAGACCGCCTTCTTGAGTGTGTTGGGGCTGATCATATTTCGCACCTCGCCTATCTGAGGCTCGGTGAAGTCGGCAGCTGGAGGCGTCTCCTGAGAGCTGAACTGCAGACGACGCCTGTTGCAACTTGGCTTCTCCGCGGTACCAGCTAGATCGCGCACGTCTTTTGTTGGGTTGGGTTCTTGAGAAGGAGGCCCCATGAAGTCGCCACCGTACCCATGATCGGCAAAGTACTGATCGACGTTGGCAAATGTATCATCGTCGTCGTCGTTCTGATCCTGTGCCATATGCATGTTTGGATCCAGTGGCATAGGGATGTCCGGCACCGTTGCGGCGGTCTTGCCATGGGGCCGACTTGGCGCCGGCACGACTGGCGGTGTTGTCTTTGGGGTGGTGTCCCCCGCCGCCAAACGAATCTGGCTCTTCGGCCAAAGTAGGGGCCAGCTCAGGCAGGCGCTGAGGGTCATCACGTCATCATCGTCGGCCCCGACGGGTCGAATTGGAGGTAACAACTCGTCCCAGCCTGGCAGCACCCGAACCAGTTGAACCCTAAACAAGTTGGGTGGCATCTGGGTACCGTGGAACAAGGGGTTGCCCGGTTGAACGATTTTGCCCTTGGCGACATCAACCAACTCGTTGTTCACGAAGTGCAGGAGAGTGCACGGAATGTCGGCGGCGCCCTGCGAAAACATGTAGGGCGTTAGGGATGCCCAGTCAAAGGCAAGGAGATGAAGTCCTCGGCCGAGAGAGGCTTAATTAGTTACCGTGATGATGGCGTCGAGCTTGGCTAATGTCGAGGCACCGCCAACGGCGGGCATGCAGTTGACGGAGGGGCCGCTTGCTGCAGAGGTGCCGGCCGGCGTACACCCGGGTGCATTAAGCTCCCGTGCTGGCGTCGGAGACACCAATGCCGCCTCCGCCGGAGACACCAATGGCCCCGCCATCGCGTTCTGCGAGTTGCTGGCCGTGAAGCTAGGAATCGGGGGCGGCCCCTGTTGGCTGCCCGCAATCCATGCACTAATCCCCTGGATCAAGGTAGGTACAATGGCGGTGATCGTCGCTCCGAGTTGTTGTTGCACTTGCTCTTGGACAATCTCCGGAATCCGCGCCACCTGTGCCCTGAGTTCTTGAACCTCGCGCGCCTGGCTTTCCGAGCTGGTCTTTTTCTCCTTTCGCCCACCAGTGTTATAGTATGACGACCATTTTGTCGACAAGCCTTTGCCGGCCACACGACCAGCTGACGTCGGCTTACTGAGCTTATCCTTGTTCTTCATTACATTCAACGCCCTATTTAGAGTGGTGTCCCAAGGGTTGCTCTTAGTCGACCCCGCGCTACTGCTTTCAGTCGCCTGCGGAAGGAATGTGAACCATTTAGAAATTTGGCTTCATTAATTAGAATGCAACCATATGGAGCTAATTACGCGGGGGTGTATTCCTTACCAGAACAAGCTCAAGCGCCCTGGTCTTCGGATCCGTGGTAAGCTCCTTTGTTTTCGGGTCCTTCTTGTACCGGGCCCTGACAAAGTTCCTGGTCTGCTTGTCACTGTATTTATCGAAGAGGGGCGGTAGGCCCTGCTCGGCACGGTCCGCCTCCTCCTTGTCCCATATAGGCTCCGCCACTCTGTAACCGCCGGGACCGAGTGTGTGTTCCCCTAAGTTCAGCTCCCGCATTTCTTTCCCCCACTTACTTGATTCGGAGTTTGCGGTGCTCGAGCAATTGATCTTGAAGTCGTTGTAGTCATCTTCGGTGATCGAAGGATTTTTCTCCTTGATCTTCTCATAACTCTCACCTTTCTCGATCATTCTCTTCACATTGCTTTTCCAAGTAGACAGGGCCTTGCTCATCTTCGTGAGGGCAGCATTGTTCACTTTATTCCCTTTGAGGCTTGTGTTTTCAAATTCAGCGGGGAACTTGTATCGTTCGTGCAGCTTCGTGAAGAGGAGGTTGCGCAAATTCCCTCGGTCAGGATGCCTCAGGTTCTCGGTGTTGATCGAGACGGTGCTCCGGAGAATGCACCCGAGCTGAAGCGAGTACCCCTTGACTATTCGTTCGGGCGCCGTTGGATTCCTGTCGGAGTCCACTTCAGTAACTTCCTCCTTGAGGGTGCGGAGCACGGTCGGGCGCCGGTCCTTCCGTTGCCTCTTCGGTTGGCTGCCATCTGTGCGTGCACCGCCATCATCAGTGGTGGCATCCTCGGTGGCACCATCAGTGGTGGCATCAGTGGGGTCATCCTCGGTGGTACCATCAGTGGTCTCAGGATCGGTGGGGAAGGCGGCATCCTCATACAAGTGAGGTTGTTCCTCCATCTCCTGGGATAGCTCCCAGAATTTCTTGCCGCCCGAACCCCCGGCCTCATCGTTGTTGGCCATGTTTCTCTATAAATAGGAACAAAGTTTGGTCAAAAAGTTGGTTATTGTCAAGGAACAAGATCATGGTCTCATCATTTAGGGTTTGTCGACACCGAGGCATCCTAAAAGCTAAGCTTTTATCATTGAGGGTTTTTCGACGCCGAGGCACCCTAAAAGCCTAAGCTTTCATCATTTCGGTTTTTATCGACACCGAGGCACCCTAAAAGCCATGCATTAGTCACAAGTACGCCGGGGCACTTGATCCTACTTAATTAACTACTAAGATACCCCGGCCCATGCATTAGTCACAAGTACCCCATATGTCCTATTTTTAGCAAAGTCATGCTAAAATTCACGGAAAATTTCAGCATGACCTTTGCTGAAAATAGGACATATGGAGTACCCGAATTTGCCGGAACGGAAGTTAATCGACATTCCAGCAAACTCAAGGGCCTCTCGGGTGGACAAGGCAAAAAAGGCCTCCATCACAACATGGAAAATACATTGGCATGTGAAAAAAGGCCTCCATTGCTTAGGATGCACTACCACTGAAGCATTGGGTACAAGACTGTTACATGAAAGTAAATGCAGCAGTTGAAGCAGAGATTGGTGTACAAGCAAGAACAGAGCAAGTTCTTCTTATCCTCTGCAATTATAATAGGAGCCAATCAAATGGATAAAAGGAGAATTGGTTCATTGCAGGCAAGACTGAGCTGAAACAATCAAGGGAAGTGATCAGCAACAGTACGAAGGCTCTGCCAGACGGTGCTCTGAGCCGGCTGGACACATACAAGAAACTAGAATGACTTAGTCAGGTCACTATGTGGCTGAGCCTCTTCAGTCCATGGTTTTGCTACTTATAATAAGGCCTGATGTATTGTAGTTTGAGTGTCAACAAGCAATGTGGTGTAAATATCCATGCCACTGCAATCTACAGCAGTGACCCTGCTTGATCTTTTGGTTCATTTGTTACCACATTCCATTTAACTTTTTACTGAAATGTGATTCAGAAACAATGCAGAGTTGCCTCTATTTAGATGCAAGTTAACTTCCAGAAATGTATCATCTTCAACCGCATATGTTCACTAGTTCAGACTTAATAACATGAGTATCAATCAAGCTGGGAGCTGAGCCCTGAGAACTAGACGGTGCCTTAGACTCTGAAAATATGGGCTAAATTACACTGTAATTCTAGGGTATATTACATTCAACTGTAATTTACTATTGTCTATATTTACCAGGAGAGATTACACTGTAATTTACTAAATCACATTCTTAAATTACAGAGAAAACAACATGCAACTTTCACCTTTGCCCTGTTACTATCCAGGGAGAAAAGATTCTTGTTTTTACTCCCAATAAAAATCAGGAAAGCATCTACATCAATGAACTCTTAGGAAGAAGAAAGTGCAACATATAGTGAATGCATAAACAAGAAGTGTGTCAAGTACATAGTAAAAGAGATACCTAAAATCACATTTTACTAAATAAATTGCTCCTCAAGTTATGTTATGAAAAAACCATATTCAGTTTTGAGGCACCAACAATAAAGATCCTACACAGCAACAAACCAGCTAAACTAGCATTCCACTACTATCCACTAGATTGGATATTCAGTCACAACTGCTACATTTTCAGTTTTTTGAACAACAGATAACATCCTAGAAGATCCCATTTAGTAATCCTATAGCAATAAAAACACCAGAAGCCGAGCAAGGATACTTAGATGGAAATATTGCAATTTATTGCACTGAAATGTTGATCAAATGGCAGGCAAATTTCAGAGGAAATGGCCTCAACCTGCTACTGCTGATGTTGGTTTATGGTTTCATCAGTGAAAAGAATTTGTCCGTTTCATCAGTAAAGTAAGATGAATCCTGGAATTGTACATATATGCATTGTTGTTGTCTCTTGTTAGACTGTGATTAGCAAATTAATCAACAATCCCTTTGCAGCAAAAGACCTGCTGCGCCAGTAGTGATTCAGAACCCACATTGGTTTGTTGTTACTGTGTGTGTGTGTGTGTGTTTAATCAGACTACACAATTTGTTCATTGCTTCCCAGAACAAACTTATTGCTACCTCTGATCCAAATTTAAAAGGTGAGTGTGACCGGGACCAAATCCAATAGTGGTATTGCGACAGATCTCTTCCTGCTTTCTGTAGGATGAAACGAGGACCTTGCAGCACCTCTCTAAGTCATGGCTTGATCAGCTTAACTGCCAGTCACCCCTCCAGCTTCCGTTCCCTCTACCCTCTCTACATTCTACCTTTCCTCTGTATATATTCCATTGTAAATGTTTGTTTCTGAAACAAATTTTATCATCAGAGCCCTCCTACAGTTTCTAGTTAAGAAAACACTAGTATTAAGAAATTAAAATAGGTATTACTAGAACTATACTGACATCCTAGATTGTAAATTCGATTGAACAAGATACTTATAGTTCAAAAAAGAATTAAGAATTATTTTGGCTAGTTGGCAACTCTGCAAGCGCAGAGAGCGCACAGAGACCAGCTAGCTTACATTGAGCCTCATCTGTAGATACCGTCAAGCGTTTCAACTTTCAAGAGGTACATTAGTGATTAGATAACTATATTATTATGAGTTTGGAAGGAAAATGGTAATCCATGGACGATCAGGAAGGCCAAAATTTACACATTAATCCAATACACAAAGACAGATTTACACTTTCTTATGCAAGCCAATTCATAAAGTCATACATTATTCAGATATATACTTTAAAGCCACTATATTTGCTTTGCAAATACAAGAAACCTACACGTGTATTGCATTATGCAGTGCCCAGTACCTAAGTACAGTGCCATCATGGTAGAGAAGAATGCAACTGAACAGGAAACAGAGATAACCAAGTACACGTAGTTCACACAGGGAAGAGGGGGAGAGGGGGAGAGGGGGAGAGGAGGAGGGGGAGCTCACGAGGGCCGTAGGGATAGGGCAGTGGGGCGCGGGGAGGATGTTGGGGACGAGGTCCGGGTGGTGGTGGTGCTCCGGCGACGGTGGTGTGGACGGGGGGCGTCCGGGCGGCGGGGTCGCGTCGAGGCGGCGGGGCAGCATCGAGGCGGCGGGGCAGCGGCGTCGGGGCGAGGTCGAGGCGGCGTCGGGGCGGTGGGGCAGCGGCGTCGGGAGAGGAGAGGGGAAGGGGATCGAGGGCGAGGGCGAGGGAGAGAGAGGGGATAGGTTAATTTGGGCCGGGGAGGAAATATGGATGGGGGCGGCACAATACTAATGGCGCACCACCCCTCGGTGCGCCATAAGTACATCCATACTAATGGCGCACCTCACCGTGGTGCGCCATTAGTAGTTTTTTTTTCTTATAGCAATGGCACAATACTAATGGCGCACCACCCCTCGGTGCGCCATAAGTACATCCATACTAATGGCGCACCTCACCGTGGTGCGCCATTACTTTTTTTTATAAGACAATAATAATTTTTTAAACTTGTTTAAATCATAATAGTAATATTTTTTTATAAGACAGTAACAGTAATATTTTTTATAAGACAGTAATAATTTTTTTAAAAATATCATCAAACAGTAATGCCGGTGGAGCGGGGGAGGGTGCGCGGGGTGCGGGGGGTCGGCGGCGGCGGTTGAGTAGGGGAGGGGTGCGGGGGGTCGGCGGCGGCGGTTGAGTAGGGGAATCGAGGGTGTGGGGGGTCGGCGGCGGCGGCCGGTGGACCGGGGGGTGCTCGGCGGCGAGGGGGACCGGATCTGGCGAGGTGGGATAGCGATCGAGATGGAGGGGGATCGAGATCGAGTGTCCATGAAATTTAAAAATATTCATGATAGTTCAAAAAGTGCCCATGAAATACAATCGAGAAATGAAGGCTACGATTTAAATACAATCGATCTTAGCTAGCTATCTGTTCACAATCTTCTTGCCCTTCTTTTTCGCAAATGGAGTTCTTCTGTGGAACGGACGTCCTTTAGGTAGGGTGGTCCTGCTTCTTCTTGTGGTGTATGCTGCTACTTCATCATCATCGTCATGTTCGATCCTCGGGTCGCCGTACTTGTCGAAGTCTTGCTCATTGGCTACTCCATCCATTCCGATGATCTTCCTTTTGCCTCTCCTCACGACAACACGACTGGGCTTTGACGGGTCGGTAATGAAGAAGCATTGGTCCACTTGGGAAGCCAGTACCCATGGCTCATTTTTCGCGGTGACGTTTGCACCCGCGGTCTTGGATTTGGCTTCGGGTATAACCATGGTGGTGAAATACCGGTCTTCTTTTAGGACGCTCTTGGCCCATCTGACACGGAACATCGGGACCTTCTCTCCAGCGTAGCTCAGCTCCCAGATCTCCTCGATCCTTCCGTAGTATCTGTCCTTGTCATTACCGGTGTAGGATTCCATCGTTACCCCAGAGTTCTGATAACCATCGCTCTTCATGTCCTTGGCCTCGGTGTAGAATGTGTAGCCGTTGATATCGTACGCCTCATAGGTCATCAGGTTGTGCTCGGCGCCCTGTGACAAGGCGAATATGAGTTGTTCTTCCGCGGAAGAATCCTCATGTAAAGGGTACGACAGAAGCTTCTGCTTGAACCAACGCGTGAAACATGAGTTGTGCTCTTTGAGTATATCTCCGTCCGTCCTCTGTTGGCCTCGGTCATTGTACGTCTTCTTAATAAAGGTTTTGTGCTCTACCACCCAAGGATCGACCACGTCTATGTGTTGTAGCGCGACTAGGTTTGCTCTTTCAAAGTCGGCGAGTCGACCCTCGAAGTCGACATGCATTTCGCGGCGACCCTCATGGTGACCCCATCCAGCGAGCCTGCCGAGGTGCCTGTTGACGGGCAGACCAACGGGGTTCTCGATGCCTAAATAATTCGTGCAGTAGGAGATGCACTCTTCGGTCAGAAAGCCCCTGGCTATGCTTCCCTCTGGATGTGACATGTTGCGAACGTATCCTTTGATGACACCATTCATCCTTTCGAACGGCATCATGCTGTGCAGGAACGTCGGCCCGAGTTGGATGATATCGTCCACGATATGGACCAGCAGATGCACCATAACGTCGAAGAATGCGGGCGGGAAGTACATCTCAAGCTCGCATAGTATCACCACGATCTCTTCCTGTAGCCTTCTGAGTTGCCTCACGCCAACAGACTTCCGAGAGATCACGTCGAAAAAGTTGCATAGGCCAAATAGGGTTTCACGGACGTGCGCGTCCATGATCCCACGGATTGCAACTGGAAGTATCTGCGTCATCAGCACGTGACAGTCGTGAGACTTCATCCCGCTGAACTTCAGCTTCGCTAGGTCTAGGTATCTGCTTATCTTCCCCGCGTAACCGTAAGGAAGTTTTACTCCTACGAGGCAGGTGAAAAACTGCTTGATCTCCTCCTGACTTAGAGTGAAGCACGCGGGAGGGTAGTCATTTCCGGTCTTCTTGGCCTTTTTGCCTTTGCGATGACTTTCCGTGTCCTGCTTCGCCTCATCATCATCATCATCATCATCATCATCATCATCATCATCCGTGTCCTGCCTGATGCCCATTGATTTCAAGTCTGCCCTTGCTTTCGGCCCATCTTTGGTCCTCTCTGGCATGTTGAGCAGGGTACCAAGCAGACTCTCGCACACGTTCTTCGTGATATGCATGACATCAAGGCTGTGAGGCACACGGTGGATCTTCCAGTACGGCAAGTCCCAGAAAACAGACCTCGTTTTCCATACCTTCAGCAGCGGCTCTGGCGCCTTTCGCTTCTTTCCCGGCTCTGGCGCCTTTTGCTTCTTTCCCGGCCGTGGGCAGTCTTTCCAATTTTTCAACAGCTCGTCTATTTCCTCGCCGCTCCTCGTACGCGGGCGTCCTCGGGGTTCGGTTTCACCATCGAATAGATCCTTGCGTTTTCTCCACGGGTCATCATCGCGAAGCCACCTTCGATGTCCCATGAACATGGTTTTCGAAGACCCGGGATCTCTATCTAGCTGGCGATACGTTGTGTCATCCATGCACCTGACGCATCTAGAAAATCTGTGGACCACCTGCCCCGCGACATATCCGTAACCGAGATAGTCGTGCACCGTCGTGAGCAGCGCGGCTCTCATAGGGAAATATTCTTTCTCTGCGGCATCCCACGTATTGGCTGGCGTTTTCCACAGCGTGTCAAGCTCCTCTTTCAGCAGCCCCAGATACAGATTGATGTCGTTCCCTGGTTGTTTCGGTCCTTCAATTAGCATACTCATGTGAATGTACTTCCTCTTCATGCACAACCAGGGGGGAAGGTTGTACATCCACACAAACACAGGCCAGGTGCTATGTGTGCTTCTCTGGCTGCCAAACGGATTGACTCCATCGGTGCTCGCGCCCAGCACGATGTTCCTTGGATCGTTCCCAAATTCTAGGTCTTCGAAGTTCAACGCTTGCCACTGGCTCGCATCCTTAGGGTGACTCAGCATCTTGTCTTTTTTATCTATCTCCGGATCATTTGCGTCATCTTCTCGCTTCTTCTCCTCCCTATCCGCGTGCCAACGCAGGAGCTTTGCTACCTTAGGGTCCGTGAAATACCGCTGCAGACGAGGAGTGATCGGAAAGTACCACAGCACTTTTCGAGGAGCTTTCTTCCTCTTCTTGTATCGAGTGACGCCGCACACCGGACATATGGTAGACTCCGCGTGCTCGTCCCGATAAATGATGCAATTGTTCATGCACACATGGTATTTCACATGCGGTAAATCCAGAGGACACACGATTTTCTTCGCCTCCTCCAAACTGGTCGGGCACTTGTTCCCCTTGGGAAGACGTTCGTGCCAGAATGACATGTTCTCGTCGAAGCATGCGTCGGTCATTTTGTATTTTACCTTCATCTCCAGAGCCATGAGCGTTACTTTCAGGCGGGTATCCTCGGGCCTGCATCCTTCATACAATGGAGTAACCGCGTCTAACTCAAGTTGATCCATCTTGGCTTTCTCTCGGGCGGCAGCTCTTGCGTTATCCGTCTGCTTGAGAAGCAGCTCTTGAATATGAGGGTCCTGCACCCAGCCCATCGATGGTCCAGCGTTGTCTGCTCCACCGGCATCATCATCTTCATGATCATGCCCGTCGTCTGCTCCGGCATCTTCCTCATCATCATGTCCTGCATCTTCTACATGATGACTGTGTACAGCATCACCGTCATGATCATCTCCTGGGGATTCTTTGTCTTCTCACCCGCCCGAGCCGCGGTGGTTGTCTTGCTGCCCTTCCTCATTTCTTGCCCGGCCTCCATGGACGACTTCGTAGTCATCTTCATCACCTTGCCACCGATAGCCATCCATGAAACCACGCAAGAGCAGGTGGTCCCGCACCTGCCCGGATTCCGGGTCCGCAATAAGGCTCTTCAGCTTGCATCTTCGACACGGACATCTTATCTCCGTCTCGTTCTTTTGAAGCAGCTCGGCCTTCACGGACCTCAAAAACCTATTCACGATGCCTTCGGTCATCATGCAGACCATGGTCGCCTGCGGGGTAGAGCAAAACGATATTTTAGAACCAAGAAAAAATTTGGCATGACTTTCCCTAAAAATAGGACCAAAAAGAATGCTTAATGCCAAAATTCTCGCCGAAACGAAATGAATCAACATTCCGGCAAAATATTGGCAACTGTCGCATTTCAAATACCGGTACACCTCCAAACACAAACACATATGCAACACCACAAACATATGCAACACCACAAACATACATAGATCTAGCTAGGCCATAAAAAGTGCATGTGCACATTGTTGTAGGGAGAACAACATAAATATAGCTTCCCCCCTTACTTACCTATCAAAACAAGGTAATTTAACCACTTAAATTGAATGAATCTATGGTGGAAATGAGGTGAAAAAGAGGAGGCACCCGAGACAAGGAGGAGGTGGAGAGAATGAAGTGGGGAGAAAGTGAGTGTGGGTAGGAGAGGCTGTCCAAAATATCTTGTTGCTGCCCACTTACTAATGGCGCACCAACTCTAAATGCGCCATTAGTAATCCAGGTTACTAATGGCGCACCTTCTGGTGGTGCGCCATTAGTAGTTTTGCAAAAAAAAACATACTAATGGCGCACTGTCCCACAGTGCGCCATTACTAGTTTAAACTAGTAATGGCGCACGGTGGAACAATGCGCCATTAGTAGTTTTGCAAAAAAGGGAATAAAAAATATAATAAAAAAACAACATTAGTGGCGCACTTTCCGGCAGGTGCGCCATTACTAGTTACAACTAGTAATGGCGCACTGTGTCCGGATGTGCCATTAGTATGTTTGGACAGACGCACTAGTTAAATTTTTTTTTGATACTAATGGCGCACCCTGGGCCAGGTGCGCCATTAGTAGTTTCAACTCTAATGGCGTATCAGAAGGTGGTGCGCCATTAGTATATACTAATGGCGCACCGCTTGTCTGGTGCGCCATTAGTGTCAATCCCATCTATAGCCCTTTTTCTAGTAGTGTTATAAGTGATCGTCTTTTCTTCAACTTTAATAGGTGCAGCTACTTTTACTTCTATGGGAGGATGATATTTAAACCACTTCTCCTTGGGGAGATCAACATACGTAGCAAAAGATTCATAGAAAGAAGCTACTATTTCAGAGTCAAGTCCATATTTAGTGCTAAATTTACGGAAAACATCGGTATCCATAAAAGATTTAACACAATCAAACTTAGATGTCATACCTGACTCTTTACCTTCATCGAGGTCCCAATCTTTAGAGTTGCGTTTAATTCTTTCCAATAAATCCCATTTGAATTCAATAGTCTTCATCATAAAAGAGCCAGCACAAGAAGTATCGAGCATGGTGCGATTGTTATCAGAAAGCCGAGCATATAAATTTTGAATAATCATCTCTCTTGAGAGCTCATGATTGGGGCATGAATATAACATTGATTTAAGCCTCCCCCAAGCTTGAGCGATGCTTTCTCCTTCGTGAGGCCAAAAATTATATATATAATTGCGATCACGATGAACAAGATGCATAGGATAAAACTTCTGATGAAATTCCAATTTCAATCGTTTGTAGTTCCATGACCCCGTATCATCACATAGCCTATACCATGTCGATGTATCTCCCTTCAAAGATAAAGGGAAGACCTTCTTCTTGACAACATCTTCGGGTACACCTGCAAGCTTAAATAACCCACAAACTTCATCAACATATATTAGGTGCTCATCAGGATGCATTGTTCCGTCTACTGCAAAAGGATTAGCTAGCAGTTTTTCTAACATACCCGAAGGAATTTCAAAGTAGACATTTTCATTTTCATTTTCAGTAGGTTGAGTAGGCTGAGGAGAAACTCTTTGCTCTACTGGCCGGGGTGAAGATACCCCAAACAAGCCCCTCAGAGGATTACTCCCATAGTAACAAGTGACAGTAAATTTCAGCACACTATATAAATTTTTCCTTACCAAATTCCACCTACCAAAGGCGCTTCACTCCCCGGCAACGGCGCCAGAAAAGAGTCTTGATGACCCACAAGTATAGGGGATCTATCATAGTCCTTTCGATAAGTAAGAGTGTCGAACCCAACGAGGAGCAGAAGGAAATGACAAGCGGTTTCTAGCAAGGTACTCTATGCAAGTACTGAAATAAGTGGTAACATATAGTTTTGTGATAGGATAATTTGTAACGAGCAACAAATAACAAAAGTAAATAAAGTGCACCAAGGTGGCCCAATCCTTTTTGTAGCAAAGGACAAACCTGGACAAACTCTTATATAGAGAAAAGCGCTCTCGAGGACACATGGGAATATCGTCAAGCTAGTTTTCATCACGTTCATATGATCCGCGTTCGGTACTTTGATAATCTGATATGTGGGTGGACCGGTGCTTGGGTATTGTCCTTACTTGGACAAGCATCCCACTTATGATTAACCTCTATTTCAAGCATATGCACCTACAACAAAAGTAATAAGGTAAACCTAACCATAGCATGAAACATATGGATCCAAATTAGCCCCTTACGAAGCAACGCATAAACTAGGGTTTAAGCTTCTGTCACTCTAGCAACCCATCATCTACTTATTACTTCCCAATGCCTTCCTCTAGGCCCAAACAATGGTGAATTGTTATGTAGTCAACGTTCACATAACACCACTAGAGAAGAGACAACATACATCTCATCAAAATATCGAACAAATACCAAATTCACATGACTACTAATAGCAAGACTTCTCCCATGTCCTCAGGAACAAACGTAACTACTCACAAACCATATTCATGCTCATAATCAGAGGGGTATTAATGTGCATATAGGATCTGAACATATGATCTTCCACCAAATAAACCAACTAGCATCAACTACAAGGAGTAATTAACACTACTAGCAACCCACGGGTACCAATCCCAGACTTGGAGACAAGAATTGGATACAAGAGATGAACTAGGGTTTTGAGAGGAGATGGTGCTGGTGAAGATGTTGATGGAGATTGCCCTCTCCCGATGAGAGGAGCGTTGGTGATGATGATGGCGATGATTTCCCCCTCCTAGAGGGAAGTTTCCCCAGCAGAACAGCTCCGCCAGAGCCCTAGATTGGTTCCGCCAAGGTTCCGCCTCGTGGCGGCAGAGTTTCATCCAAGAAGATGGCTTATGATTTTTTCCTCATCGAAAGACTTCATATAGCTGAAGATGGCCATCGGAGGGCCACCAGGGGGCCCATGAGGTAGGGGGGCGCGCCCCCCTCGTGGGCAGGGTGTGGCCCCCCTGGTGAACTTCTTGTGCTCATTATTTTTTATATATTCTGAAATTGACTTCCGTGAAGTTTCAGGACTTTTGGAGCTATGCAGAATAGGTATCTAATATTTGCTCCTTTTCCAGCCTAGAATCCCAGCTGCCGGCATTCTCCCTCTTTATGTAAACCTTGTAAAATAAGAGAGAATAGGCATAAGTATTGTGACATAATGTGTAATAACAGCCCATAATGCAATAAACATCGATATAAAAGCATGATGCAAAATGGACGTATCAACTCCCCCAAGCTTAGACCTCGCTTGTCCTCAAGCGAAAGCCGAAATCAAAAAATATGTCCACATGTCTACTGCAAAGGGACTGGTCACTGGAAGCGGAACTGCCCCAAGTATTTGGCGGAGAAGAAGGATGGCAAAGTGAAAGGTATATTTGATATACATGTTATTGATGTGTACCTTACTAATGCTCGCAGTAGCGCCTGGGTATTTGATATTGGTTCTGTTGCTAATATTTGCAATTCGAAATAGGGGCTACGGATTAAGCGAAGATTGGCTAAGGACGAGGTGATGATGCGTGTGGGAAATGGTTCCAAAGTCGATGTGATCGCCATCGGCACGCTACCTCTACATCTACCTTCGGGATTAGTTTTAGACATAAATAATTGTTATTTGGTGCCAGCGTTGAGCATGAACATTATATCTGGATCTTATTTGATGCGAGATGGTTATTCATTTAAATGATAGAATAATGGTTGTTCTATTTATATGAATAATATCTTGTATGGTCATGCACCCTTGATGAGTGGTCTATTTGTACTAAATCTTGATAGTAGTGATACACATGTTCATAGTATTGAAGCCAAAGATATAAGTTTAATAATGATAGTGCAACTTATTTGTGGCACTGCCATTTAGGTCATATTGGTGTAAAGCGCATGAAGAAACTCCATGCTGATGGACTTTTGGAATCACTTGATTATGAATCACTTAATGCTTGCGAACCATGCCTCATGGGCAAGATGACTAAGACTCCATTCTCCGGAACAATGGAGCGAGCAACAGACTTGTTGGAAATAATACATACTGATGTATGCGGTCCGATGAGTGTTGATGCTCGTGGCGGGTATCGTTAGTTTCTTACCTTCATAGATGATTTGAGCAGATGTGGATATATCTACTTGATGAAACATAAGTATGAAACATTTGAAAAGTTCAAAGAATTTCAGAGTGAAGTGGAAAATCATCGTAACAAGAAAATTAAGTTTCTACAATCTGATCGTGGAGGTTGTCTGTGTAAAATCGATGGATCTCGGGTAGGGGGTCCCGAACTGTGCGTCTAGGATTGATGGTAACAGGAGACGGGGGACACAATGTTACCCAGGTTCGGGCCCTCTCTATGGAGGTAATACCCTACTTCCTGCTTGATTGATCTTGATGAATATGAGCATTACAAGAGTTGATCTACCACGAGATCGTAATGACTAAACCCTAAAAGTCTAGTCTGGCTATGATTATGAGGATTCGGCCTATCTACGAACCTAGCCCTCCGGTTTATATAGACATGGGAGGGATCTAGGGTTACACAAGATCGGTTACAGAGAAAGGAATTGAAAGTGCGTTATATCGACTAGAGGGGGGGTGAATAGGCGATTTTTATGAAAGTCTTCAAAACTTGGAAGTAATGAAGACAAACAGTGAAGATTATGCCTATTACTATGCAGCGGAAGTTAGATTACACTAGGCAAGCCATGGTCAAGTATTCAATATAATGAAAGCACAGTGACGAACAGCTTCAGTGTAATAAGGATCAGGTAGGAAGAAGTTATGAAGCCAAACAACTCATACAGTTACGTTGTGAAGACAAAAGATAGAGCAAGCATGCAATGGCTTCACAATGAATAACTGTAAGTAAAAGGAAGTGAAGATGAAACCAGTGACACGTTGAAGACAATGATTTGTTGGACCAGTTCCAGTTGCTGTGACAACTGTACGTCTGGTTGGAGCGGCTAGGTATTTAAACCAAAGGACACACAGTCCCGGACACCCAGTCAAGGACACTTAGTCCAAGACACCCAGTCCTCACCGTTTTCTCCTTGAGCTAAGGTCACACAGACCTCGCCCAATCACTCTGGTAAGTCTTCAAGGTAGACTCCCAAACCTTCACAGACTTCGTTCACTGGCAATCCACAATTTCTCTTGGATGCTCTGAACGCGACGCCTAACCGTCTGGAGGATGCACAGTCCTCAAGTGTAATAAGTCTTCAGATCACACAGACACGAAGACTTAAGTGATGCCCAATTTACTCTGGCTCTGGGTGGTTAGGGCTTTTCTCCTCACTAGGAATTTTTTTCAAAGGCTTCGAGGTGGGTTGCTCTCAAATGACAAAAGCCGTGCACTGAAATCTGAGCAGCCAACCGTTTATGGTTGTGGGGGTGGACTATTTATAGCCACTTGGCAACCCGACCTGATTTGTCCGAAATGACCCTGGGTCACTAAGGAACTGACACGTGTACCAACGGTCGAATTTTGAACTCACACGGCAACTTTACTTGGGCTACAAGTAAAGCTGACTTGTCTGACTCTGGACAAGATTTTCTCTCATAGTCTTCGCTCGAAGACATAGGATTTGAATTAGGCATCACTTCAGTCATTCTGACTGGTTCTCCTGGACCCCACTTAACAGTACGGTGGTTCCTATGACACAACATGAATGAAATAAAACTACGAAGGATCTAAGTCTTCGAGTTCCATAAGCTTCATAGGGAGTCTTCTCATGTCATTGTCTTCAATATGAATATCTTCATAAACCACCATTGTCTTCAATGTCTTCGTACATTTTTAGGGGTCATCTCTAGTAGTTAAACCGAATCAATGAGGGACTTCTACCTGTGTTTTCCTGCAATTCTCACAAACACATTAGTCCCTCAACTAGGTTTGTCGTCAATACTCCAAAACCAACTAGGGGTGGCACTAGATGCACTTACAATCTCCCCCTTTTTGGTGATTGATGACAAACTAGTTGAAGTTTTCAACGGGGAACATAATTTGTGAAATTGTAAAGGAATTGTCTTCATAAGTTGCACGGGCTCCCCCTGAAGATGTGCATATAAGTAATTTTGCTTCTTGAATGCAAATGCACATGGCAGGTTGTACTTGTGGAGATCCACTTCAACTTATGATGACAATCCACTATGCATGTGAAAGTATATGAAGATAATGACATGCATAATGGAAAATGGACGTCTGCAGTATGAGATGAGTGCGCTATTTATCGTCGCACATGCGTAATTTATCTTCGCATAACGGAGTGACAAACAGGTAGCAGACGGCCATCAAGGCTAAGTGTTACAACTCAAAGAAGCAAATGTAGCAAAAACGAGAGTTGTAAGCACGAAGCAAAATGTAGCAAAAAATATGAAGGCACCCGCCCATAGTGACCCGCTTGAAGACTAAAACATCATATGCTTCTCCCCCTTTTGTCAGGAATGACCAAAAAGGTATGAAGACATAGAGTTTTCTACGCATTCCCAGGCGCAGCAGGGTCGGTGGAGTTATTTGGCGGCGGTGCAGACGAGCTTGGTGCAGATTTGACGCGCGTTGAAGCAGGTGGAGATGATGTCGCGCCATCTTCTTCTTCAATAATCCGGGCAGACACGGTGGCAGCAGAAGAAGAGAACTCTGACTCTTCAAGTGATGGTGTGCTTCGCATCACAGCTCTTCTTGGAGGCGTGGAGTCAAATTTGAATCTCTCTCTGAAGCCATCCTTTTGCAGGTCAGCTTCATTGCTCATCATGGTGAGGCCTTTCCAAGTGCGGCGACAGGTCTCGTGTGCGACAAACGCATTCTTGGTTGCCAGATTTCTGATGCGATTGACGTCTTGCATGATGCTTCTCATCTGCCTTTTGAGCCAGTCGTGATGCCTGTCTTGCTTTTGGTGAAGAGCCACAAGAAGCTCTCGATCATTGAGTGAACGAGCGCGCTTCTTGGGTCTCTTTGCAGCTGTGCTGTTAGTGGCTTCAGTTGATGCAGGGGCACGTGTGGTGCCAGCCATTGGATACACTCGGGAGAGAGCTTCAACACCTTCAATATTTTGAGTGAAGCTCTGGTGTTCTGCATTCTGAAGACTTAATGGTTGCTTGGCAGGCTCTGGATATATTGCTTCAGCAGATGTGTCTACATCTGGCAAAAATATCCTATGATTGCGGGCTGAGGGTTGATAGGAGATTGCAGAGTGAAGCTTGATCAGCCTCATAACCCAAGGAGCATAGAACTTCAATCCAAACAGTTCTGAGGCAGACGCTGCAAATTGACGGATGAAGAGATCCTGTGCATTGAAGCATTTGCCATGAAGAATGTAGAAGATGAGAGTCTTCATTGCACCGTCAATCATTGTATATCGAGAGTGTCCCTTTACAGGCCATAGAGTCCGCCTTATGATGTGATATATTGTTCTGGGCAGGTACTCTAAGTCTTCAACGAAGAACCTAGTTGGATAGGGTGCATTAGGAGGCAATGGCTTCATCATTGAGAGCATCTGACTCATATCTGGCTCAGGACGCTGAAATATGCTCTCAATTGCTTCAGCATGGAGTTGGCAGCCTTCTTCAAAGAATTCGCCAGGAGTGGGAAGGCCGGTAAGCTCAATTATGTCGAAAGCATTGGCTTCATGATGGACATTGCCGGTCATCCACTCCAGGACCCATGTCTTCGGATCTCTGTTATAGCCTTTGATATGTAGGGTGGCATAGAACTGGAGCAGAAGCTCTTCGTTCCAGTGCTCTACATCGGTGATGAACGGCAGCAGACCCACTTGCTTGAAGCAATCCAGTGCTTCTTCCAGACCAGGCAGACCAGCAACAGCTTCAACCTCAAGGCGCTTGTGAGGAAAGATGCGGCCTTGGTTGTAGAGGATGCATGAATAATAGCTGCGCTGTTGACGGCTCCAGAACCTATCTGATACAATCCGTTCCCTTGAATAAGGGTTCTTGGAGCGGTCGAAAAACGTGTTGTCTGCCTTGAAGCCGTTGATGTTGAAGGAGCCAGGAGCTGATGCAGGACCTGGGAACCTTGGCAGTCGTGGGATCGGCTTCTGGACCTGGGGCCTGTGCGCAACATGATAGTTGAATTGTGGTCCGGCAGCAGACTCAGGCACAGAATGTTCAGGAGCAGTAGCTTCATTGTCTGAAGCTGTTGTTGGGGAGGGCTCCACATTTGCTTCGTTGTTTGTGGCAGCCTCAACATTTTCAGTCTCAGGCACGTTCTCCTGGAGAACTGCTTCTTGTTGGTGCGGGGAAGTTGGAGCTTGTGGTATTTCTGCATGCTCGTCGGCTGATGCAGCCGGAATGTCGTCAGCAGCCTGAGCCCTTGGCCCTTTGCGAAGCCTACGGAATGTAGGCGACGTCGGTGGAGTTGCAGTGGGTTGGGGCTCATCTTCCTCCTATGGGCGATCTGCCCATGATGCATCTTGTGTGATTGGCGTCAATGGACGACCAATACTGATCAGTTCGCTTGTCTCAAGCTGAGGAAGGGCTGCATCACCTTGCACATTGTCTTGGAGACCAATGTCTTCAGCAGCGTTGGGTTCGTCTGCTGGAATGTCTTCAGCGTGCGGAGCCTCTATGAAAGCAGGCTCATGCACAGTCAACTGATGATCTGCGTCAGGATAGCGGACGAAGAGGGGTTCAACTATCAAGGGCTCTGTGGGAGCAGCCCGAGATTTCTTGGTCTTGCGCTTCTTGATGGTGGGTTCAGAAGGAGAGGCTTCAGAGTGTTTTCTCTTCTTAGCTTCAGCCTCTGCAGTCCGTGTCTTCTTGAGCTGTGAGGCGGTTGATCGACTCTTTGGCTTCGAGCCAGTCTTTGCAGTGGGGAAGACAATCGGAGCAGTTTCTGACCTTGGTGCTTCTGGTTCAGGCACAGCAGGCTTCTTTTTCTTCTTCGAGGCCATCCTGGGGTCAATGCCAGGACGCCCAAGTGCCTTGCGCTTCTCTGCCTCATTGTAGGCCTGCACGCAGCGATCAGCCAGAGTCTTCATGCGCTCTCACGAGCCTTGAGCTTCGGCACGTGTCTTCAGAAAGTTCTCTTTCAGATCGTGCAACATGATCTTGAAGTTTTTCACTTCTTGCACGCTGAGCTTGGCCACGTGCTTCTTGAACTGAGCCTTTTCAAAATCAATTTTCTGCTTCAGTTCAACAATGCGCTGGGCTATTGCAAGTTCTGAAGCAATTGCGCCTTGAAACGCAACGCTGAGGCCTATGGGCAGCTGCAGATCGTTGAAGCTGATGTCCGGTGAGGCAAACCATTCATCGATGAAGTTGTGGATGATGGTGACATCAAACAGAGGCAGATTGTTGAAGATTTCAGCCTCCTCCTTGCTCTTGATGAGCTGCTCAAGAGCATCATCTCCAAGATCTTCATCGCTTGATAGATCAATGGTTTCGCAGCGCAGAATGGCAGCAGCTGTGAGCTCTTTGCCTGTGTGTGGCTGAGGCTTCTTGGCTTCTTGGGGCTTGGAGACTCGTGATAAGTCTTCAGACTGCACACTGGCTTCAGGAGGTGCAGTTTTCAATGGCTTCGCCCTTGAGATTTTGGGAGAAGCGGCTGGCTTTGAAGCTTTTGGTTTCTGTGTCCGCTTCGGCTTCGGTGCAGCAGGGGCATCATCAGACTCAGTATCAGCTGGAGGGTCATTCACAGCAGTCCCTTGGACTAGGATGCGAGTGATGAGGCCTGCAAGATTGGCATACGGCCCGATGATATTGGGATCGGCGTCGCGTGTGCCATCTGCCCTTGGTTCAGAGGGACCGGGGTTGAAGTCTAATCCCAGCTTCTTCTTGTTTTGCTTCGCAGAGTTCTGAGCAAATTGGAAGTTGCGCTTGAATAGATTGTCATCGCGACACCAGAGAAGTGATGACGGATGTGCTTCAGCTGGCTGTGGTCCTCTCACCATGCATGGATAGAAGCCTTGAGCAATGGCTTCGTCTCTGGACCTGGGTACGAGATTTTTGTATAGTACGTCTCCCCACGGTCTCTTGATGGCGCACTTCTCCGCATATTCCTGAGTGACGAAGCGGTATTGAAACCATTGCTCTGCCCAATATCTTCGAATCCATTGGATTCGTGTCTTGCGCTAACCATAGCTTTCTTCAGGATCAGTTTTGTACATTTCTGCCAATTCATCAGGCAGATCTTTGGACGTTTCACCACGTCGCTGTCTGCCTCCCTTCCTTGCTGCTGTTTCTGAAGCCATGAATCTTAACTTGGAAGGCTTCAAGATGTTCAAAGGCTTCAAAGGCTTCCTTTTGCAAGAACTGGCTTTAGGAGAGTTGATGTGATGCTGCAAGTACTCTGCAAATGAATGCAGACTATGAGAACCAAAGGATTCTCCCACGGACATGTACCTGTGATAGCATTAAGGTGCGAGGGAAGGGGAAGAGGTCATATGCATTCTCAGAAGATTTTGAAGATAAATCGGTTTAGAAGACATTGACCTCATTGTGCGAAGACATTCACTTATAGATAAGAAGTTGGTTCCAGATTTGTACGAACCCACAGATCAGTACAAGTGAGGAATCTAACTACCTTATGAAGCACAAGTGAATATACTAGGCATGTTATGAGATGCAGCGAGAGATCTAACTGATGTGAAGAGAAACTTCTTATGGCAGAAAGTGACTGAACTATAGGATCAAAAGAGGCTGTAAAAAGAGGTTTTATTTACCACACTTGGAACTGCTAGACGAAGTGAGAGTTGAGGCCGAGCAGTTCGATCCTCCGTGCCCTAACTTGGCGACGGAAGACACCTACGGCGACGGCGGAGAGAGCGATGTCCGCTGTCGGCGTGAAAACGGCGTCGGAGAGGTTGCGGCAGTGAAGCGCTTCGTCGCCGGCGTCGTCGAGAGCTAGCGGTGGCGCTAGGGTTCGTGCGAGGGTGGAAGAAGAGATAATGACCGCAGTGAATCGTGTATTTATAGGGATAGAGGCGGCACTGTGCTATTACGCAGGTGCCCCTGGCGGTTCGTATTTGAGGCACGCGTGGCCAGTTAGAGGAAGATTGGGGTTTGTTCCACGTCCCACGCACGCCTAAATTGTCGGGCGGTCGTTCCTACTTCTCCAGATCTTATGTGGAGGAATGAGCATTAAAAACGGACTTTTATGGTTGTCTCAATGTCTTCAGCTGACAAGGACACAGTGAAGACATTTGACAGTTTCAACAGAATGCATATGACTTGGAGAGATAGAGTTTGAGATAGAAAGCATAGAGAGGTTAGGGTCCGATCACATTCACTTAGTTTAAAAGTTTCAAACAAGAAGACATAGCTATAAGTGAATGCTGTATAGGACAGAACACCAGTATATATATATCTATATAATCAACGCAGTGAAGATAATCATGAAGACATATTAAGATTGAAGCCAAACCAAATGTGAAGACATTGAGAGGTAACGCCATGAGTGAAACACTTCAAACTAGAACGTTTGGTGGTGGCGTTACCCACCGTATAGGAAGAATTAGACCCAGACACGGCGCACAATTATCGTGGCGCTCCGGAGTCAAATTCCATATTAATGTATTCACACTTAGAATGTATGTCTTCATTGATTGAAGATATACTTTACTTTGTGTGTTGCACATCTAAGTCATCAATATGCATAAGTGTTAGGATGTGTGCCTGATCACAGGACATTTGAGGATTCCAAGATATTTAGCTCACACCGTAACTTGCAAAATCTCTTCTCATCCAAGGGCTTGGTGAAGATATCTGCCAATTGCTCTTCAGTGTTGACGTGTATGATATCAATATCTTCCTTCACAACATGATCTCTGAGAAAATGATGACGAATTTCAATGTGCTTTGTCTTCGAGTGCTGAACTGGGTTGTTGGCGATCTTGATGGCGCTTTCGTTGTCGCAGTAAAGTGGCACTAGCTTCAGATGAATGCCATAATCCTTGAGTGTTTGCTTCATCCACAGAAGCTGAGCGCAACAAGATCCAGCAGCAATGTATTCAGATTCAGCAGTGGAGAGAGATACACAGTTCTGCTTCTTTGAAGACCAACATACAAGTGATCGTCCCAGAAAGTGACATGTGCCTGATGTAGATTTGCGATCAACTTTGTCACCAGCATAATCAGCATCCGAAAATCCAACCAAATCGAACTCTGAGCCCTTTGGATACCATAATCCTAGAGTTGGGGTGTGAGCCAAATATCGAAGAATTCGCTTCACAACTAAGTGATGCGACTCCTTTGGTGCCGCTTGAAATCGAGCACACATGCAAACACTAAGCATGATATCTGGCCTAGATGCACATAAATAAAGCAAAGACCCAATCATGGAGCGGTATACCTTTTGATCGAACTCTTTACCATTGTCGTCAGGACCCAGATGATGTTTGGCTGGCATTGGTGTTGTGAAGCCTTTGCAGTCTTGCATACCGAACTTCTTTAGGCACTCTTTAAGATATTTCTCTTGAGATATGAAGATGCCGTTGCGTTGTTGCCGTATTTGAAGACCGAGGAAGAACTTCAGCTCCCCCATCATGGACATCTGATATTGCTCTTGCATCATATATCCAAACTCTTCACTGTACTTCTGATTGGTGCAGCCGAAGATAATGTCATCCACATATATTTGGCACACAAACAGTTCACCATCATATGTCTTTGTGAAAAGAGTGGGATCCAGGGAACCAGGTATGAAGCCTTTGCTCTTCAGAAAGTACGTGAGTGTATCATACCAGGCCCTAGGGGCTTGTTTGAGGCCATACAGTGCCTTGTTGAGCTTGTATACCATATCAGGATGTTTTGGATTTTCAAAGCCAGGTGGTTGTGCAACATACACTTCTTCAATCTTGCCATTGAGAAAGGCACTTTTCACATCCATCTGATATAGAAGTATGTTATGATGATTTGCATAGGCCAGCAGTATGCGTATGGCTTCAAGCCTAGCCATAGGAGAAAAAGTTTCATCGAAGTCAATTCCCTCCACTTGAGTATATCCTTGAGCAACGAGACGAGCTTTGTTTCTGACAACTTGACCATGCTCATCTTGCTTGTTGCGGTATATCCATTTGGTGCCTATTATGTTGTGCTTCCGTGGATCAGGACGCTTAACCAGTTCCCATACATTATTCAGCTCAAACTGTTGAAGCTCTTCTTGCATAGCTTGAATCCATTCAGGTTCCATGAAGGCTTCTTCAACTTTCTTGAGTTCTGATATTGAGACGAATGCGAAATGCCCACAGAAGTTTGTTAGCTGAGTTGCCCTTGAACAAGTGAGTGGACCAGGTGCATTGATGCTGTCAAGAATTTTGTCAATCTGTACTTCATTTGCAACACAAGGATGTATAGGGCGAAGACGTTGCTCTTGCTGATCTGTGTTGTCATTTGGAGGTATATCTTCAGGCTGAGCATTGTCTTCATGTGAATCAGGTGCTGTGATGATAAGTTCTTCTTCAGGATGAGCTTCAGAAGGTGCAATCTCTCTAGTTCCCATAAGCTTGATTGATTCACTAGCTGGAACTTCATCTAGCACATTTGGCAATTGCTCTCTTTGTGATCCATTGGTTTCATCAAACCGTACATCCACTATTTCGACCACTTTGTAATGGAAGAGATTGAAGACTCTATAGGAGTGTGAATCCTTTCCATATCCAAGCATGAAGCCCTCATGTGCTTTTGGTGCAAACTTTGAGGTGTGGTGTGGGTCCTTGATCCAGCATTTTGCGCCAAATACTCTGAAGTAACTGACATTTGGCTTCTTGCCAGTTAGGAGTTCATAAGATGTCTTGTTTAGAAGCTTGTGAAGATAAACGCGGTTGATTGTATGGCATGCAGTATCAATGGCTTCAGTCCAGAATTTTCTTGGAGTCTTGTATTCATCTAGCATTGTTCTGGCCATCTCAATGAGTGTTCTGTTCTTGCGTTCGACGACGCCATTCTGCTGTGGCATGTATGGAGCTGAGAATTCATGTGTGATGCCCAAGGTATCCAGATATGTATCAAGGCCAGTGTTCTTGAATTCAATGCCATTGTCACTTCTGATGTGCTTTATATTGGCGCCAAAATTGTTCATAGCTCGATTTGCGAAGCGTCTGAAGACATCCTGCACTTTAGTCTTGTAAAGGATTATGTGCACCCAAGTATATCTAGAATAATCATCAACAATTACGAAGCCATAGAGGCAAGCAGAAGTAGTAAAAGTTGAGTAGTGAGTGGGACCGAAAAGATCCATGTGAAGCAGTTCGAAGGGTTGTGTAGTAGTCATGATTGTCTTCGAAGGATGTTTTGCCCTTGCCATCTTCCCTGCTTCACAGGCACCGCATAAGTGATCTTTCTTGAACTTGATGCCCTCGATGCCTATGACATGCTTCTTCTTCGCAAGGGTGTGGAGGTTCCTCATGCCAGCATGCCCAAGCCTTCGATGCCAAAGCCAGCATTCTGAAGCTTTTGCAAGAAGACATACTGCAAGTTGTGGTCCTGCTGAGAAATCTACCACATACAAATCACCTTTCCGATACCCTTCAAACACTAGAGATTTGTCAGATTCCATTAGCACCAGGCAACGATATTTTCCAAACATTACAATCATATTCAAATCGCAAAGCATTGAGACAGACATTAAGTTGAAGCCAAGGGATTCAACAAGCATGACTTTATCCATGTGTTGATCCTTTGAGATTGCAACTCTACCTAGACCCAATACCTTACTTTTACCAGTGTCAGC
Source organism: Triticum urartu (assembly GCF_056163025.1). Classification (NCBI taxonomy): domain Eukaryota; kingdom Viridiplantae; phylum Streptophyta; class Magnoliopsida; order Poales; family Poaceae; genus Triticum; species Triticum urartu. Next base: position 343,776,259 of record NC_141873.1, on the reverse strand, counting down.
AAATGTGATGTGGCTCTTGTCGGATGGACGTAAAGTTGAGTCCATAAGTAGGCTTCTTCTGCCAGTCATGTGATTTGTACACCCACTGTCAATAATCCATTCTGAAGACTTTGAAGTCGCTGGTGTCGTACCCTACTGTGCAGTTAGGGGGATAGGCTTCACGAAGAGAGTTGTGAAGCATAAACATTTGACGAACCAGTGGGTTATGAAAACTTAGATCCAGATTAGGGCTAATAGGGAGAGTAGCATGCGATTCAGGAACAAAGTACATAATGATGCCATTCGGGCATTTTATCTTGCGCCCCACAAGATTTTTAAGGTCCCCAGCAATAGCATCAGAAGATTTTGTTTTTCTGCTGGAGACCTTTCCCTGCAAAAGAGAGTTAAGCTTTCTTAACCACCCACATCTTCAAGGGTGGCTTAGAAGCTATAAGTCTAAGTGTAGCATCTGAGAATTTTGGCTTTGAAGCCTTAGCAAACAGTCTAGCAGGTGGACAAGAATACTCATAGGAATAAGCAGAATAAATTTTGGTCACATGAACACGATTTGATGAACCGCTCTCATATTCATATGCCTGAGTATAGTTTCCCTGCAAAACATTTGCATTAGTGTGACTCAGGTGAGTCCTCTGTCTGTATGAAGCCTTTGGACCATATGAAGCCTTTGGTCTGAGGTTTGTCTTCTTCAAGTGAGGTGTCAAGAAGACATTCACAGGAAGATTTTCCAGACATGTTTTTGGAACCCAGATCTTCTTCATAGGCGGTCCATTCCTGCAGTTAGTACCAATGTACCTGGCAAACACTTCACCATTCTGATTCTTAAACAGTTTATAGTTTGCATAAAAGGATTCATCAATGATAATTGGGTTAGCACAAGTGAAGCCAGACAGATTGGATGGATCTGTTGAGGATTCCTTTGCAGCAACCCATGTGGTTTTGGGGTACTGCTCAGGTTTCCAGTAAGAGCCATCTGCATTAATTTTCCTTATGAACCCAACACCCTCTTTCCTAGGGTTTCGGTTCAGAATCTGCTTCTTAAGGACATCACATAATGTCTGATGCCCTTTCAGACTTTTGTACATCCCTGTTTTAAGCAATGTCTTCAACCTAGCATTCTCATCAGCAATAGCAGTGGTATCCTCAGCAGAGGGGTTAGTTACCACATCAACAGTTGAAGATATTGGAACAGTAGTAGCAGTGGAACATTCAGCAACAAAAGTAGCATTATCACGCTCAATGCATTTAAGACATGGTGGTTCAAATCCTTCCTGAGCGGGACTGATCTGTTCGGCGCGAAGTGACTCGTTTTCCTTTTGAAGATCTTCATGAGCCACCCTCAATTTCTCAAGTTCTTGCTTCCTTTGAAGATAATCATAGGAAAGCTTTTCATGAGTTGTTGAGAGAGTATCATGACGATCTTCAAGTTCCTGATACTTAACGTGAAGGTTTTTTATGTCTTCAATTAAGGATTCAGATCGAGTCATTTCAGCACCCAACAGATCATCGCTTCTGTCTAACAGTTTTTGAATATGTTCCATAGCTTTCTGTTGTTCAGTTGCAATTTTAGCAAGTGTTTTGTAGCTAGGTTTTGAATCACATTCAGAGTCATCGTCACTGGATGTTTCATAGCGAGTAGTGCGTATGTTTACCTTGGCACCGCGTGCCATGAAGCAGTAGGTAGGAGTGGAGTTGTTCTTGTCATCTGTGTCGATGTCGGTGATGCAGTCATTGTCTTCTGTGTTGAAGATGGACTTGGCGACGTATGCTGTAGCCAGACTCGCAATGCCAGAATCAGACTCCTCCTCAGATTCCACCTCTGCCTCCTCAGATGCGGACTCCTCCTCTGAATCCATCTCCTTTCCAACAAACGCACGTGCCTTGCCAGATGAGCTCTTCTTGTGTGATGAAGACATTGATGAAGATTTGGAAGAAGACTTTGAGTATTTCTTCTTCTTCTTGTCGTCAGAATCATATTCCTTGCTCTTCTTCTTCCTTCTGTTCTCATTGTCCCACTGTGGACACTCAGAGATGAAGTGTCCAGTTTTCTTGCACTTGTGACATGTTTTCTTCTTGTAGTCATGAGCAGAAGCTTCATCATTCCTTGAGCTTGATCGTGAAGATTTTCTGAAGCCTTTCTTCTTAGTGTATTTTTGGAACTTCTTCACTAGCATTGCTAGTTCTCTTCCAATGTCTTCAGGATCATCAGAACTGCAGTCAGATTCTTCTTCAGATGAGGAGACAGCTTTTGCCTTCAAAGCACGAGTTCGCCCATAGTTTGGACCGTAGATATCTCTTTTCTCAGAAAGCTGAAACTCATGTGTGTTGAGCCTCTCAAGTATGTCAGACGGATTGAGTGTCTTGAAATCAGGACGTTCTTGAATCATCAGGGCCAGGATGTCAAACGAACTATCAAGTGATCTCAGCAGCGTCTTGACGATTTCATGTTTGGTGATCTCAGTGGCGCCGAGGGCTTGAAGCTCATTTGTGATGTCAGTGAGCCGATCAAAGGTGTGCTGAACATTCTCATTGTCATTTCGCTTGAAGCGGTTGAAGAGGTTGCGAAGAACACTGATTCTTTGATCTCTCTGGGTTGAGATGCCTTCATTGACCTTGGAGAGCCAGTCCCAGACTAGCTTGGATGTCTTCAAGGCACTCACACGGCCATACTGTCCTTTGGTCAGATGACCACAAATGATATTCTTGGCAGTAGAGTCCAGTTGAACGAATTTCTTGACATCAACAGCAGTGACACCTTCTCCAGCCTTGGGAACGCCGTTCTCGACGACATACCATAGGTCAACATCAATGGCTTCAAGATGCATGCGCATCTTATTCTTCCAGTAGGGATATTCAGTTCCATCAAAGACGGGGCAAGCAGCGGAGACTTTGATTATCCCTGCAGTCGACATAGCTAAAACTTCAGGTGGTTAAACCGAATCACACAGAACAAGGGAGCACCTTGCTCTGATACCAATTGAAAGTGCGTTATATCGACTAGAGGGGGGGTGAATAGGCGATTTTTATGAAAGTCTTCAAAACTTGGAAGTAATGAAGACAAACAGTGAAGATTATGCCTATTACTATGCAGCGGAAGTTAGATTACACTAGGCAAGCCATGGTCAAGTATTCAATATAATGAAAGCACAGTGACGAACAGCTTCAGTGTAATAAGGATCAGGTAGGAAGAAGTTATGAAGCCAAACAACTCATACAGTTACGTTGTGAAGACAAAAGATAGAGCAAGCATGCAATGGCTTCACAATGAATAACTGTAAGTAAAAGGAAGTGAAGATGAAACCAGTGACACGTTGAAGACAATGATTTGTTGGACCAGTTCTAGTTGCTGTGACAACTGTACGTCTGGTTGGAGCGGCTAGGTATTTAAACCAAAGGACACACAGTCCCGGACACCCAGTCAAGGACACTTAGTCCAAGACACCCAGTCCTCACCATTTTCTCCTTGAGCTAAGGTCACACAGACCTCGCCCAATCACTCTGGTAAGTCTTCAAGGTAGACTCCCAAACCTTCACAGACTTCGTTCACTGGCAATCCACAATTTCTCTTGGATGCTCTGAACGCGACGCCTAACCGTCTGGAGGATGCACAATCCTCAAGTGTAATAAGTCTTCAGATCACACAGACACGAAGACTTAAGTGATGCCCAATTTACTCTGGCTCTGGGTGGTTAGGGCTTTTCTCCTCACTAGGAATTTTTTTTTCAAAGGCTTCGAGGTGGGTTGCTCTCAAACGACAAAAGCCGTGCACTGAAATCTGAGCAGCCAACCGTTTACGGTTGTGGGGGTGGACTATTTATAGCCACTTGGCAACCCGACCTGATTTGTCCGAAATGACCCTGGGTCACTAAGGAACTGACACGTGTACCAACGGTCGAATTTTGAACTCACACGGCAACTTTACTTGGGCTACAAGTAAAGCTGACTTGTCTGACTCTGGACAAGATTTTCTCTCATAGTCTTCGCTCGAAGACATAGGATTTGAATTAGGCATCACTTCAGCCATTCTGACTGGTTCTCCTGGACCCCACTTAACAGTACGGTGGTTCCTATGACACAACATGAATGAAATAAAACTACGAAGGATCTAAGTCTTCGAGTTCCATAAGCTTCATAGGGAGTCTTCTCATGTCATTGTCTTCAATATGAATATCTTCATAAACCACCATTGTCTTCAATGTCTTCGTACATTTTTAGGGGTCATCTCTGGTAGTGAAACCGAATCAATGAGGGACTTCTACCTGTGTTTTCCTGCAATTCTCACAAACACATTAGTCCCTCAACTAGGTTTGTCGTCAATACTCCAAAACCAACTAGGGGTGGCACTAGATGCACTTACAGGAATCTTCATAGTTGGTCGCCAAGCTTGCCTTCCACGCCAAGGAGAGTCCTATCCGGACACGGGTAGAGTCTTTGGTCTTTGTATCCTTACGGCCCATTAGTCCGGCCCATATCCAATGGACTGGACACCCGAGGACCCCTTAGTCTAGGACTCCCTTAGTAGCCCCTGAACTAGGCTTCAATGATGATGTGTCCAACGCGCAGATTGTCTTCGGCATTGCAAGGCGGGTTCTACTTTCCGAATACTCCAGGATAGTCTTCGGATAAAACGAAGGTGTCCAGATCTGCAACACAAGTACCATACACAACCGCAAGGAATATAATATTTCACGAGTCCCATCTGTTGACAACTTTTTGCAAGATGACATCACGTCTGTTCGGTCACTATATCGAACCGTTTTTGTCCATCGTTCCACGCTTCGAGATGCGGTTTCCATTGGCACGTCTTGTCAAAGAAGAGATCGTGTCCCCTTATTGCGGGATTTTCATCAATGCGGGCGTGGGTAACCCAACCGTGCCATTTACACAGCCCTTGGGAATAGGCGAGTTTTAGGGTGAGTGGGGAGGCGTTCGATATTCACTGCCTTTATAAGGGGATGAGGATTCCCCCTTCTTCTCCCACGTCTTCTCTCTTCCTCTGCCCTTCCACTCTTGAGCTCGAGCGCCCAAGTTCTCATCTTCTTCTCACTCGAGCAAGCACTCAACCATGTCTGGATCCGGAGGTCAAGGCAAGTGGATGGTCTCCTCCATCAAGGAGAAGGACATTACCGAGCTTCGAGCAGCCGGGTACCTGGCGAAGGAAATTGCCCACCGTCTTCCAGCCTAGGGGCAAGTCGTCCCCACACTGAAGCCTAATGAGAGGGTGGTATTCATCCCCCATTTCTTCCACGGGCTAGGGTTTCCACTCCACCCTTTCATCCGCGGGCTAATGAACTATTACGGGATAGACTTCCATGATCTATCCCCGAACTCTTTCCTCAACATCTCGGCGTTCGTCATCGTGTGTGAGGCCATCCTCCGCATTCAACCCCACTTCGGGCTGTGGCTCAAGGTCTTCAACATGAAGCCGAAGGTGGTGGATGGCTAGCACGCGGAGTGCGGAGGCGCCATGGTGAGTAAGCTGACCAATGTCTCCTGGCCGAAAGGCACTTTCATGGAGACTGTCAAGGAATGGCAGAAACAATGGTTCTGCATCACAGAACCCCGCGGCGTAAACTGGGCCGCAGCTGCCGCATTCAACTCCGACGCTCCAATGCGGCTCACCTCCTGGGTTGAGAAGAGCCCGAATTGGTCTTCGTCAGAAGATATGATAGCGCTGCAGACGCACGTCGAAAGCATGGTGGACAAAGATATCAAGCTCGTCGACATAATCCAGGTGATGCTAGTTCACCGGATTCTCCCGTGCCAAAGCCGAAGTCTCCCTTTGTGGGAGTTCGATCCGAAGAAGCACCATACCCTGAAGAGGCTCTTCGAAACCACTCATGAAGACGCCTGGAAGTTGCACTTCAAGGGCAACGAGACACTGCCAGCCACAGACTCAGACCACGGGCACGACTTTAACCACCCCGCCAGCGAGGTAAGTTTTTAACGCATCCTCTACTTGTTTATTTCAAGGAGGATATCTGAACTTTTATCATCATTGCTTCTTCACGAATGGATGAAGAGGGCGAAGCGGATCCAGTGTCCGACTCCGCTGCCTGAAGAACCAGTCATCCCGCGTCTAGCGAAGATGCTGGTGCCGGCGCCCTATAAGGCACTGGAGAAGAAGGCCAAGGGGAAAGCCAAGGGGGTCCGAAGTGGCCCCCGCCGCAAGGGCGCTTCGAACGCGATGTCCGAAGACAAGACCCGCTCTTCCGCCGCCGAAGACGACGATGAGGAGGAGGAAGAGGAGAACAATTCTCCCCCTGATGGGGGGAGGAAGAAGAGGGCGGACTCCACAATTCTGGAGGCGGAGGCACCCAAGAAGGGGAAAGGCACTCTCGTGGGCAGCTCTGCGTGGGACGTCGACAACAGTCCAAAGCGACGCCCCCGGAACAAGCCCCTGGCCGCATCGTGAGTGCTAAGAACCCGTACACGTCCATTTATCCGGCTTTTCCACCTTATGGTATTTTATATGGTTTAATCATGTTATTGCAGTCCGGCCCACGACAGCTTCCAGCGATCCTCATCAAGGGGCTCGTTGGACTCAAAGGAAATGGCCAGCGAGACACCGCCGACCGCCGGACACATGGGGGGACAAACCCCCATGGAGACTAATGATGGGGGCCATGCTCAATTCGCCCCCCATATGAGCACGGATCCGGAGACCCATACGGCCCCGGAGTCCGACAAGCAGCTTCCTTCAAGAGAAGGAGGCGTGCCCGTCCCGCCGGCGACCTCTGTCCAACCAGAGGCACCGGACAATCTATTGGAAGCGCTACGGGGCGCTTCCATTGTGGAAGAACACCGTATCCTTATGGTACGGTGATTGAGAAGGTTCAGTCTGTTAAAAGTGGACTGACCGAAGCCTGGAGTGGCCTGCTGACAGGTTTTGAGGTAAGCGGCGTTTAACCGAGAAAATCCCCACATAGACAGTAGCCTCTGAGACACTGTCTGGTGTTCGAAAAGAAAAGCCGGACAGAGGATCAATTAAATTTCGCAGGAAACTAACCAAGCTATGTCTGATGTGAATAAGCAGGCGTCGCTGCTGGTCGCGACTTATCACACTACCGAAGTCTCTAGACTAAAGTAGAAACTGGAGCGGGCCGAAGAAGAGCTCGACCAGGCAAGGAAGCAGCTCCAAGAAAAACAAGGTATGTGATAACCCGTTATGTATTCGAAAAAAAGTAAAATGATATGCATTGACCGAAGTGTCATGATATGTATAGAAGCGATGACCGAGGTCGAGGCCCTAAGGAAGGCCCTGGCCGAAGCCGAGGGGAAGGCTGTCAAGGAGCAGGCCGCCCGTAAGAAGCTCAAGGCCCGGGTCAACGAGGTCCAGCAAGAGCTCCAAGATGCCATGAAGAAGTATGAGGCCTTGGAGGGAGATGTTTCGGCTCGAGAGGCCGAACTCTCAAAGGCTCGCCAAAGCGCGAAAGCGGCCCGGGTTGAAGCCCAGGATGCCCTCCAGGAGATCCAGGAGGGGAAAAAGATCGCAGCGGGTAAGGCATTTAGTATGCAGAGCAAGTATGTGAAGAAGAAATATCTCCTACTAACTCAGATTCATAGTTCTCCAGGGGCATTTGCAGATCTGTCGCGTAGTGTGCCTGACGCCGTGGAATTCTTTCGAGCCAAAGAAGGGAGCTCGATGGAGAAGTTGTTCTGGTCGCAGTATCTTGCGCCAGAGCATCCCATGCTCTTCACCGATCAGCTAAAACAGCTGGTGGAGCTGCATAGGGTGGCGGAGCTGGCCATGAAGGATTTGATAATCCAGCTGTGGCCAGCCGAAGCTATGCCCGACAGCTACTTCGGACTCCTGAAGCGGCTAGTGAACGCCTGTCCTCGACTGGACGTCGTTAAGCGATCGGCCTGTGTCGAAGGTGCGCGCATGGCCTTCGCCCGCGTCAAGGTGTGGTGGCGAAGATGGATGCCGTCAAGCTGACGACCGAGGGGCCGCCAGAGGGCAAGGAGCACCGCACGCCAGAGCAATATTTTGCAGATGTCCTCGAGGGGCTGCGCATTGTAGCAACGCAATGTGCGCAAGACATTATTTTCGAATGAATACAATCATGTTGTCTTTGCCCTATATGATGAAACAAAGTCGTTATGTAATATAATGTTTAGTTAAAAAAAATTCCTCCTGTGCGGCCGTGTTATGTGAAATCTGAGAGTTGGCCAGTCGTCGAATTCTGCCCCCACATAGGAAATACGGGGGTGTTCGGGATGTAATCTGAACACTCTTGATCCAATTGTTTGGTCCTTGAAGGAGGTGTTGAGCGCGACGAACCAGGCAATCGGTCTATGCGGCTTTAACACCCTCACTTAGCCATAGGAGTTTGACAAATAGAAATATAGGCGCAACCCCTAGTATTCGGACTAGGAAGCTGTAAACACTTGATCGGGTAAGTACCGATCCCTCGCATAATGCGGAAAAAATCTCTAAGGATTTGAGACCTTCGAAGAGCTGACCGACTCTCGCCGCATCATGACAATCAGTTTTCGGCTTTCTCTACTGAGGTGCTCACCTGGGTAAACCAGGGCACAATCACAGTAGTTCTTCCTTTACTACCCTAGCCAATACAACGGAACATAAGGTAGCAAGCACAGGAGCCGGGCAACCCAACTATTAACCAAAGACATGATTCGGAGCCAATGCATATAGTGCTAAATTCAGGGTGTCGAACTGTACTGTAAAAGTGTTCAGACTTTTGCTGCCATGTTGTGGGGCGTTATGAAGCCCCTGGCAAATTGAAACGCACCCGAGTGTATGGGTGTTATCTGATAGAATTACCAGAAAGGAAAAGGCAAAAAGAAAGAAAAAGGAAGAACCAGTGGTAAGCTAGAGCCGTGAAAATTTGGGCCGCAAACTGTTTCTATTATAATTTCATTGGTGCGTTAAAGCGCATTTATACAAGTAGTGCAATAAGCAGAAAGGCTATTTACTATGCCTTCACCAAGAGAGAGCTACGTATGGGTCCTGAAGATAGGTAAAGGGATCGTTAAAGAGACCACCTAAGAGTTTCCCAGTACGTCCATGCTTTTTGTTATCTTGGTGTTTTTATCCTTCAAAAAGAATCGATGGTCAAGCTGCCAGGAAAGACCTGTAAAAAAGGAAATAGTGAAAGTATGAGTGTCTGGAGCGGTCGAGCCGTATTGCAGATCACAAGCTGATTATGCCTCCATCCGGGTCCATGGTATTTTTAGTGCGTAATTATGTACGCGCGCTACGATGGCCGCCACTTGGTCAGGACGGGGACGGAGGCCAAATTGCTAGTCAAGCTCCTGACGAGCCGAGCTGTCCTTCCGCGGGATGGTTCGGACTCTCTTGACAGTGTCCGAGGGGTCGATCGCCGAATTGAGGTTCTGCTTGACAAGGCCGTCCTATCCCTTTGCCGCTAAGGCAGCAGTGTGCTCCTCGGTGCGGAGGGGGCGTCCCGTGTTTCCATTGACTGTTATGACACCGCACGGTCTGGGCATCTTGACCTTGAGATAAGCGTAGTGTGGCACCGCATTGAATCGAGCAAATGCGGTTCGTCCGAGCAGTGCGTGGTAGCCGCTGCGAAAGGGGACAATATCGAAGATTAACTCCTCACTTCGGAAGTTGTCCGGAGACCTGAAGACAACCTCTAGTGTGATTGGGCCTGTGCAGCGGGCCTCTACGCCCAGTATGACTCCTTTAAAGGTGGTCTTTGTGGGCTTGATTCGCGATGGGTTGATGCCCATTTTGCGCATTGTATCTTGATAGAGCAAGTTGAGGTTGCTGCCACCGTCCATCAGGACTCGCGTCAGGTGGAACCCATCAGGACCAGTGCGGCTGAACCACCATGATGGATATTGGTTGGATGATCCCGGCGATCAAAAGTGATCGGGCATGACGACCATGGATTAAATTTTGGGGCGACTGGCTCTATCGCGCGGACGTCCCTGAGCACGCGCTTGCGCTCCCTCTTGGGGATGTGGGTAGCGTATATCATGTTTACCGTTTTGACCTAAGGAGGGAACTTCTTCTGTCCCCCTGTGTTCGGCGGCCGGGGCTCCTCGTCATCGTCTTTGCTTTGCGATCCCTTATCCTTGTTTTCGGCATTTAACTTGCCGGCCTGTTAAAAAACCCAACAATCTCTATTGGTATGATTGGGTGGTTTGTCTAGGGTGCCATGAATCTAGCACGGACGATCAAGTATGCGGTCCAGGCTAGATGGGTCCAAATTGTTCTTTTTGAACGGCTTCTTCCACTGACCAGGCTTAGAGCCACTGAATCCGGCATTGACCGCCGTATCCTCAGTGTTGTCATTGTTATTTCAACGCTTGTACCTGTTGCGTCGAGGCTTGTCGTTGCTATTTTTAGCTTCAGGGGTGTCGGCGTCGCTTGCATTGTTTTTGCTACGGGCCAGCCAACTATCCTCGCTCGTGCAAAAGCGGGTCATGAGTGCCGTGAGGGCCGCCATGGACTTTGGCTTCTCTTGGCCGAGGTGGTGGGCAAGCCATTCATCGCGGATGTTGTGTTTAAAGGCCGCTAGGGCTTCGGCATCCGGACAGTCGACTATCTGGTTCTTTTTAGTTAGGAACCTGGTCTAGAATTTCTCGCCGGACTCTCCGGGCTGTTGAACTATATGGGTTAAGTCATCGGCGTCCGGAGGTCGAACGTATGTACCTTGGAAGTTATCAAGGAAAGCTTCTTCCAAGTCCTCCCATCTGCCGATGGAGTTTTCGGCCAGGCTGTTCAACCAGTGCCGTGCTGGTCCTTTGAGTTTTAGGGGGAGGTATTTAATGGCATGAAGGTCATCACCGCGGACCATATGAATGTGGAGAATGAAGTCTTCGATCCATACCACGGGGTCTATGGTGCCGTCATATGATTCTATATTCACGGGTTTGAACCCTTTTGGGAATTCATGTTCCATGACTTCGTCGATGAAGCAATGAGGGTGTGCGGCGCCTCTATATCGGGCCGTATCGCGACGTAGCTCTGATGGAGTCCGTCTGCGGCTTTCGGCCCGCGCATGACTAGGTTTGTCACATCTGAATAGATGGCCGTCGTCGCATGTCGGTGCACGTCCTCGCAATCCGTAGATCGATCTGGTATGTCCTGCTTTATTGTTCAGGTCATGTTGAAGGTCATATGTATGAACGTGAGTTGATTTACCTCTGCCTTTGCGATGAGGCGGGGCGGGCTGGTGTTCGGCTTGAGTTGCCGCTTTGTCCCGGCCACGTGGTGGTCGGTCAGCCGCATTGCGCGATGGTGGTATGTGTTCGGCGCCTCGTCGTCAAACTGAGTTAGTAATTTGCGCTTCGGGTAGCTTTTGGCCGGGTGCTTGAGGCCGTATTCTTTGGCTGCTAGGACGTCAGTCCATTTATCGTTGAGCAGATCTTGGTCAGCGAAGCTGCTGCTACTTCTTTTTCAGGCTCCTTGCAGTGGCTATTAGCTGGCGCTTGAAGCGCTCCTGCTCAAGAGGTTCCTCAGGCACGATGAAATCCTCGATGCCGAGGCTCGCCCTCATCCTCGGAGAGCGGAAGATAATTACTGTCCTCCGAGTCCTCGTGCGTGGCCTGTTTACCAGGGCTAACCTACCCATCTTCCCGTTCATCCTATTCGGTAGCTGCGTCAACGGGGTCTCCGTTGTCTTCGACACCTTCCAGAGTGTTATCTTCTCCTGTGCTGGTGTTGCTATCTTTAGTACAGTGTGACTTAGAGCGGCATCGCTGACGCTGGTGTTTCGATTGTATCTCAGGAGGTTTATCCTCAACTGGATCTTCTTTGTCATCGTCGTTGTTCTCCTTTGGTGCATCCACCATATATACATCGTACGAGGAAGTGGCCGTCCAGCGTCTGGTGAACGGTGGGTCTTGGGCCTCTTCTTCTACGGCATCGTCGTCCATACTATCGATGTCGTCAGAGCCGTAATCGAGCATGTCAGTTAAGTCTTCGACGGTGGCTATGAAGTGGGCGGTGGGTTGGAAGTGAAATTCTCCATCATCAGCCTCCGGTTCAAGCCGGACACAATTCGGCTGTGAGCCTCCCGCTAAAGATAATGCTCTTAACGAGTTTAGCATGTCGCCCAGAGGTGAGTGCCGGAAGATGTCCGTGGCACGGAATTCGGTGATCGATGACCGATCATGTTCGACATGCGCCGATGCACATAGCTCGGAACTTATAACCGGAAACGAGTCTGTAGCTCCGGAGATACATATGTTACTTGAAGTTAAGTCTGTGTGCGGCTCCAACGCTGTAGAGTCTGCAGCCTCTGTGGCGGGGTTGAGCTTCCTGTCCTCGGATGGCACGACCTACTCCGGATCTAAGGCCAGAGCAGTTTCAGGTGCGATTTCCTGGGTATGGCCTGATGACAGATCTACGTCATGTTCATCGTGGTGGCTGGGAGCGGCTGCCGTGGTCTCGAATCCGTTGAAGATCAAGTCTCCACAGATATTCGCAACGTAGTTTAGGCTTCCAAATGTGACCTGGTGGCCAGGGGCGTAGCTTTCAATCTGCTCTAGATGGCCAAGCAAGTTGGCCCGCAGTGCGAAGCCGCCGAACACGAAGATCTGTCCGGGGAGGAAGACTTCCCCTACGACAGCATTGTTGTGGATGATTGAAGGAGCCATCAAACCTTTTGAGGACGACACAGTGGAACTCTCAATGAAAGCACCAATGTCGGTGTCAAAACCGGCGGATCTCGGGCAGGGGGTCCCGAACTGTGCGTGTAGGATTGATGGTAACAGGAGACGGGGGACACAATGTTTACCCAGGTTCGGGCCCTCTCTATGGAGGTAATACCCTACTTCCTGCTTGATTGATCTTGATGAATATGAGTATTACAAGAGTTGATCTACCACGAGATCGTAATGACTAAACCCTAAAAGTTTACTCTGGCTATGATTATGAGGATTCGGCCTATCTACGGACCTAGCCCTCCGGTTTATATAGACATGGGAGGGATCTAGGGTTACACAAGGTCAGTTACAGAGAAAGGAATCTTCATAGTTGGTCGCCAAGCTTGCCTTCCATGCTAAGGAGAGTCCTATCGGGACACGGGTAGAGTCTTTGGTCTTTGTATCCTTATGGCCCATCAGTCCGACCCATATCCAATGGATCGGACACCCGAGGACCCCTTAGTCCAGGACTCCCTCAGAGGTGAATATTTGAATTATGAGTTTGGTCTTCATTTGAAACAATGCGGAATAGTTTCGCAACTCACGCCACCTGGAACACCATAGTGTAATGGTGTGTCCAAACGTCATAATCACACTTTATTAGATATGGTGCGATCTATGATGCCTCTCACTGATTTACCGCTATCATTTTGGGGTTATGATTTAGAGACAACTGCATTCACGTTAAATAGGGCACCATCACTACAAAAAAAGACACATTCGTGACATTTTGGGCCGAACAATTTTTTTTCTGTCATACATATGACACTTCTATGACGATAATTGTGACAAAACCCGGTATCACCATAGATATGGTGGGATCCTACTTCTATGACAAAAAATCATGACAAAAAATGGGCTTTTCGTCCTGGGCAGGCCGGAGACGCAGCTGCATGACATTATTTGGGCCGTCCATGACGGAAAAAACCATGGTAGAAGCGAGGGCGAGGAAATTTCAGGGAGTTCCCGGTTACGGTGGGAGGTCGGGGGCCGAGCGATGCGCGTTTCTCTCGTACATGTACGCGCGTGTGTGCGAGGCGTTGGCTCTAACTGAACCCGAGCGAGGCGTTGGGCTCTAACTGAACCCGAGCGATTGCACTGCAGGCTACGCGTTACTGAACCCGAGCGATCGATCGATGGCTGTTAATTGAACCCGATCGAGCGATTCCTTTGCTACTGCTGCTAACTAAAGCCGATCGATGCTGCCTCTGGGATGAACAGTGAGCGTTGCGGGGGGGGGGGGGGTGGATGAACAGTAGCGGTGGCGTTGCCTTTGGATGAACAGGACCCCGTGGTGTGGTGGAGGGCTAGATGAACAGTAGACGGTGGAGGGGGTGCCCGTGGAGGGGTGGTTGAACAGGACCCCGTGGTGTGGAGGGCTGGATGAACAGTAGACGGTGGAGGGGTGGTTGAACAGTAGCCGGTGGAGTAGCGCGCGGTGGAGGCTGGATGAACAAGAGCCCGTGAAGGCTGGAGGAGGTCGATGGTAGCCTGTGGAGGCTGGAGGAGGTCGACGGTGGAGATGAACAGTATCCCGTGGAGTCCCGTTTTGCGGTACGCCACACCCCTCCCGATGAACAGGACCCCTGTTTTGACCGTAGCGCTCCAACACAAGTCCATTTTGTCCGTTTTGCGGTACGCCACGCCCCTCCCGATCAACAGGACCCCCGTTTCGACCGTAGGAAGTCCGTTTCGTCCGTTTTGCGGTACGCCACACCCCTCCCGATCAACAAGACCCCCGTTTCGACCGTAGGAGGTCCGTTTCCTCCGTTTTGCTGTACGCCAGACCCCTCCCGATCAATAGGACCCCGTTCCGAACGTAGGAGGTCTGTTTCCTCCATTGTGCGGTACGCCAGGCCTCGTTTCCATTGCCTGTTCCGTCCAAGCCCTCCTGATGAACACGACCATGCATTCCGTTCCAACCCAGCCGGTTGGCTCCCACGCGTTCCGTTGCCTCCCGATGAACATGACGCATTCCGTTGCCTCCCCATGAACACGACACATTCCGTTGCCTCCCCATGAACACGACGACGACGTTGTTTCTCCGTTCCGACCCAGCCATGTTAACGAGCCCTCGCCCTACGTATGCGCGAGTAGGCGTTCGAGACCCCGCCCGTATGTACACATACGTGGCCGTATTTTCTTTCTTGCACCCTGGCTGCTGTACGTACGTGTACATGCTACGTGCGTGCCTCTACTATGACACGTGCGTGCCTCTACATCCACCAGTATATATGTACATACACGTTCGCGACCAGAATGACAACGCTACGCACGCTTCGACTAGGTGGGTCCCGACTGTCAGGCACTTCCTTGCATGCGAAGATGTAGCTGGTGGGTCCCAACACTCAGGGGGCGAATCATTTTTTTTGCCCGGACGCACTTCCTTGCGTGCGAAGGTGTAGCTGGTGGGTCCCAGCAGTCAGGGGGAAACGTTTTTTTTGCAAAATACGGTGGCCCGTCCGGTGGGTCCCCGCTGTCAGGTGGAGGAATAATTATTTTGCGTGTAATAAGGAGGCACTTCCTTGCTGCGGCCGTGGCCCAGCTATCAACGTCTCCACGCACAATACTCTTCCGATGTAAGTCGGTCGTTGACCACATTGACCACGCCGCGCCGAGAGCACCACGGCGGTGGACGACGGCGAGGCCTAGGAAGGGGACGACACAGAGGCAGGGAAGACTCAGCACATGTTTCCCACGCGGAGGGGAGTACGACTGTACGAGGGTTTACTGGTTCATCTGCCATCGCCGGAGAATAACAGCAGGTGTGGGTGAGTAGAGGGATGACTAGGCCAGCGATGGGAGTACGATGGGGTGGTGAGGCCTACGCGGCAGCACAGCCGGCCGCGGGGAGGAGGGAGCTGGCAGTCCTGCCGGCGCTTGTTTGAGCGGCTGGAGCAGGAAGAGCAGATATTGAAGAAGCACGACGGCCGTTGGATGGACATCCAACAATTAGTGCTTGTGCGTCAACCTTTTTTTAGGAAAGCCTCAAATTTGTGGAAAACAGCATACAACCCATCTGCCATTATTTCTAATAATTTACAGCCCATTTGCTAATTCTTAAGGTTTTTTTGGAGTCCATATTCTTTTTGTTAGCATTATAGCCCATATTGTGGCCACGGTTAAAACATTATACGAAATTTTTCATATTTCGGTGCGGTCCAAACTGTTTTTAATCCCGAAATTTCGACTCACATTCAAACTGATTTTAAAAATAAATGTATATCAATATAAAATCTAACAAATTCTCCATGCATAAAAATTAATGTAATTTAAAATCTTGAAATGAAAAAAAGATATTTGAAACTAATTGCCGGTTTGATGTGTTTTAAAAATGTACAGCCCATTTCTCATTACTGATGGGCCATTTTCTCGGCCAGCCGAATGAAAGCTCTCCTCGTCTTGAAAGATTTGCAGCCCAACAGGCCTGACAAAGCGACTTACTTGGCAAATCACAAAAAATCTGGGCTGTGGCCATGGACCCTGCTGTCAGCCTCTCCACGTACAGTACTCTTTCGATGGAAGTTGTTCCTTGACCATGTTAACCACGCCGCGCGGAGAGCACCACAGCGGTGGACGACGACGAGGCCTAGGAAGGGGACGGCGCGGAGCCGGGGAAGACGCGATAGTGGAAGCTCGCGCGGAGAGGAGTACGAGGGTTCACTGGTTCGGCTATGATGTGAGGTTGCCGTCGTCGCAGGGCCTGGACAGCGGTGGGAATAGTAGGGGGCGGTGAGGCCTCTGCGGCAGCACAGCTGGCCGCGGGAGGCAGGAGCATGCGGCACGACCGGCGCTGCTTTGGGCGGCAGGAGCAAGAAGACCAGAGGTTGAAGAAGCACTACGACCGTTGGATGGACATCGTACGGTCACTGGAGCTAGAATCGTTCATATTGACTAAGTTGACAAAGCCCTTCGTCCCCGTCAACTTAGTGGGCCCACAAGTCAGCCTCCCACCAAGGTGGGTCCGAGCTAGCCGGGGGAGTATTCATTTTTTTGTGCGTAATAAGGAGGCACTTTCGGTGGGTCCAAGCTAACAGCGGGGGAACATTTTTTTCGCGAAATACGGTGGCCCATCCGGTGGGTCCTAGCAGTCAGGGGGGAACGATTTTTTCGCAAAATACTGGTGGCCCATTCGGTGGGTCCCCGCTGTCAGGTGGAGAAATAATTATTTTTCGCGTAATAAGGAGGCACTTCCTTGCGGCTGCCGTGGACCCAACTGTCAGCCTCTCCACGTACAGTACTCTTCCGATGGAAGTCGGTCGTTGACCACATTGACCACGCCGTGCCGAGAGCACCACGGCGGTGGACGACGACGAGGCCTAGGAAGGGGACAACACGGAGCCGGGCAAGACGCGACAGTGGATGCCCACGCGGAGAGGAGTACGAGCGTTCACTGGTTCGGCTGCGGTGTGAGGCTGCCGTCACTGCAGAATAACAGGGGGTGTGGGTGAGTGGAGGGATGGCCTGGCCAGCGGTGGGAGTAGTATGGGGGCGGTGAGGCCTCCGCGGCAGCACAGCCGGCCACGGGAGGCAGGAGCAGGCGGCACGACCAGCGCTGCTTTGGGCGGTTGGACCAAGAAGACCAGAGGTTGAAGAAGCACTACGGCCGTTGGATGGATATCGTACAGTCACTGAAGCTAGAATCGTTTATATTGACTAAGTTGACAAAGCCCTTGGTACGCTCCAACTTAGTAGGCCCACATGCCAGCCTCCGAAACGGTGCGCCCCAGATGTTAGGGGGAGGAATCATTTTTGGGCGGCCGAAGCTAAGAATATCCGAGGTTGAAGAAGAAGCACGACATCCGTTGGATAGACATCCAACGGCCACTGCTGCTAGAACCATGTGTTGACTATAATAAGTTGACAAAGCCTTGCATACGCGTCAACTTATTTTTTTAGGGGATGCATCACTTAGTAGGCCCACAAGTGTGTGGTAGAGAACTTATAGCCCATTTGCGTTCTGTAAGAATGTACAACCCATTTTTGAATTCTAATGGAATTTACAACAGCCCATTTATAGTTTGTTAAAAGTACAACCCATTTTCTAGCTAGGACAACGATTAATAATTTCAACCAACCGTTGAAGACAGAATTCAATAAATTTTTCCACATTTTGATGGGATCCGAAATATTTTTATCCCGAAATTTCTAGTCAGATTAAATATAAATTTGTATTACGTAAAAATCCAACGAAACATTGCGCACGCAATAATGAAAATTTAAGATTTTCAAAATCCATAAATAATATTTTATAAACTAATTTCATGTCTCGTGCATTTTTTATAGTTACTGCCCAGTTTTTATAATTACATACCATTTATTATTTTTAAAGCCCATTTTCCTGTTAAGCCTAATGCATCCCTCCTAGGAAAGATTTGCAGCCCAGCAGGGCGGAGAATAACAAGTTGACCTTGCCTGGGTATTCCTCAAAAAGACGTATATCTGGGCTAGCCATTTTCATCTTGAAAAAATTAGTATCTGGGCTGAATATCTGGCCTGGGCTAGGCGGGCCATAGCCCGTCCAGTTAATACTCTACTCTCCTCTGAACAACAACGAAATCATCGCCAAGAAAAACTCTGCAGTGCTCACGCCTCAAAAACACAAATACTGCTCGAGCTGCTTGGTCCCAGCTATCGGCCGCACCTTGTGCAATTCTCTCATTTATATTGACTACATAGGTTGACAATGGTGTGGGACCGTGATGTCAGGAAACCAGGAGAAAGCAAAAAAAATAGTTGTACATAATAAGGAGGCACTTGCGTACGTACGGCTATGGCCCTAGTGGGTCCCTATTGTCATCCAGTCAAAATAAAGTCATCTCCTGAATCCTCATGTTCGTTGATGATGTTAACAATGCTCGGCGCCACGGCGAGCGCAACAACTCGAAGGACAACGGAGAGGGCCCCACGGGCCCTACGGATGGCCTGATACAGCGCCCGCTGCTCATTCAGGAAGCCAGGATCATCGGAAACCTATGAGCACCTTCGAGAAACTGAGACGGCATGAAACGGTAAGGCCGCGCTTGGGAGCTCTGGTTTATTTCAAACATGTATTAACATACAAGTGTAATTTACTCGTCATCGGAAACAACGCGTAAAATACAGGCGTAATGAAACCGAGGGCCCGAGGTCTGTAAGTAAAACCGGCGGGTTACGCGTGTAATTTGAGAGACCAGTGTATATTTTACGAGCACTGCTATATGGACGACATTACCAAATGATACATGCACGATGTGCGTATCATGCCATCCATGGGCAAGGCTGAAACAATAGCTAATGGCTGGATTAGCAATCGTCCGAGTGTCGTTCAGCATTTTTATCGTGTGTGAAGTACTTCCGATATTTTACTAGTCGAAATCGACCAACCAAGCGCCTTCGCCCGAGACCATCTGCTTTAATTTACAAGCGTCAGTTTTACAAGCGGTTTTGGTTGGAAAATGACGATCCAATCACGGCCTAATAGCATGAGTTGGTCGGAAGATCATATGGTTTCACGTCTAACCTACCCGACTTGTCGTATAGGCTATGAATGAAACATCAGACGATGAACTTCTTAAGCACGGAAACAACAGAAGAAGATGATCTTCTTAACAAGCAAATCACTGGCATTAGATCGACATGCAAAACAATACGAAGCATTATTCTCAAGAGGCACGGTGAACAGCTCGTGATGCCGCATGCCACAACATTCCAAGCTCAACTTTGCAATCAAACACAAGGCCTGGCATTACATAGACAATATTTAGAACAAACTCTTAACACAGGAATATCTCAGTAGAGCAACTATTTACTTCTAAACTGAACACAGGAATAGGAAAAAACACTCGACGCTGCTCACAGCAAGGGCGTCCCACTCAAAAATATCAAATGCATGTCTTCTGGCTAACATCAATGAGCAAATTTTGACAAGGTTTTCCAATTCCAATATATTAAACTAACGTCTTCTTGCTAACATCAATGATTAAACTTTGACAAGCTTTTCCCATTCAAAAATATGTAATGCTTATGATCGTGGAGTCCTGTCGTAGCTTCTTGTACTTGTTTGGGCACTTTTTGCCCAGGGCACTCCACGTGTTGTTAAATTACCAATGGTCTCTGCAGACTAGTCATGTCACCGGTGTCTAATAATACTCTGTAAAGCTTCTCGATCATTCCTTCTGTAATGTAGCCCAAACAGTGACTGCTTCTTTCTGCAAAGTGGAACGACCAACTGGACCCAGTAATGCAGCAGTTTGCCTTACACATTGGCTCCTTTTGTGCAGTTCAACTAAAATCGAAGTCGGAATAAAACCGAGCTTTAATTTTGATATCCCTGTAAGCAACAATAGGTATAAGGGAAACAATTACTGAGAAATAACGGTTGATGACTTGTACTCCCAGAAGAAAAGCATCTACTGATCTACTTTATCTTAATGGGAAACAAAGCAGGAGAGTAGAAATTCTCCATCAGTGTGATTCATTCATATTGACTGAGACATTATATTAACAATGCCTTGTTTCAACATGTATAAAGAACGACAAAGCAGAAAAGTACCATTCCTAAAACAATGCAACTGATTCATTTTAACAGAGACATTATCTTAACAATACCTTGGTTAAACATGTAGAAAGAACTACAAAGCAGAATAGTACCATTCCTAACAGTTGTTGCAGTTTTGAACTAAGATTCAGTAGTTAATTAATTCTGAGAGTGGCATTGCTTCATTTTACCAGGGGCATTAGATTAACGAAAAGCATAAACAGTTCCACGGGAGAGTGGGCGCAACAACAATATGTGCTTCCTTCTACTTATAAAGGGGGTGATGCAGAGTTTGTTGTAACAAAGCAACAAGCATCATGTCTGGGTTGGTCCCATTTTTGTTCACTACTTAATGGGAAAAGACAGCAATACAATAGCTTCAATTCAACATTTATTTAGAACAGTACCAATACAAGTAGCACAACATCTCAAAGCACACTGCACAATCATGTGGATGAAGGCCTGTACTGACCTTTCATGAGACGGACAAGATAAAATACGAATCTGCCAACACGAATAGGAAATCCAATCTCGTTTTGTGCAGTTGCACTGAAATCAAGCAAAGTGTTTTGCATAGCGAAGCAAAATGTCGCAATAGCAACAAGTTGAATAGATATCCCTGTTTAAACAGAGGCAAAAAAGGAATCAATTACTGGCTAATAAAGGAGGATGAAACATGCAGCCACAAAAATGGTAATCCCACCAATCCCTAACAAGTGTTGCAGTTTTGAAATAAGATTCAGTAGTTAATTCTGAGAGTGGCATCAATTACTGGCTTATAAAGGGGGTGATGCTTAATTTGTTGTAACAAAGCAACAAGCATCATGTCAGGGTTGGTCCCATTTTTATTCACTACTTAATGGGAAAAGACAGCAATACAATAGCTTCAATTCAACATTTATTTAAAACAACACCAAAACAAGTAGCACAATATCTCAAAGCACACTGCACATCATGTGGTTGAGACCAAGATTTGAAACAACTTGCCACAAAGACTGGAAACAAATCTCGATCTCCTTTTGTGCAGTTCCACCAAAATTAAGCAAAGTCACCGGTGTGACATTCAAGTTGAACTGCACAAAACACTCTTAAAACATAAGTGTTTCGAGTAGCGAAGCAAAATGTCGCAATAGCAACAAGTTGAATCGATACCCCTGTTTTAACAGAGGCAAAAAGGAAACAATTACTTGCTGATAAAGGAGGATGAAACAAATGGTGACAGAAAGAAGCATCTAACTTATCTTGGATGGAAAACAAAGTAGGACAGTAGCATTTCTAAAACAGTTGCATTGATTCATATTAACAGAGACATTCTCTTGAAACAACATTCGTTAAAAATGTAATTTACTTTTAACAGTGGCATTGCTTCAATTTTCCGGCGACATTCTTAGATTAACAACATCAAAATAGCTGTATGGGACATGCCAGCACCATGTGCGTCCACACGTATAAATGGGTGATGCACAGTATGTAGCCAAGCAACATATATGCGCTGGTCCCATATTTGTTCTCTTTGAACCTTCTTCCTATGTGAGGGTAGCAAATCTAGTCCCGCACAAACTACCCGACCCCCCAGTTTCTTTCCCTTTTCAACAAAGAGATCGGTTCCTTACAGATGTGTGTACTGGGTTACCCCCTTTTTCCCTTTTCGACCTACAAAGCGGCTGGATAGCCAGTCTATACTACTTTCCGCCCCTCCTTTCCTCATTGAACCACGTCCTAGATTCTTGCTCTAGCCCACCGCACCCTTCTTTCCTCTTTGAACCAAGACCTAGATTCGACTACAGATCAAAAAAGATCCACATGCAGCTAGAGCAATGACGGTTTCAAAGAAACTTATACCTTAGGGTCGTCGGGATGTGGCAAGGCGTGCGGTGGGAGGCCGGATCTGCCCACACTACGTACGACAGCGAGGAAGAAGGGGTCGGTGGCCCTCCTGCACATGCACTGGGTGAAAGAGAACAGCGCAGCCGACAGTGGATTGCCTCCCTCGCCGAAGGCGATAGAGTGAACGCGGCACCTCCTCCCCTTCTCGGTGCGACGGGATACATACGCCTCCTTCACCAGCTATGAGGGGGGAGAGAGAGACAAGAGGCCAACGCAATCTTGTTTAGATCTGGTGAAGAGAGGGTGAGAGACTGTGAATATAGCAAACCCTAGCAAATGAATGCTGAGCCTCCAGCGTGTAACATATATGTAGTGCGGCGAGCGTGTGGAGAGTGCAAACCCTAGCGAACAAGCGCTGAGGCTCCCGCTTATATATATATACTACTGTAGTATGAACTGAGCTCCGGTGCCTTCACTGCACCTGCTTTTGGCTGTATGACAGGTGAGCCAGCCACATTTTGGGCCCACCTGTCATAAATCCAAAGGTAGGTGCACTAAGTCAATGAAGCTGCGTCCATATAGTACTCTCATGTATACGACTAATATATAGTGGACTGCTTTTCTTATTCTCTCCATAACAATCGTTTTAAATTGTGTAAGTACGAAACGAAACTCTTTATTTAATGTATAATGAAGAAAACTAGTACTACTTCCGATGAACTAACAATCCACGCCCATGCGTCCTGGTCGCACTTCCTGTCCTTCACGTGTGGTACACTACCCTCCCTGAAGTGAACAACCACACATGCGCCAAATTATCGGAAACGTGTGAGAGTGTGTACAAATAAAGAATTTTAATTTCAATTATCGGAAAGGTTTGAGAGTATTACAAAGTTTGACTTCAGTCAAATCTAATATGCGGAGTAAATAAAAATGGAGGGCCACTACGTCCATCTGGGTTTTTAGTCCACACCATTTTTTAAATCAAAGTTAATAGCTGGACAAATAAAATTACAGGGGAGCTGGAGACAAAGTTGTGAGAAGTCTTAGAAATCAATACAAAACTTATGCTCTTAGTACCAACGTCGACCCTTCTTCGCGGAAACATTTGGTTCATAGCCAATTGTGTGATAAGATTGCACCAACGTGAAAGATGACTGCGTCTCCAACGCAACCAAGGTGAACTGACGAAGGATATCATCTTTGTGCGTAACAAGCAAAGAGCACTGACGGAAGACAGCTTATTTTTCATTGAAAATCAATCAGCTTCACCAGCCGATGCAACTATGAGGCGCAACCATGAGCATCGATAGGTCATCATGGTGATGCATCATCCATTTGGCATCAAGTTTGGGTGAGGCACCTATGAAGTTCGACAAATCCTCACCGTGGTCTGTTTCTTCTCAGTAATCAAGCTCGAGGAAGGAAGAACCACATGGCAGAGGACAGTGAGGCGGAACAACAATGGCCATCCAATTTTGTGCAGTTCCACTAAAATTGAGGAAGACATGCCCGGTATGGAGACACGCATCGCTGTTTCCAAAAATATAAAAAAGGGTTAGGAACGACATCTCAATTGTCAATAAGAATTAATGAAAAGTACACCAACAAACAGAAGCATCATAATTATCTTGATGGGAACTAAACCAGGATACCCGAGAAAAAAAGCATTTCTTCATTTAACCAGTGATAGTACTACCACCATATGGACAATGACCGCACAACCACCATGTACTTTTTGTCGAAACAACATGTATACCTCCACCGAGGCATAAATCAGGGCAACTTTTCGAGTGGCATTTCCTCTATAATAGTACTAGTAGGTGATGTTGGACCAGCCGACGAACCCTAGCTACTATGCATGGGGAGCTGGGGAGTAGTCACATAGAAGAAAACCCACACGCAGTGACCTGGGGAGTTGGACTAGTACAAGAAGTTATACCTCAGGTGGGCGAGATGTCATTTAGGCGGGCGGGCAGGATCTACCCACACGAGGTAGTGAACAAGGGTGCGGAGGATCTTCGTCCGCGCCAGCGCCGGCTCCGAGAGGACGGTGCGCATCGGCTTCCTCCGTTGCCGACGGCGACAATGTCAACGCTGCACCTCCTCACCTCCCGCAGCGGACGGGATTCGGCCGAATCTATGACCACCGGTGAGGAGAGAGATAGAGTGGACACTGTCATCTTGTTTTGATATGAAGAGGGTGAGAGAGCGAGACGCGAGAAACTCTATCAAACAAGAGGCTATAATGGAGTAAAAAAATCTTTCCATAGTAGTGGTTTTAAATAGAATACGCGCATTCCCGGAAAAAAGAAACGAAAACTGGCGGACAATTTTTTAAGGGTCTGTCTAGGACACATCTAGATGTGACATAGTTATGTCACATCTAAGTTGATGTCCACTCTGTTTGTGGTCTATTTTTTTCCTAGTTTTTTTGTTTCTTGTTGCTACATTATATACTTGTGGGAGCTTAGATGTGATATCCTTAAATAACATCTAGATGTGAATTAGACAAACTGATTTTCTAACGTACCAAGAAAGAAAACTCGATCAAAAACACGCCCCCGCTTCCAGGTCGCGAGAGTCGTCGCGCACACACACATAGACATAGACATGCATATCCGTGTTTACGTAAAATTCCATTTCCATCTCCATATCCAATCATATTTGTCCAACTGGCACATTATTTACGTTGTTAATTATATACGCAGCAATATTAACGTACAACATCTCTTGTTTGCGCACGTCCGGACCGCTGCCACGGCCGGTCCTGACCAGCCCGAACCCTCTTCATCACCCGCGCATGCTTCCCGCCCGGAACGGTCAGTGCCGCATTCATGCCCGGCCAGAGCGGATGCGACCTCTCACTCGCGCCGGCATTGAAGCGGCACGCCGGCCGAGAGAGCGTCGCCCGCGCCGCTTCCGGGTGCACGCGGCTGCTCCGCGTTCAAAGGTCGCAATAGCCGGCTACAACATGCATGTAAAAAGTTCTTGGGAGTCCGTGCTACAGCTAGCTGTCCTCTCCCAACTCGTCAATCTCTTCCAGTAGTGCTAGTACTCCATGGCACGATCCATCGACAAGCAGGCGGGAAAGTTATTGTATACTCGGTTTGCGCTGAGTGGCATGCCGAGCGACCATGTGGGGTCGAGCCGTGGAGGAGGGTGAGACACGAACACGACAGACGTTGCTCGATGGCGCGATCCAACGAAACAAAACGTTGGTTTCTCTCCGTTTCCATTTTTTCTCCGGAAAAACGGAAAATTTCCACTCCATTTTCATTCCTATTCCAAGGTTGCCTCGTTACAACATTCCATCAAATACAAAGGAAAACTAACACGCATGATGATGCATCTCAATGATTCACAGATCATAGCCAATATTTACTTCACAACTAAATAAAAAAGTTGTGAGAGCGTGTACGAAAGAAAAACTACTGATGGGGTCAGTACAACTTAAACCCTAAACCCTAAACATGATTTAATTTCCTGGCCAGGTAGAACCTGTCGAAGGAAAGACGGCTGGCACCCTCGGATCATACGATGCTTTTGTGCAGTTCCACTAAAATCGACCTGAGCATCCCTGATGGCAAAGATATTGAAGAAGTGTGATTAGAATAATAGTACTGGCACTAGTTCATGAGACATAAACTCATCACAAGTAGAAGCCGGTAGAAGTAGAGAAAGATCGACATGGAGATGGAGCTACGGCAGTGGAGCAAGCCGGCTCCAAAAGGAAGATGGACTACCTAGGACGTCGGGCTGTAGCTAGAAGGGCGGTTGGGACGCGGCATCGGCCCATACCGCGGTGACCCCCGATTGGGACGCATCGACTGTGGGTTTTGTCCCTCGCCGATGTCGACCGCGTCTACGCAGAACATTGTTCCCTTACCCCAGCTGCGGGATCAGGCCCGTTGTTCTATGCTTGTGAAGAGAGCAACCTAAGCAAGCAGGCTTGTAGCTTAGGCTCCTGTTAGTGTATATATAGTGGTTTTCTTTTTCTCTCCATATCAACCATTTTACATTGCGTACGTGTCATTCAAGAGTGAAATGATGGTTGTTTCTTCCGACTAACTTACTGTGTGATTTGACTGCTCCTTAGTGGCCCCTACACGTACTCCCCCTATGTGTATGCAACAGTCACACGTACACATGAACGCAAAAACACGCGCGATGCCCTAATGCATGCATGTCCGAGCACATGATGAAACACACACGGTCACGCTCAAGTGCTCAACCTACACGTGCATGCACACACGTACTCAGTCAGGGTGAGCTAGTGACCGTATAAACACCGGAATATATATATATATATATATATATATATATATATATTGAGCGCAATGAGCGTATTATGAAGTCCGCTGACCATATTTTTACAAATATACAGTGACAGACAGTGTATTTATCTCGTTTGAAATTAAGCCATATTAATCGAAGAGGAGGCAGTATGGACTAGCATTACTTTGTTGTGTCCCGTCAACTTGCCAAACGAGGAGAAGGTTGCAGGACGGGAGAATCTTGCGCGCGGTGGCTCGCAGGACAAGGAGAAATTTTGACTAATGCAAGCTCTCCCTCGCTCAGGCGGTGGACCTGCAACAGTTAATTCGGTGTCAGATTGCCAGAAGCATACACTATACTACTAGTGCTATTATTGTTTGACTTCCCGAATAGGCGAACAGCCAAGCGCAAAGTTTACTAATACTACTACTATAGTCTATAAAGGTACGTACTATACTAGTACTAGTACTAGGAACCGGATGGAGGAGCATATGCACTCTTATTATAATTTTAAAATGTGATAAAGCAATCTTCAACACATTTGGTTCTCTTTGAGGGTTCTCGCATGTGATAATGGAAGTTGATTGCATGGAACACTCGCCACAATTCTCGCTTAATTCTGGCTCATATCCTGTTACAAATAGTAGCGCTCGGTAATATTTCCTCTTTTTTTGTTATTCAGCATGTAAACAGGTCAGCAAACCTTGCGGCGCATCTTCGTGTGAACCGTGCTTGCTGCACTTTGAATGTGGCCGAGAGCTGGCTTGATGAAACACCTCGCTTCCTACTTCTTTTTTTGTGGGGTACCTCGCTTCCTAGTGACCAGTGTCTTGGCTGATCGTCCTAAGAATGCTTATATATGAATAAAGCTCTCTCATTTACCCGCAAAAAAGATTAAGCCATATTAACCAGAAAGGAGGGAGTATGTACTAGCACTACTTTTTGGTGTGTCCCGTCAACTCGCAAAACGAGGAGAAGCTTGCAGGACAAGGTGAAGCTCGCTTACGCCTTTTGACTAATGCAACCTACCCTCGGTGGACATGCATTAGTCCATTCGGTGTCAGATTGTCAGAGGCATACACTGTAGTACCCAACATGCGGAGTACCATCATTGTTCGACTTCACGAAGAGGCAAAGAGTCAAGCGCAGTAGTACGAGTAGTACTACTACTAGAACCGCATGGTGGAGCGTCTGTACTCTTATTTTTTTATATCTCTGATAAAGTACACGTTTATTCCGGAGAAGGGCAGAAAACGGCAGCCCAACATGTAATGAATGATATCGATCAACCAACCATGGTCGAATATATCTTGGCCTCCATGCGAGCCCGTCTGTGTGTTCTCGCTCCTCGTCTCTCTCAAGGAACGGTGGGTTGGCTCTTTGTCGTCAATTGAGATCGGTTTGCTCACACTTCTGTCCCACATGTCAGTGATATGCCAAGAGGAGGTGCGTTGACCGACTGGCCATACGCATACTTGGTTTTGCACCTTCATAATACTCCTCCCTCCGTCACAGTTTACAGGGCGCGCTTCATTATGATGCATTTCTCTCAATGCATTTCCACCACCAGAGAGACTTTAGACGCATTTGGTTTAATGCTCAATTAATTAGGGCGTGGTAACCGCAATAAAGTCCACAATTTTCTCTCCATGTACTGTACTACTACGGAGTGGAGTAAGTGCATGCATGTGTGTACCCGGGGTGGAAGCACTGCATGCATGTGTGTACGCATTATTCCCTCTAGTAATAGATGCTGTGCTATAACTACCAATGCTATTTTTTAGGCCGATCGCTAGTCGCCTTGGTCCCATAGATTTTTTTTCTTTTTTCTGAAGCGCGCTGTATAAACAGTGACGGATGGAGTAGTATGAGCGGATTCAAAGAAAAGCGTATTGATGGATGCTTCTCCAGAGCAACTTACAGTGAGAAAGGTGGGGCTTATGATTTGACTACTCATTACTCACTATTAATGCGGTGCAATGACCGGGCTGAGTCTCCCATGTGGTTGTGCACTACCCCCTCGGTTCTTAAATATACTCCAGAGTATTTGTCTTTCTAGAGATTTCAACGAGTGACTACTCAAATATTTGTCTTTTTAGAGATTTCAAATGGACTGGCACATACGGATGTATATAGACATATTTTAGAGTGTAGATTCACTCATTTTGCTCCGTATGTAGTCACTTGTTGAAATCTCTAGAAAGACGAATAGAATATTTAGGAACGGAGGGAGTACACATACGAAGCAAAATGAGTGAATCTACACTCTAAAATATGCCCGTCTGAAATTTGTAAAAAGACAAATATTTAGGAACGAAGGAGTATAATTTTGTGCATGGCACATGGACCCGGATGATGAAGAGGCTTCTGACAATGCTATCAAGCTTCCATGATTTGTTTACATAATTGACATACTATACAAATAATTTTCCAGCAACATGAAATTGTACAATGGTGTGAGCTTTCAGCTTTTGTTTCGCGTGTCTTGCCATCGATGCTCTTTCGGAAACAATAAAAAACTAACTTCCTTGGTAATGCATGTCAATTATTAGCAGATCAGAGCTAATAATTACATCACAACTAAAGACAGAGTTGTGAGAAGGTGTTAAATTAAAATTGATCCATGCTTTCATTGGTAGCAACGTCCCCCCAGCTCTGTCTAAATCAACTAGGCATGTTGGGAAAAAAGTAGCTGTCTGGAGCATGCAACATTCCGATCATTTTGTGCAGTTCCACTAAAATAGAGCTGAGCGTCCCTGTTCCAAAGATATTAAGTGTGATTACGATAATAGAGGACTGGTGATGAAACAATAAACACACAAATAGAAGCCGGTCACCTTTGCAGTCTCTCTTAAGACTAACTAGTTGGAGAAGATTAGGCTCGGAGTTGGATGAGGAGGATAGAGCAAAACCAATCTCCCTTTGTGCAATCGCACTAAAATGTAGAGACGTTCCCCGTGTGACATTTTAGTACAACTGCACAAAACACTCTTAAGAAAAAAAGTGATTTGTGCAGTTCACCAAAAGGTCGCAATAGCAACAAGGTGAAATGGATAGTCCTGTTTGCAAAAAAGAGGTAGAAAGGAAACAATTACTGGCCAATAACAGTTGATGAGACGTGCGACGACAATAAAGAAGCATATTCCTTGTCCTAAGGGAAGATGACAACACGGTTGTGTTTGTCTAAAACGGTGTGAGGACGAGAATGCAATATGGAAAGTACGCCGGACGAGCTACGTTTTGGGCAAAGAACTATGGAAGATCCACATGCAGCAACGTGGGAAGACGGGCAGTGGAGCAAGGCCGGAGGGGATACCTGGAGGTCGTCGGGATGTAACTAGGTGAGCGGCGGCGGGTGGAATCTGCGAGCAGGTGGCGTAGGCCCTGCCGCGCCGGAGCTTGGTCAGAGAGAACGACGTGTAACGCAGATCGGGACGTGCTACCTCGGCGCCGTCGAACGGAGAAACGATGCACGTCCTCCCTTTCCCGCGGCAGATGGGATGCGGCCGGATCAGTGACCAACGGTGAGAGAGAGAGGCCACCATGACCTTGTGTGAGATACTCTGAAGAGTGACAAACCAGGCAGGCATGCTCCATTGTATATAGTGAGCGGACTACCTTTTTCTCCATAAAAATCGTTTTATATTCTGTGTACGTGCCATTGAGCGCTATAACTTTATTTAAAAATAACGCGGCAATGCGTCAAGTCGAACTTTGTTTCGTGCACGCGTGGTACACGACCTCCCTAGGTAAACAACCGCTACAGGCGTTCAAATTAGCACGTGGGCTGCCATTTCGTAAAGAAATGAGCTCCGCCGTGTACCCGCGCGGGTGTGGCTGGGCACGAAGCGTGAGTACGTGCACGGTGCACCTATTCTCTTCTTGTATACGTACACCACCTATGTGGGGTTGTGTGAGAGAGATACAAACCTAGAGAGATATAGTGTGTGGGTTCTTGAGAGTTTTTTTGGGGGGGTCAATAAAAAAATGTAACATATGCAATGTGTGTGAAATAGAGTCCTGGATATAACATATATATAGAGGGGGTGATCCACGAGAAGAGAGTGGAGGTATCATCGGCTTGAGGTGTCCATAGAATCGAAGAGAGGGATGATGTGTGTGTGTGTGCGCGCGCGCGATCGATAAAGAGTGCCATCGAATTTGTGTGTGCCCACGTCAAAGATATAGATTGGCTGGCCTACTGGAACATGAGATG
This sequence comes from Triticum urartu, assembly GCF_056163025.1. Classification (NCBI taxonomy): domain Eukaryota; kingdom Viridiplantae; phylum Streptophyta; class Magnoliopsida; order Poales; family Poaceae; genus Triticum; species Triticum urartu. The sequence goes on along the minus strand of NC_141873.1, from coordinate 343,745,777 downwards.
GGACATGTGCAGTTTGTCTCTGTGGCATGGATACCTACCTGCAGCACTCGACTATCGGTGTGTGGCGGGGGAAGAGGGAGGCCCAATTAACTATAGAGGTACAATGGCTAGTATATGTGTGGAGGAGGAGAGAGGCCTACCTCATGTATTAAGGAGATTGATCTGCCTCATGTATTAATGGAGATCGATCGGCATCCATGCATATGTGCAGGAGAGGAATAAGGTTGGGAGAGAGACAGAGCTAGAGTGTTGGAGGGTGTGGTAGTGGAGTTGCTTCTAACAAATGGTGGGATAGGCTTGCTAGACAAACGGAGGGCACACCCGCAATATCAATAAGAGAGGAGATGGCTGCTTGTTGTCTATGCACGTGCGTGTGAGAGACGGGTCAGGAGGCATGCACGAATGATGAGGGGGGACGATGTGGCTGTGGTAAGCAGACATAACTACATAGGAAGATCAATCGCCCTTTGTTAGAGAAAGGAGAGATATAACTTGTGAGGTACGTCGATCGATGGGGAGGGGGTAGTTAAAGTCGATCTAGGTATATGTTGGGGGGGTGTCGGTGTCAAAATCGGCGGATCTCGGGTAGGGGGTCCCGAACTGTGCGTCAAGGCCGGATGGTAACAGGAGACAAGGGACACGATGTTTTTTTACCCAGGTTCGGGCCCTCTCTATGGAGGTAATACCCTACTCTTGCTTGATTAATATTGATGATATGGGTAGTACAAGAGTAGATCTACCACGAGATCAAGGAGGCTAAACCCTAGAAGCTAGCCTATGGTATGATTGTTGTGTATGGAGTCAATTGCCTACGGACTACAACCCTCCGGTTTATATAGACACCGGATAGGGTTAGGGTTACACAGAGTCGGTTACAATGGTAGGACATCTTGAATATCCGCATCGCCAAGCTTGCCTTCCATGCCAAGGAAAGTCCCATCCGGACACGGGACGAAGTCTTCAATCTTGTATCTTCATAGTCCAGGAGTCCGGCTGAAGGTATAGTCCGGCTACCCGAACACCCCCTAATCTAGGACTCCCTCAGTAGCCCCTGAACCAGGCTTCAATGACGACGAGTCCGACGCGCAAATTGTCTTCGGCATTGCAAGGCGGGTTCCTCCTCCAAGTCCCTCATAGAAGATTGTAGACACCAAGAGTAGTGTCCGGCTCTGCAAAATAAGCTTCCACATATTGCCATAGAGAGAATAATATTAACAAAAATCAAATCTGCTGACGTATTCCGCAGTGCGTCATCACACTACAGCCAAGTCCTTTACTCGAATTGTTTTCACTTTTCCACCTCAGTGTGTTTTGCGAGGCAGTTTCCTTGGCACGTCTTATCAAAGTAGAGATCGTGTGCCCCCCTTTTACGGGATTCTCATCAATACGGACGTGGGTAACCCAATCGTGCCCGTTAGCACGTTTTCTCGATTAAAAGCGAGTCCTAAACGGTTATGGGGAGGGCTCCTGGTATTCAACCTCTTATAAAGAGACCAAGGCCTTACTCCTTTTTCCAATCTCAAACGAGTTCGCCCGTCGCCTCGAGTTCCAACACCCTAGGCTCCAGATTCCAGGCGCTTCGGACCTTCGACAATGTCCGGTTCCGACCTTCAAGGCCGATGGATTCCCTCCTCCGTCACGGAGGAGGACGTGCTAAAGTTGACAGAGGCTAAGTTCTTGACCGCCGAAATTTTGCATAGGTTGCCTGCTCAAAGGCAGGCTATTCCCAGTCCCCAGCCCGGTGAGAGCGTAGTGTTCATGTCTCACTTCCTTCGGGGGTTAGGCTTCCCGATGGATCCCTTCGTGAGGGGGATGCTGTTTTATTACGGGCTAGAATTTCATGACTTAGCTCCGGAGTCCATCCTCCACATTTCCTCATTCATCATTGTGTGTGAAGCGTTCCTCCGTGTCACTCCTCACTTTGGATTATGGCTCAAGACTTTTGGAGTGGAGCCGAAGATGATCGAGGGACGGCACGCAGAGTGCGGAGGCGCTGTCATAAGTAAGAATGCTGATGCTCCATGGCCCGAGGGCTCCTTTCAAGAGGAGATCGGCTTGTGGCAACGAGAATGGTTCTATATCACCGCTCCCAGGAGCGCCAAGTGGGTGGCGCCTCCTGCCTTTCGCTTGGGTCCCCCATCACGGCTAGCGTCATGGGTCAACAAAGGATTAGATTGGGGGTTATCCAAAGACGTGCCCTTGTTGCAGGGCCGCATCAGGGATCTCTTAGAAAGAGACCTCAACCTGGTCAAGATGACGCAGGTCATGCTGATTCGCCGAACACTGCTCGGCAAACGTCGCTCCCTTCGTCTGTGGGAGTTTAATCCGGAGGGACCACGAGCTCTCCATCATTTTATGGGCGCAACGCCCGTGGAGATGTATAAACTGTTCTTCGGATCACAAATGATGTGTCCGGATTTGACCGAGGACGCAGGCCTAAGCTGCAATCGCCCGGATACCGAAGTAAGTAACCTTGTGCCCGGACCTACTATCCATATAATCGTCATAAACTTGCCCCTAAAAGAGCTGTCCTTTTAAACAAGAGTGGATAGCGAAGGCAAAGCTGATCAGGTGTCTGGCTCCCCTTCCCGAAACCAGGACGGATCCCGTGCTTGTCAGGATGTTGAAGATAATGTCTTTGGAGGAAAGTAAGGGGAAGGACAAGGGAACTATGGCCTCCTCGAAGGAGGCTGCTCCGAAGGGAGGAACCGACAATTCCTCTCCCAAGGGGAAGAAGAGGGCCGCCTCTGACGACCTGGAGACCATGGCCCCGAAGCGGGGGAGAAAATCCTCTTCAGAGGGTCCGACGCCGGGGAGTTCCTCGGCCGAACTACGCCCTCAAAGGGATCAGCCCTCCAGCGAGCCGTAAGTAGAGAGAGGTTTTCCTTTTGAGGGATGAAAGAAATCCTTGATTTATATCTGAGAAAATTAACCGAAATTTTACCTTGTAGCTCGGACCTCATCCCTTCTCAGCAGAGCTCGTCTTCGGGGGATCTTCTTCCGGAGATGATGGAGAGCGGGACGCCTCCCCCTGCCGTACCGCCTAGCGAGGCGGGCGACCCTGAGGTGTCGTCGCGGAGGGTTTCTCTGAATCCGGCAGGGGCGGAAGATAGCTATGTGGCCCCCCAAGGCTCTCCGCGTGCGGCCTTCGAAAGAGGCCATAGGACAAGTCCGGCACCGTCTGGTGCTCGGCCGGAGGAGCTAAAGACTCTGCTGGGGCGAGCTTCTATCTCAGAGGAGCACCGTGCATTGATGGGCACGGTGATTGAAAGGATTTCATCCTCAGAAAGCGGATTGCATGAGGCCGTCAAAAGTTTACTGACGGGTTTTGAGGTACGTTAGATAGTGTACACTTTTGTTAGTTGCGCATAAGTAAGATGCGCCCTGTGTAGATAGTACCCCCTGAGACTCTGCGCGTTGTCAAGAAATGACGGCACACAGAGGATCATAATCCCAGGTCTAAGATGTCTCCTTTGAATGTAGGTGGCGAGGTGTCCGGAATCTAGCCGAACTAATGATGTAGCCGAACTAAAGCGGCAACTGGATGTGGCAGATGCCGACATCGCGCTTGTCAACAAGCGGCTTGATGAGGCTCAAGGTATGTAATTCTTCAGGCGGCATCAGGTAAGAGGAGCTTCATGCCAGTGTATTACAATGTGTGTGCTTGACGCAGATGGTACGGCTGCCGTGGAGAATCTTAGGGAAGAACTTGCCCGAGCTAAGGAGCAAGCCAGAAAAAGCGATGCGGCTGCCGAGAAGGCCCTTGAAGAGCTGAGAGCCGAACAGGCTGCTCACTGCCGAAGCAAAGAAGAGATGGCCGAGATGGCCGAGAAGTTAAAGAGCGCTGCAGACCGTTGCAAACTTCTTGAGAAAGAAGACCGGGTGAGACAGACGGACTTAGAGAAGGCCGTTGCCGATGCCAAGGACGCTCGCTCTGCGATGAGAGCTGCGAAGGAGGAGCTGCGTCAGGCCGAACAGATTGTGGCTGGAAAGCCCTTTATGCGGCGAAGGAAATTTTGTGATGCGAAGTTTGCTCCGTTGGACCGGATGTGGAGTGTGGAGGATACCTATCTGGACTTGGCAGCGAGTGCTGCTGATGCGACCGAACACTTTCGAGATCAGAAAGATCGCAAAGTGGAAAAGCTTTTCTGGTCGCAGTTTCACAATCCAGAGCGTCCACTGGCAGTGGATGATCGTTTGGCTCAATGGGCCGAACTGAATAGGTTGTCTGGACTCGCCATGAAGTATGTCATGGGTCACCTATGGCCGGGGAGATCGGAGCCGAAGAGTTATTTCAGCTTGGTGCAGCAATTCCTTGACGCAGTGCCGCGTATAAATGCAATGAAGAGGTCAGCATGCATAGAGGGCGCTAGGATGGCTCTTGCCCGTGTTAAGACATACTGGGCAGAGATGGAGACCACCGTTGTTGCGTCCCGAGATTTGGACAAAAGCCGAGTACCCTCCAAGCACTATTTTCAGGAAGTTCTTGAAGGCGCTCGTGTAATAGAGACGCAGTGCCCGAAAGATGCTATGTTATGATAGCATATGTAATTATAAAGTAATATTTTGATAAACTATAGTGGCCTTTTTTTATACTTGTGCCTCCAAGTATTGGAAACACCATATGTAATTATAAAGTAATAGAGACCACCGTTTTAAGATATATATATATATATATATATATATATATATATATAGAATCTGAAAGATGGCAGTCGTTGGCTTCAGCCCCCACGCACATAGTGCGGGGGTGCTCGCAGAAGACGCATTTTCACACTTAACCCGACGTCTTGGTCCTACAAAGGAGGTGATAGCGCAGCGGGCCAGGCAACCGGACTATAATGCTTTAACACTTTCACTTAGCCATAGGAGTTTGACAATGAGACTCTTTAGGTAGCTCCTTGGTGGCAACTGCGCTCGTCCGAATTCGGGGCGCGTATGTGCCTGACCGGGAAGCGGCCCTTCGTTAAAGCGGAGGAATCTGATAGATTCCGATAGGTCATCGAGTGGCTGACCAGTCTCACGCTACATCATGACAGTCAATTTTCAGCTTTCTCTACTGAGGTGCTCGCCCGGCTGAACCGGGGGCAAAATCGCAGTAGTTCTCCTGGTGCTACCTTAGCCGATAGAGCGGAACGTAAGGTAGCCAAACTCAGGAGCCGGGCAACCCAACATTTGACCAAAGACATGATTCGGAGTTGATGCATATAATGCCAAAACTCGCGACGCCGGACACTCCCTAAGGTGTTCGGTCTTTATGAGTGCGGGCGAAACAACACTCTTTATTAAAAAAGCCCCTAGTGTCCAGGTACGTGCAAAAATTTCTGACGTGGCCACATGCCAAGACGCCAGCCTCCTCCTTGGTTATATCAGAAAAAACCAGGGGATGTGTAGCAACAAGAGACAGTAAAAAAGGTTTACGCAGGGTCTTAATCTAAAAAGAATCCTTTAGGACGGGTCCCTACTGCACGTCTGCGCCTGTGTCTCCGTTGTGCCGTATCCTGGACGGGCGCCGCACGACGTTCATCTGTAAAAGAAAGGAACTGAGTTGAAAACGGGTCGTGCCGAACAAAAGTTTAAAATAAACAAAGTGTAAAGTAAAATATATAAAATTGAGCTTTATTGTCTCTTATTGTATATGCATGGAGCCCCTAGTGCGGGGGTATATGGCCACTAAGCCTGTATCAATGATGATTTTGTACCGAACTCGTCTATCCGCGTTCGTGGTCTTTAATGACCTATTTCGAAGTTTTTTGGCCGGTGAGGCCATTTTATTGTGGGGCTGTCAAAGCGGACGCACAGTCCCCCGCTTGGGGAGGCGCACTTTAGTGCTTCCCCTTCAAAGAGATGATGCCTCGTGGACCGGGCATCTTAAGCGTGAGAGATGCATAATGCGGTATTGCGTTAAAGCGGGCGAAAGCTTCGCGTCCCAGTAGTGCTTGATAGCGACTTGAGAACGGGACGATATGGAAGGTCAGCTTTTCGTGGCGGAAGTTATTGGCAGAGCCGAATATAACTTCGAGCCGGAGAAAACCCATACAATGGGTGTCCGGACCAGGTGTTACCCCTTGAAAGGAGGTTTTGCTGCGGCGGATTCTTGCTGGGTTTGTCCCCATGTGCTGGATTGTATCCTGATATATCAGGTTTAGTCCGCTGCCGCCGTCCATAAGGACATTTGAAAACTGGAGTCCGCCAATTATTGGATCGAGTATCAAGGCAGTCCAGACTACATTCTTGATATTCCTAGAATAATCTAGCTGATCGAAGATGATCGGTTTTGACAACCAGTGGCAGGATCCTGGTGCTCTGCTTTTGGGGTTCGTCCTCGTCTTCGCTTGGTGTGTCGAGCCCCTTGTGTTTGGCATTGAGTCTGCCGGATTGTTTGAAAACCCAACAGTCTCTGTGGGTATGGTTAGCAGGCTTCCTGGGAGTACTGTGTATCTGACATATCCTGTCCAGGATTTTATTTAGGTTGGATGGATCGTCCCTGTTATCCTGAGGGGGCGATTATTCCTGATTTTGTCGTGAGCTTTTGAATCCGGCATTGACTGCCGTGCTCTTCGAACTTTTGTCCTTAGTCTGGCGACGGTCCTTGTTACGTCGCGGTTTTCTGTTTCCATCCCTAGTTTCGAATGTACTTGGGTCGCTGGGGCCGCACCTTGCCAACCAGCTGTCCTCCCCTGCACAAAAGCGGGTCATGAGGCTTGTTAGTGCGGCCATTGTTCTTGGCTTTTCTTGGCCAAGGTGTCTGGCGAGCCATTCGTCTTGGACGTTATGACTGAAAGCTGCTAAGGCTTCGGTGTCCGGACAGTCGACTATCTGATTCTTTTTAGTGAGGAATCTATTCCAGAACTACCGAGCTGATTCTCCGGGTTGTTGAGTTATGTGACTAAGATCGTCTGCATCCGGAGGGCGGACATAGGTCCCTTGAAAGTTTGCTCGGAAAGCATCCTCGAGCTCTTCCCAGCTTCCAATTGTGTTTTCAGGAAGGCTTTTAAGCCAATGCTGGGCTGGCCCTTTAAGCTTAAGGGGTAGATATTTTATGGCGTGGAGATCATCTCCTCTAGCCATGTGTATGTGGAGGATATAATCCTCGATCCAGACTCCAGGGTCTGTTGTTCCATCATATGCCTCTATGTTTACGGGTTTGAATCCCTCTGGGAATTCATAGTCCAGGACCTCATCGGTGAAACATAGGGGGTGTGCGGCGCCCCTGTATTTGGGTGTGCCGGATTCTTATGATGGCTTCATAGCGTTGCTTACGAGAGCTTGCTTTCTTGGCCCATAAATGGACCTGACTGGGCCATGATGCGAATCCTTAAGTGGGTCGCATGCCGATTTAGGTGCGGCGCCGCTTGCCGCTTTATGGGGTCGTCTATCCGACCGTGTGGCTTTTTCATTTTTTGAATGCGAGGGCTCTAGGGCCTCTTCGTCGAATTCAGGCAGTAGCTTTCTTTTCGGATAGCTTTTAGTGCGGCGACTGTCGCCGTACTTATCTGTGGTATTGATTACTTTGCTCCATCTAATCCGGAGTGCGTCTTCCGCTATTTTTAGCTTCCGCTTCTGCTTCTTTAGGCTGCGTGCAGTTGCAACGAGCCTTTCGTGGAGATTCTTCTGCTCCATAGGTTTATTCGGCGTGAGGTCATCCGGATTGCCGTTTTCGCCGGGGGAGGGATGTTCGGTTTCTCTATCCGTGTTGCCCTGTTCGGACGGTTGCTCTAAGGCCTGCTCGTCGTCTACCGGCTCGTCCTGCTCTATGGCTGGGTTTTTGTCGAGGCGGGGCTTGGGTCGGCGTTTAAGCCGACGCTTTGATTTCTTTTCGGGGGGTCGATCTCCCGTCCCATCCCCTTTTTCCTCGTTGTCGCTTCCTTTAGGGGTATCCACCATGTACACATCGTGAGATGAGGTGGCTGTCCAATGCCCTATGGGCGTTGGTTCGTCGGTATCTCCTGCATCGTCATCCATGCTGTCGATGTCTCCGGAGTCGAAGTTGAGCACGTTGTTTAAATTGTCGACAGTGGCTACCAAGTGGGTGGTGGGTGGGCTTTGAATTTCTTCATCGTCCGTATCCCATCCTCGCTGACCGTAGTTCGGCCAGGGCTCTCCTGATAAGGAGAGAGACTTGAGAGAGTTCAGGATATCGCCACAAGGCGAATGCTGAAAGATGTCTGCGGTGGTGAACTCCATTATCGGCGCCCCATCGGATTCGATTGGCAGGGGCGCGGGGGGTTCGGAGTCCGGGGAGGAGTCCGGATCCTCGGAGTCACGGGTCGTGCAGAGTGCGGGGCTAGCATTCGGCTCAATCGCTTTCGGGATCGCAGCCCCCGAGGTGACGTCCAACCGCTCATCCTCAATTGGCGCAATAGGCTCCGAGTTAGGGGTCGGAACCGATGCGTGTGCGGCCTCCAGGACACTGTCCGGGGGCAGAGCTAGATCATGCCCCTCGAGATAGTGCGGCGCACTTGGCCGTGGCTCGAGCCCGTCGAAGATCAAGTCTCCGCGGATGTCAGTCGTGTAGTTTAAGCTTCCAAACCTGACTTGATGGCCAGGGGCGTAGCTTTCGATCTGCTCTAGGTGGCCGAGCGGATTGGCCCGCAGAGCAAAGCCGCCGAAGACGAAGATCTGTCCGGGGAGAAAAGTCTCACCCTGGACTGTATCGTTGTTGATGATCAAAGGAGCCATCGGGCCTAAAGGCGACGGCACAGAGGAACTCTCAATGAAAGCACCAATGTCAGTGTCAAAACTGGCGGATCTCGGGTAGGGGGTCCCGAACTGTGCGTCAAGGCCGGATGGTAACAGGAGACAAGGGACACGATGTTTTTTACCCAGGTTCGGGCCCTCTCGATGGAGGTAATACCCTACTCCTGCTTGATTAATATTGATGATATGGGTAGTACAAGAGTAGATCTACCACGAGATCAAGGAGGCTAAACCCTAGAAGCTAGCCTATGGTATGATTGTGGTGTATGGAGTCGATTGCCTACGGACTACAACCCTCCGGTTTATATAGACACCGGATAGGGTTAGGGTTACACAGAGTCGGTTACAATGGTAGGACATCTTGAATATCCGCATCGCCAAGCTTGCCTTCCACGCCAAGGAAAGTCCCATCCGGACACGGGATGAAGTCTTCAATCTTGTATCTTCATAGTCCAGGAGTCCGACTGAAGGTATAGTCCGGCTACCCGAACACCCCCTAATCCAGGACTCCCTCAGGGGGGTACACTCATCGCATCGCACCTTCTCCTTAACCTCCCGGCGCTGACGGTGCTCCATCCCGCACCCCCATGGAGCGGCTACCTTGAAGTCGGCGTCACGGGCGACATCTCCACGGCGGCTCTCCCCCAGTGCGAGGCCCCTTCGGCGGCGGCGTCCATACCAGCCGGATCTGCTGCTGCTGCTCCGGCTCTCGCTCGCGCTGCTGCTCCGGCTCTCGCTCGCGCTGCTGCTGCTCTGGCTCTCGCTCGATCGCTCGCTCGCCCAGCTGCTGCTGCTGCTCTCCCCCTCGCTCGTGCTACTGCTCTGCTCCGATTAAGCCACACTTCAGTCGATTGAATCGACTTTTGGGTCAGTCGATTTTCAGGGGTTGGGGGGCTCGCCGGAGTTAAGGAAGAACCACCCGCAGCAGGGACGGGGGCTCGCCGAAGAGGTACCCCACTATCTATCTTAGGGTTCAGGGTGGGGGGGGCTAGAGGGTTGGCCGGGGCGGCGGTGGCGAGTTGTTTCAGGGCGGCGAGGCGGTGCTGGGGCTGGCGGTTCGGCCGATGGTGGCTGGCGGCTCAGGGGGTGTAGGTTGAAGATGAACTGCAGGCCCTCCCTAAACTACATGTCAAGTGCCTCTCTGCTACCATTGCGTTCAGTTTCGACAGTAACATTCAGATTCCACAGTAAATTTCAGTTTCGACCGTTAAGTTCAGAGTCAACAATTTTTACCTCATCTGTTGTAGTCAGGTGGTTTTTGGTGATGTTAATTTTACACCCATTTTACATCATCTATTGGAGATGCTATTAGAATGCCACTTGAGACTGACGATGTCTGTCTTGTGCTGCTTCAGCCTTGACGTCTTACGGCTCACTGGAGCTGCTCCAACGACAGAACGATCCGTCACAACAGAGCAGTGCCCTGGACGCCATCTACAGATTCCTCAGATCTTCCTCCACACCTCCGACAGCCACCTCTGCCTCAACTGCTTCAGCGACCAACCCAATGATGTTGAGGTCGACACGGCCCTACCACACATAACCCAGACTCTCGCAGATTGTACCCCTACTACGATGGACAGAGAACCAGCTTCACCCAATCTAACCCCAACCCCAGCCGATAGTAACCCAGTTCTTGTTGACACAACACCATCTCCACCACAGAGCTCCCAAACAAGAGCAGTTAGTAAGGCAGCTCCAGTGCCCATAGGGCCAGTACTATCACGGCGAACCCCAACTCCACCAGTTAGTACGCCTATTCCTGTGGAGGAAGCACAACCAGCTAGTCGTAGTTTAGCATCTATCGCATTTGATGTTGTTAAATCATATGTGCGTATCTTCCCATCTTGGAAATATTATACTGAAGATGAAGGAAAATGCCAGTTGCAGGTGTTTGTCCAGGAGTTATGTGTAAGTAATGTTATTCATGGCAATTACTTTGCTTCGTTCCATACATCCTACCTCCATGATGGTTATAATACAGCAAATTTTCCCATTTTTCTCTATAGAGAAGGACCGATTTGGAAACTCAGGATGAGGTAACATGTGCTAATACCTCTGCTATCTTCAAGAATGCTTGGTGGCAGTATCAGAATTACGTGAAGAAAACGTACTTCACCGGCAAAGAAACTCATCAAATTACCTTACGTTCTCCTGAGACACATTTACTGGACGATGAGTGGGAACGCCTTGTTCTGTACTGGTCCCGAACCAAGAATGTGGTAAGGTCTATGAGCTCATTTTCTATTTTTAAGTATTATATTCTTGCGTCTTACTGTACTCTGTTCATGTAGAACAAGTGCCTAAACCTGAAGAACAACTGTTCTAATTTAAGATTCCATTGCTATCATAGTTCAAAAAATCGCTAGGCGTTAATTGTGCATTTTGCCACCGCCTTGCGCTTTACTGACCAAAGCGCATGCTTATGCGCAGTTATGCACAGATTATGCATAGTTATGCGCAATGCGTTTTGCCAACGCCTAGAGCCTAGGCGCGCTTAAGTGCTCGCTTAGGCGTGCCTTTTAACTATGATTGCTTTGCTCTTGTATCACTGTATTTACTCATACAAACTTATTTTTAAATTGAAGGATCCAGTCGAAACTCCAATGGCACAACAGGTATGTTCAGCATGTTTCTTTAACAGGTTTGCTCTTATCAATAGCTCTGTTGTTTTCAATTTCAATTGTGTATACAGTTGACTTTCATATCATGCAAATTACTAGCATCACAACAGAGCCAATAGTGTTGTTGTACATGTAGACCCGTGGTACCCATCTGAAATCTTGTTGTGCCGTGTAGTTTTCCACGCTTTGTATTCTTTCACTGCTGCTTTGTCTTGAACTGATATGATTTGAACCATGTCCCTATTTTGATTTGGCAAGACAATGCAGTGACCATAGGACATAGATATATGTTTGTTTGATGCTTTTAATATGTACTAGTACTTGGCAATAGAAGACTTGGTAGTTTAATCCTGTCCACCTTAGTAATGAACTGGTTCACCGAAATGAGTTTCATATACTAGTACATGCTAAACTTGTTATGTGTCTGCTTGTTTCTTCTTTTAGAATGTTGACAGAATATTGGGGAAGAGTGCCTTATTAAGCAATGGTAAAGGAAGTAATGCAGATAAGGTTCAAGATAGTGACACATCCTTGTTGGTCTCCAACAAAGCTGATAAAACAGCTAAGGAAGACTATCTTGAAGACAGCGAGACAACCCCAAAGTCCTGTCTTGGTTTAGTGTTCGAGTTACTGGCCACTACCGCTTGCACAAGCTATTCAAACTCACTGTCTGAATCAGTTCGGTTTCTTGAGTCTCAACTACAAGCTGAAAGACATCGATCAGCTGTGCTGCGACAAGCAGTGGAAGGACTGTGGAAGTCCCTGGAGCATTTAGATGCATACATTCTGGTGCAATAGCAAGCGTTGGAGGATTTTAGCACCAAACAGGACAAAGCTAATCAACTTGCTAAGCTTATTGCCAGCATGGTGGATACCCAGGATAACGTTTCTTGAGCTCTTCTGAAGTTGTTTCAGTTATGCTCTTGTTTTGCTGCCGCGTTTATTTGCACTGGTGGCCAATTTTAACGACCAGTGTATGTAATGTGCTGCTTTGTTCCCTATATTTACACTGGTGGCGAACTTTGATGCCCAGTGGATGTAATATGTGTAATAGCGGTAATAGGCTAGCGTTAATTGCTTGCTTATTTATTTCCTTATTGTCTTGTTTAGTTGTTTGCTTGTAGTCACTGCAGTTCTTTTTCTGTTTTTTTCTAGTGGCCACAATAGCCTATTTTTGGTAACTAGGCCAAAATAATCATGGAAACACATGGACTGTTGTAACCATGGGCCTCCTGCAGGCCGTATGATCCATGGGCCTTCGTCCGGTAGTAGGATCCATCAGCCTTCTATACGGGCCTTAGGGTCCATGGGCCTTCTACGGGCCGTAGGGTCCATGGGCCTTCTACGGGCCGTAGGGTCCATGGGCCTTCTACGGGCCGTACGATCCATGGGCCTTCTACGGGCCGTACTATCCATGGGCCTCATACGGGCCGTAGGATCCATGGGCCTTCTACGGGGTGTATCATCATTTCACCAATCATGGGCCGTACTATTCGTGGACCATAACAGGCCGTTAATAGGCCGTATTTGATAACTCTATGAAAACAGCCCAACGAGTTTTTTACATGAAAACGGCCCAACATATTAACGGTCTGCAAATGGGCCGACTGTAACGACGGGCTGAATCTGGCCCACAAGCAGAAAATGACAGTAACGGGCTGTATGTAACCGAATGCTGCAAATGAGCCTAAGAATCAATGGGCCCTGAGAAGGCCGAAAGATAATTTGGGCTGGAAATGACCCAATGGAATAACATGCCGTTAATGGGTATAAAGTGATACACTGTTCATTACGGGCCAGTTTCACCATGGGCCGTTAATGGGCCAAGAGTTACAAAGGTCCTCATATGGGCCGAAAGAAGTCATGGGCCACACATGGGCCAGAAGTTAAAACGGGCTGAATCATATTGGACGGCCCAGATGACGCTACTGGGCCTAATTCGGATAGGGCGTAACGGGCCCTGGGTTAGCAGGCTGTAAATGGGCTATATGCGAACAGGCCGTTAACAGGCTTTCCGTGGGCCGGCCCGCCACCTTTTGACCAAGTCAAACGGGCCGGCCTTTTCACATGAATGGGCCTCTGTTGGGCCGTGCCACGTGTCGCCGTATCATAGGCGCCTTCGGTCCAATGAGTGGATGACATTTGTCCCAACGGTGAGCTGACACGTGTTTCCTCCAGCCAATGATGATTTTACAAGTGGAAAATCCCCATTGGTCGGGGCTGTTAACAGGTTATCGGATCCAAAACCCGACCCGATAGCTTAACGATGTTCCGTTACGGTGGATGCCATGTGTCGGTCACCCTTGACGAAAGCACTTCTGTGACGCGTGATTTACCGTCATGGAAGTGGACACTTCCGTGATGATAATTTTGGTAATGTCATGGAACACTTCTACGACAGCACATGTATGACTATCTTGATTCTATCATAAAATTGTCATGGATGTACATGCATGACAAAAAACGCGACCTACTGTGACAAACACGTATCATCACGGAAGTGTATTTTTTTGTAGTGCATCAAAATCCGTTGAGACGACACCTTATGAACTGTGGTTTGGGGCTGCGATACTTATGCGAAAAAGCTTCAACCTGATAAGCTCGAACCCAAACCGGAGAAATGTGTCTTCATAGGATACCCAAAGGAAACTGTTGGGTACACCTTCTATCACAGATCCGAAGGCAAGATATTTGTTGCTAAGAATAGATCCTTTCTAGAGAAAGAGTTTCTCTCGAAAGAAGTGAGTGGGAGGAAAGTAGAACTTGATGAGGTAATTGTACCTGCTCCCTTATTGGAAAGTAGTTCATCACAGAAATCAGTTCCACTGATTCCTACACCAGTAAGTGAGGAAGCTAATGATGATGATCATGAAGCTTCTGATCAAGTTACTGCCGAACCTCGTAGGTCAACTAGAGTAAGATCCGCACCAGAGTGGTATGGTAATCCTGTTATGGAGGTCATGTTACTTGACCATGACGAACCTACGAACTATGAGGAAGCGATGATGAGCCCAGATTCCACAAAATGGCTTGAGGCCATGAAATATGAGATGGGATCCATGTATGAGAACAAAGTATGGACTTTGGCTGACTTGCCCGATGATCGGCAGGCCATAGAGAATAAATGGATCTTCAAGAAGAAGACTGACGCTGACGGTAATGTTATTGTCTACAAAGCTCGACTTGTTGCAAAAGGTTTTCGACAAGTTCAAGGAGTTGACTACGATGAGACCTTCTCACCTGTAGCGATGCTTAAGTCCGTCCGAATAATGTTAGCAATTGCCGCATTTTATGATTATGAAATTTGGCAAATGGATGTCAAAACTGCATTCCTTAATGGATATCTTAAATAAGAGTTGTATATGATGCAAATAGAAGGTTTTGTCGATCCAAAAGGTGCTAACAAAGTGTGCAAGCTCCAGCGATCCATTTATGGACTGGTGCAAGCCTCTCGGAGTTGGAATATACGCTTTTATAGTGTGATCAAAGCATATGGTTTTATACAGACTTTTGGAGAAGCCTGTATTTACAAGAAAGTGAGTGGGAGCTTTGTAGCATTTCTGATATTATATGTAGATGACATATTGTTGATCGGAAATGATACTGAATTTCTGAATAGCATAAAAGGATAGTTGAATAAGATTTTTTTTAATGAAAGACCTCGATGAAGCTGCTTATATATTGGTCATCAAGATCTATAGAGATAGATCAAGATGCTTAATTGGACTTTCAGAAAGCACATACCTTGATAAAGTTTTGAATAAGTTCAAAATGGATCAAGCAAAGAAAGGGTTCTTGCCTGTGTTACAAGGTGTGAAGTTGAGTTAGACTCAATGCCTGACCACTACAGAAGATAGAGAGAAAATGAAAGTCATTCCCTATGCTTCAGCCATAGGTTCTATCATGTATGCAATGCTGTGTACCAGACCTGATGTGTGCCTTGCTATTAGTTTAGCAGGGAGGTACCAAAGTAATCCAGGAGTGGATCATTGGACAACGGTCAAGAACATCCTGAAATACCTGAAAGGACGAAGGATATGTTTCTCGTTTATGGAGGTGACAAAGAGCTCGTCGTAAATGGTTACGTCGATGCAAGATTTGACACTGATTCGGATGACTCTAAGTCACAAACCGGATACATATTTTTATTAAATGGTGGAGCTGTCAGTTGGTGCAGTTCCAAGCAGAGCGTCGTGCGGGATCTACGTGTGAAGCGGAGTACATAGCTACTTCAGAAGCAACAAATGAAGGAGTCTGGATGAAGGAGTTCATATCCGATCTAGGTGTCATACCTAGTGCATCGGGTCCAATGGAAATCTTTTGTGACAATACTGGTGCAATTGCCTTGGCAAAGGAATCTAGATTTCACAAGAGAACCAAGCACATCAAGAGACACTTCAATTCCATCCGTGATCAAGTCAAGGAGGGAGACATTGAGATTTGCAAGATACATACGGATATGAATGTTGCAGACCCGTTGACTAAGCCTCTCTCACGAGCAAATGATCAGCACCAAGACTCCATGGGTGTTAGAATCATCACAATGTAATCTAGATTATTGACTCTATTGCAAGTGGGAGATTGAAGGAAATATGCCCTAGAGGCAATAATAAAGTTGTTATTTATATTTCCTTATATCATGATAATTTTTTATTATTCATGCTAGAATTGTATTAACCGGAAACTTAGTACATGTATGAATACATAGACAAACAGAGTGTCACTAGTATGCCTCTACTGGACTAGCTCGTTAATCAAAGATGGTTAACTTTCCTAGCCATGGACAAAGAGTTGTCATTTGATGAATGGGATCACATCATTAGAGAATGATGTGATTGACTTGACCCATCTGTTAGCTTAGCACGATGATAGTTTAGTTTACTGCTATTGCTTTCTCCATAACTTATACATGTTCCTATAACTATGAGATTATGTAACTCCCGAATACCGGAGGAACACTTAGTGTGCTATCAAACGTCACACCGTAACTGGGTGACTATACAGATGCTCTACAGGTGTTTCCGATGGTTTTTGTTGAGTTGGCATAGATCGATATTAGGATTTGTCACTCCGTGTATCGGAGAGGTATCTCTGGGTCCTCTCAGTAATGCACATCACTATAAGCCTTGCAAGCAATGTAACTAATGAGTTTGTTACGGGATGTAGCATTACAGAGCGAGTAAAGAGACTTGCCGGTAACGAGATTGAACTAGGTATTGAGATATCGACGATCGAATCTCGGGCAAGTAACATACCGATGACAAAGGGAACAACGTATGTTGTTATGTGGTTTGACCGATAAAGATCTTCGTAGAATATGTAGGAACCAATATGAGCATCCATGTTCCGCTATTGGTTATTGACCGGAGATGAGTCTCGGTCATGTCTACATAGTTCTCGAACCCGTAGGGTCCGCACGCTTAACTTTTGAGACGATCGGTATTATGAGTTTATGTGTTTTGATGTACTGAAGGTTGTTCGGAGTCCAGGATGAGATCACACACATGAAGAGGAGTCTTGGAATGGTCGAGACATAAAGATTGATATATTGGAAGCCTATGTTTGGACATCGGAATGGTTCCGGGTGAGTTCGGGCATATACCGGAGTGCCGGGAGGTTACCAGAACCCCCCGGGAAGTATATGGGCCTTATTGGGCCATAGTGGGAGAGAGGAGAAGGGAGCCTAGGAGGGGTGCACCCCCAAGCCCAATCCGAATTGGGTGGGGGGCCGCCCCCTTTCCTTCCCCCTCTGTCCCCCTTCCTCCCTCTCCTAATCCAACTAGGGAAGGGGGGATCCTACTCCCGGTGGGAGTAGGACTCCCCTTGGGCGCGCCATAGAGGGGTCGGCCCTCCCCCTCCTCCACTCCTTTATATACGGGGGAGGGGGTGAAGGAAATATTCCGTAGAGGCAATAATAAAGTTGTTATTTATATTTCCTTATATCATGATAAATGTTTATTATTCATGCTAGAATTGTATTAACCGGACTTAGTACATGTGTGAATACATAGACAAATAGAGTGTCCCTAGTATGCCTCTACTTGACTAGCTCGTTAATCAAAGATGATTAAGTTTCCTAGCCATGGACATGTGTTTTCATTTGATGAACGTGATCACATCATTAGAGAATGATGTGATGGACAAGACCCATCCGTTAGCTTAGCACTATGATCGTTTAGTTTTTTGCTATTGCTTTCTTCATGACTTATACATGTTCCTATGACTATGAGATTATGCAACTCCCGAATACCGGAGGAACACTTAGTGTGCTATCAAACGTCACAACGTAACTGGGTGATTATAAAGATGTTCTACAGGTGTCTCCGATGGTGTTTGTTGAGTTGGCATAGATCGAGATTAGGATTTGTCACTCCGATTGTCGGAGAGGTATCTCTGGGCCCTCTCGGTAATGCACATCACTATAAGCCTGGCAAGCAATGTGACTAATGAGTTAGTTGCAGGATGATGCATTATGGAACGAGTAAAGAGACTTGCGGGTAACGAGATTGAACAAGGTATGAGGATACCGACGATCGAATCTCGGGCAAGTAACATACCGATGAGAAAGGGAACAACGTATGTTGTTATGTGGTTTGACCGATAAAGATCTTCATAGAATATGTAGGAGCTCATTGAGCATCCAGGTTCCGCTACTGGTTATTGACCGGAGATGTGTCTCGGTCATGTCTAAATAGTTCTCGAACCCGTAGGGTCCGCATGCTTAACGTTCGATTTCAGTTTGTATTATGAGTTACGTGATTTGATGTACCGAATGTTCATCGGAGTCCCGGATGAGATCACAGACATGATGAGGAGTCTCGAAATGGTCGAGACGTAAAGATCGATATATTGGAAGGCTATATTCGGACATCGGAAATGTTCCGAGTGATTCGGGGTCTTTTTTGGAGTACGGGGGAGTTACGGGAATTCACCGGGAGAAGTAATGTGCCTTATTGGGCTTTAGTGGAGAGAAGGGAGAAGGGCCAAGAGGTGGCGCGTGCCTCCCCCCTGCCAAAACCGAATTGGACAAGGGGTGGGGGCGCGACCCCCCTTTCCTTCTCCCTCTCCCTCTCTTTCCTTCTCTCCTACTCTGAATAGGAAAGAGGAGGGGAATCCTACTTGGACTGGGGAGTCCTAGTAGGATTCCCCACACCTGGCGTGCCCCCTTAGGGCCGGCCTCCTCCTCCTCCTCCTCCTCCCTCCTTTATATACATGGGCAGGGGGCACTCCAAGATTTGTCTTAGCCGTGTGCGGTGCCCCCCTCCACAGTTACACACCTCGGTCATATCGTCATAGTGCTTAGGCGAAGCCCTGCGCCGGTAACTTCATCATCACCGTCGCCATGCCGTCATGTTGATGGAACTCTCCTTCAGCCTCAACTGGATCAAGAGCCCGAGGGACTTCATCGAGCTGAACGTGTGCTGAATGCAGAGGTGTCGTACGTTCAGTACTCGGTTGGATCGCGAAGACGTTCGACTACATCAACCGCGTTACTAAACGCTTCCTCTTTCGGTCTACGAGGGTACATGGACACACTCTCCCCCCTCGTTGCTATGCATCACCTAGATGGATCTTGCGTGAGCGTAAGATTTTTTTTGAAATTACTGCGTTCCCCAACAGTGGCATCAACGCCAGGTATATGCGTATATGTCATATGCACGAGTAGAACACAAAGGAGCTGTTGGCGTGGGTATATACATATTGCTTGCCGTCACTAGTTGATTCTTGATTCAGCGGTATTGTTGGATGAAGCGGCTCAGACCGACATTACGCGTACACTTACGCGAGGCTGGTTCTACCGACGTGCTTCGCACATAGGTGGCTAGTGGGTGTCTGTTTCTCCAAATTTAGTTGAATCGGATTCAATCAGTAGGGTTCTTTCTGAAGATCAAAAAGCAATCACTATACCACGTTGTGGTTTTATGCCATAGGTAAGAATGGTTCTTGCTAAGCACGTAGCAGCCACGTAAAACTTGCAACAACAAAGTAGAGGACGTCTAACTTGTTTTTGTAGGGCATGTTGTGATGTGATATGGTCAAGATGTGATGAGATATACATTTGTTGTATAAGATGATCATGTTTTGTTATAGTTATCGGCAACTGGCAGGAGCCGTATGGTTCTCTCTTTATTGCATAAGATGCAAGTGCCATATAACTTTTTTACTTTATCGCTATGCGATAGCAATAGTTGCAAAAGCAATAGTTGGCGAGATGACCATGTAGCGACACGTTGATAAAGATCAAGATGATGGAGAACATGGTGTCATGCCGGTGACGATGGAGATCATGACAGTACTTTGGAGATGGAGATCAAAGGCACAAGATGATGATGGCCATATCATGTCACATATTTTGATTGCATGTGATGTTTATCTTTTATGCATCCTATTTTGCTTAGTACGACGGTAGCATTATGAGATGATCCCTTACTAAAATTTCAAGGTATAAGTGTTCTCCCTGAGTATGCACCGTTGCGACAGTTTGTCGTGCCAAGACACCACGTGATGATCGGGTGTGATAAGCTCTACGTTCACATACAATGGGTGCAAGCCAGTTTTGCTCACGCAGAATACTTGGGTTAAACTTGACGAGCCTAGCATATGCAGATATGGCCTCGGAACACTGAGACCGAAAGGTCGAGCGTGAATCATATAGTAGATATGATCAACATAGTGATGTTCACCATTGAAAGCTACTCCATCTCACATGATGATCGGGCATGGTTTAGTTGATATGGATCACGTGATCACTTAGATGATTAGAGGGATGTCTATCTAAGTGGGAGTTCTTAAGTAATATGATTGATTGAACTTTAATTTATCATGAACTTAGTCCTGGTAGTATTTGCATATCTATGTTGTAGATCTATTGCTAGCATATAGCTTCCCTATTTTATTTATGATATGTTCCTAGAGAAAACTATGTTGAAAGATGTTAGTAGCAATGATGCGGACTAGCTCCGTGATCTGAGGATTATCCTCATTGCTGCACAGAAGAATTATGTCCTTGATGCACCGCTAGGTGATGGACCTTTTGCAGGGGCAGATGCAGACGTTATGAACGTTTGGCAAGCTTGGTATGATGACTACTTGATAGTTTAGTGCGCCCTGCTTTACGACTTAGAACCAGGACTTCAAAAATGTTTTGAATGCCATGGAGCATATAAGATGTTCCAAGAGCTGAAATTGGTATTTCAGACTCATGCCCGAGTCGAGAGGTATGAGACCTCTAACAAGTACTTTGCCTAAAAATGGAGGAGAATAGCTCAACCAGTGAGCATGTGCTCAGAATGTCTGAGTACTACAATCTCTTAAATCAAGTGGGAGTTAATCTTCCAGATAAGATAATGATTGACAGAATTCTCTACTCACTATCACCAAGTTACTGGAACTTCGTGATGAGCTATAACATGCAAGGGATGACGAAAACGATTCCCGAGCTCTTCGTGATGCTGAAATCAACGAAGGTAGAACTCAAGAAAAGCATCAAATGTTGATGGTTGACAAGACCACTAGTTTCAAGTAAAAGGGCAAGGGAAAGAAAGGGAACTTCAAGAAGAATGACAAGCAAGTTGCCACTCCCATGAAGAAGCCCAAAGCTAGACCCAAGCCTGAAACTGAGTGCTTCTAATGCAAAGGAAATGGTCACTGGAAGCGGAACTGCCCCCAAATACTTGGTGGATAAGAATGATGGAAAAGTGAACAAAAGTATATATGATATACATGTTATTGATGTGTACTTTACTAGTATTCATAGTAGCCCCTGGGTATTTGATACTGGTTCAGTGGCTATGATTACTAACTTGAAACAGGAGTTATAAAATGAACAGAGACTAGTTGAGGGCAAGGTGACGATGTGTATTGGAAGTGATTCCAAGGTTGATAAGATCACCATCGCACACTCCCTTTACCTTAGGGATTAGTGTTCAACCTAAAATAAATGTTATTTGGTGTTTGTGTTGAGCATAATATGATTGGATCATGTTTATTGCAATACGGTTATTCATTTAACTCAAAGAATAATTGTTATTCTGTTTACATGAATAATAGCTTCTGAGGTCATACACCCAAGATGAATGGTTTACTGAATCTCGATCGTAGTGATACACATATTCATAATATTGATGCCAAAATATGCAAAGTTGATAATGATACTGCAACATATTTGTGGCACTTCTGTTTAGGTCATATTGGTGTAAAGCTCATGAAGAAACTCCATGCTGATGGGCTTTTGGAATCACTTGATTATGAATCACTTGATGCTTGCGAACCATGCCTCATGGGCAAGATGACTAAGACTCCATTCTCCGGAACAATGGAGCGAGCAACTGACTTATTGGAAATAATACATACTGATGTATGCGATCCGATGAGTGTTGAGGCTCGCGGCGGGTGTCGGTGTCAAAACCGACGGATCTCGGGTAGGGGGTCCCGAACTGTGCGTCTAAGGCGGATGGTAACAGGAGGCAGGGGACACGATGTTTACCCAGGTTCGGGCCCTCTTGATGGAGGTAATACCCTACGTCCTGCTTGATTTTCTTGATGATATGAGTATTACAAGAGTTGATCTACCATGAGATCGTAGAGGCTAAACCCTAGAAGCTAGCCTATGGTATGATTGTATGTTGTCCTACGGACTAAACCCTCCGGTTTGTATAGACACCAAAGGGGGCTAGGGTTACACAGAGTCAGTTACAAGGGAGGAGATCTACATATCCGTATTGCCTAGCTTGCCTTCCACGCCAAGGAGAGTCCCATCCGGACACGGGACGAAGTCTTCAATCTTGTATCTTCATAGTCCAACAGTCTGGCCAAAGGATATAGTCCGGCTGTCTGGAGACCCCCTAATCCAGGACTCCCTCAGTAGCCCCTGAACCAGGCTTCAATGACGATGAGTCCGGCACGCAATATTGTCTTCGGCATTGCAAGGCGGGTTCCTCCTCCGAATACTCCATAGAAGATTTTGAACACCAGAATAGTGTCCAGCTCTGCAAAACAAGTTCCACATACTACCGTAGAAAGAATAATATTTCCACAAATCCAATCTGCTGACACGTTTGACATCATGACATCACGTCATGGCCCGGTCATTATTCGAACCGTTTTTCTCAACCAGCACCGCACATAACGCGAGGCGGTTTTCTTGACATGTCTTGTCAAAGCAGAGATCGTGTTCCCCTTATTATGGGATTCTCATCAATGCGGACGTGGGTAACCCAACCGCACCATCAATTATGGCGCTTGGGGAATAAGCGATTTTACCAGGCAAGTGGGGAGGCGCATCGCCTCTTCCGCCCTTATAAAGGGATTAGGACTCACTCTTTTCATCCACGCCTTCTTCATCCTTGCTTACCCATTCTAGCACACTCGAGCTCCAGCGCCCAAGTTCGCGTCTTTCTTCTCAAACCACTCCAAGCATGTCCGGAGCGGGAGGCAAGTGGATGGTATCCTCCTTCACGGAGGAGAACATCACAAAGTCACGGGAAGCCGGATACCTGGCCGCGGATATAGCGCACCAGCTGCCAGATGCAGGGCAAATCATCCCTACGCCCGAACCCCATGAGAGGGTAGTTTTTCTTACCCACTTCGCCGTGGACTGGGATTTCCTCTCCACCCGTTTGTCCGCGGGCTCATGTTCTACTACGGGCTGGATTTTCATGATCTGGCCCCCAATTTCATCCTCAACATCTCGGCGTTTATCGTCGTGTGCGAGGCCTTCCTCCACATCAGGCCCCATTTCGGCCTGTGGCTGAAGACCTTCAATGTCAAACCGAAGGTGGTGGTTGGCCAGCAAGCAGAGTGCGGAGGCGCCATGGTGGGCAAAATGCCTAACGTCACCTGGCTCGAAGGCTCCTACGTGGAGACCATAAAGGGGTGGAAATCGGGTTGGTTCTACATCACCGAGCCACGCGACACCAACTGGGTGGCGGCCCCCAAATTTCGATTCGGAATCCCCACGGGGCTCACTTCCTGGAAAGAAAAGGGCCTGTCCTGGGGTTCTTCGATAGAGCTGACCGGACTCCAGACCTGCATAAGGAACATGATGAGCAAGAAAATCAAGCTCGTCAACGTGGTCCAGGTCACGCTCTTCCGCCGGATTCTCCTGTGTTAATGACGGGCATTCAATTTGTGGGAGTTCGACTCGGCCCAGCACCAGACGCTGCGAGAGTTCTACGACACGACGCGCAAGGACGTCTGGAGGGTGCTGTTCAAGGGCACCGAAGTACCTCCTTCCCTCACCGAGGACCGCGGACTCAGCGCAAAGCGCCGTGCCAATCCGGTAAGTTGTGATATCTCATAGGGTATTTATTTGCCCCAGTTAAATCATGTGCGGGATCTAAGCTTCCATGTCATTAACATGACTGGATAAAGACAGCGGAGGAGCTCGATTGCCCAGCCCCC
Organism: Triticum urartu; assembly: GCF_056163025.1. Classification (NCBI taxonomy): domain Eukaryota; kingdom Viridiplantae; phylum Streptophyta; class Magnoliopsida; order Poales; family Poaceae; genus Triticum; species Triticum urartu. The sequence goes on along the minus strand of NC_141873.1, from coordinate 343,722,051 downwards.
CTGCCTAAAGATCCTGCAGATGCTCTCCTAACGGAGATGCTGGCTTCGGCACCTTACGAGGTGCCGGCGAAGAAGACCAAGAAGAAGGCCACGAGGACCCGAAAGGGTCTCCGGCGCAAGGTTGTATTGGACTCATCGTCCGATGACTCCGACGCGCCCTCCTCCCATGAAAACAAGGAGGAAGAGGAAAGTTCTCCCCCCAGTCGGGGAGACAAGAAAAGGAAGGACGACCCAACCGGGAAGGCCGAAGGGTCCAAGAAGGAAAGGACCCTCCCTCCGGACTGCTCCATGACGGCCACCTATAGCGGCGACGAGTGGCTACTCAGGGTCAAGCCCCTGGCGAAGTCGTAAGTATTCAGACACCATAGTAATTCATGGTATCTTTTATTGCACTGCTTATCCTCATGCCGAACATGATTATGCAGTCCGTCCCGAGCTCATCTCGACGTATCTTCGTCGGGCGGTTCAATGGACTCGTCAGATATGAACAACGGTTCTCTTCCGACCGCCTCCACCCCTCGCCCTATGGACAACATTGAGGTGTTGTCTCGAAAGGCACCGAGCCGAGGGGAGGTGGTCCTGGGGGTGCCTCAAGGCGACCTCCCAGACCCTGGGTGCAAAGGGAGCAAAACTCCCACAGGCTCCGAGTTCGGCCCCCAGCCAAACACTGCGCCGGAACCTTCGATGGTTCTGGACACCGGCAGGCGATCCCCCGTTAAGGGGGGCCAACCGCCCGTGCCGGTGTCCTCTGTCCATCTAGAGGCACCGGACAACTTGCCGGAAGCGCTTCGCGGCGCTTCCATCGACGAAGAGCACCTCACTATCATGAGTGCAGTGATCGAGAAAGTTCAGTCCGCCAAAAACGAACTGACCGAAGCTTGCGCCAGCCTCCTAACAGGCTTTGAGGTAAGCAATCAAAATATAAGAAAATATTACCGCATAGATAGTAGCCCCTGATGCTCTGTTCGGCGTTCGAGAAGAAAGACCGAATAGAGGATCAAATGATGACTCAGGAGTCTAATAAGAATATATCTATGTGTATGTGCAGGCTTCACTGCTGGCCGCTGCCGCACATACTGCGGAGGTCTCTGCACTGAAGCAGGACCTGGAACGGTTCGAGAACGAGCTTGACCTTACCAAGAGGCAGCTCGAGGAGAGCAAAGGTAAGCAATACCTTGTCTACGCTTTTAAAAAGAAGTTCAGTTGTAAAATAATAGGATCATCATGAATTTGCCAGGGGCCATGACCGAGGTGGCGACCCTAAAGAAGGCGCTGTCTGAGGTCGAAAACAAAGCGGCCAAGGAGCGCCTAGAGCTGGAAAAGCAAGAAGCCCGAGTAGGCGAGGTGCAGCAAGAGCTCGAGGCTCTCGCCAAGAAACACGAGCCCTTGGAGCTTGACTCTAAGACACGAGAGTCCGAGCTTGAGAAGGCGCTCGAAAGCGCCCGGAGCGCCAAGGCTGAAGCCCACAAGGCCCTCCAGGAGATTGATGCGGTGAAGAAGATAGAAGTGGGTAAGGCATTCATTATGTAAGGCAAGCATGTGAAGGAAACTTTCCTTTTTCTTACCCGAGTTCGGAGCTCTCCAGGAGCGTTCGCAGATCTTCCACGCAGTGTACTGGATGCCGCGGAGTTTTACCGAGCTGAGGAGGGGAGCTCGACAGAAAAGTTGTTCTGGTCTCAGTATACTGGGACCGAACACCCAATGCCCTTGAGCGACCAGCTGAAGCAATTGGTCGAGCTTCACAAGGCGGACGAACAGGCCCTGAAGGGCCTTATAGTCCGGATGTGGCCTCGCGAGCCCCTGTCCGGCAGCTACTTCGGTCTGGTGAGGCGGCTTGTGCAGGCCTGCCCATGGCTTGAAGTCATAAAGCGGTTGATACGTCTCCAACGTATCTATAATTTTTGATTGCTCCATGCTATATTATCTACTGTTTTGGACATTATTGGGCTTTATTATCCACTTTTATATTATTTTTGGGACTAGCCTATTAACCGGAGGCCCAGCCCAGAATTTTTTTTGCCTGTTTTAGGGTTTCAAAGAAAAGGAATATCAAACGGAGTCCAAACGGAAAGAAACCTTCGGGAACGTGATTTTCTCACCGAATACAACTCAGGAGACTTGGACCCTACGTCAAGACAACTAACAGGAGGCCACGAGGTAGGGGGCGCGCCTACCCCCCCAGGCGCGCCCTCCACCCTCGTGGGCCCCCTGTTGCTCCACCGACGTACTTCTTCCTCCTATATATACCCACGTACCCCCAAACGATCGAGGCAGGAGCCAAAAACCTAATTCCACCACCGCAACTTTCTGTATCCACGAGATCCCATATTGGGGCCTGTTCCGAAGCTCCGTCGAAGGGGGCATCGATCACGGAGGGCTTCTACATCAACACCCTAGCCCTCCGATGAAGTGTGAGTAGTTTACCTCAGACCTACGGGTCCATAGTTAGTAGCTTGATGGCTTCTTCTCTCTTTTTGGATCTCAATACAAAGTTCTCCCCCTCTCTTGTGGAGATCTATTCGATGCAATCTTCTTTTTGCGGTGTGTTTGTTGAGACCGATGAATTGTGGGTTTATGATCAAGTCTATCTATGAATAATATTTGAATCTTCTCAGAATTCTTTTATGTATGATTGGTTATCTTTGCAAGTCTCTTCGAATTATCAGTTTGGTTTGGCCTACTAGATTGATCTTTCTTGCAATGGGAGAAGTGCTTAGCTTTGGGTTCAATCTTGCGGTGTCCTTTCCCGGTGACAGTAAGGGCAGCAAGGCACGTATTGTATTGTTGCCATCGAGGATAACAAGATGGGGTTTTCTTCATATTGCATGAGTTTATCCCTCTACATGATGTCATCTTGCTTAAGGCGTTACTCTCTTTTTAACTTAATACTCTAGATGCATGCTAGATAGCGGTCGATGAGTGGAGTAGTAGTAGTAGATGCAGGCAGGAGTCAGTCTACTTGTCTCGGACGTGATGCCTATATACATGATCATACCTAGATATTCTCATAACTATGCTCAATTCTGTCAATTGCTCAACAGTAATTTGTTCACCCACCGTAGAATACTTATGCTCTCGAGAGAAGCCAGAAGTGAAACCTATGGCTCCCGGGTCTATCTTTATCATATCAATCTCCTACTACTGTGTTATTTACTTTTCCTTTATTTTACTTTGCATCTTTATCATAAAAATACCAAAAATATTATCTTATCATATCTATCATATCTCACTCTCGTAAGTGGCCTTATAGGGACTGACAACCCCTATTTGCGTTGGTTGCGAGGATTTATTTGTTTTGTGCAGGTACGAGGGACTCACGCGTAGCCTCCTACTGGATTGATACCTTGGTTCTCAAAAACTGAGGGAAATACTTACGCTACTTTACTGCATCATCCCTTCCTATTCGAGGAAAACCAACGCAGTGCTAAAAGAGGTAGCAAGAAGGATTTCTGGCACCGTTGCTGGGGAGGTCTACGCAAAAGTCAACATACCAAGTACCCATCACATACCCTTATCTCCCGCATTACATTATTTGCCATTTGCCTCTCGTTTTCCTCTCCCCCCAATTCACCCTTTTCGTTTTATTCGCCCTCTCTCTCTATCCTCCCTCTCTTTCTTTATTTGCCTCTTTTTGCCCGTTTGCCTTTTTGTTTGCTTGTGTGTTTGTTTGCTTGTTTGTCGCGATGGCTCAAGATAATACTAAATTGTGTGACTTCACCAATACCAACAACAATAATTTTATTAGCACTCCGATTGCTCCTCTTACTGATGTTGAATCTTGTGAAATTAATGCTGCTTTGCTGAATCTTGTCATGAAAGATCCGTTTTCCGGCCTTCCTAGTGAAGATGCCGCTACCCATCTAAATAGCTTCATTGATTTGCGTGACATGCAAAAGAAGAAAGATGTGGATAATGATATTGTTAAATTGAAGCTATTTCCTTTTTCGCTTAGAGATCGTGCTAAAGCTTGGTTTTCGTCTTTTCCTAAAAATAGTATTGATTCATGGAAGAAGTGCAAAGATGCTTTTATCTCTAAGTATTTTCCTCCCGCTAAGATCATCTGTCTTAGAAACGATATTATGAATTTTAAGCAACTTGATCATGAACATGTTGCACAAGCTTGGGAGAGAATGAAATTAATGATACATAATTGCCCTACTCATGGTTTAAATTTGTGGATGATTATACAATTTTTTTATGCCGGATTGAATTTTGCTTCTAGAAATCTTTTAGATTCGGCCGCGGGAGGCACTTTTATGGAAATCACTTTAGGAGAAGCTACTAAACTCCTAGATAATATTATGTTTAATTATTCTCAATGGCATGCTGAAAGATCTACTAATAAAAAGGTGCATGCGATAGAAGAAATTAATGTTTTGAGTGGAAAGATGGATGAACTTATGAAATTATTTGCTAATAAGAGTGTTTCTTCTGATCCTAATGATATGCCCTTGTCTACTTTGATTGAGAATAATAATGAATCTATGGATGTGAATTTTGTTGGTAGGAACAATTTTGGTAATAACGCGTATAGAGGAAATTTCAACTCTAGGCCTTATCCTAGTAATCCCTCTAATAATTATGGTAATTCCTACAACAATTCTTATGGAAATTATAATAAGATTCCCTCTGATTTTGAATCTAATATTAAAGAATTTATTACTTCGCAAAAGAATTTTAATGCTATGATTGAAGAAAAATTGCTTAAGATTGATGATTTGGCTAGGAGCGTTGATAGAATTTCTCTTGATGTTGATTCTTTGAAACTTAGATCTATTCCACCTAAGCATGATATCAATGAGTCTCTCAAATCCATGAGAATTTCCATTGATGAGTGCAAAGAAAGAACCGCTAGGATGCATGCTAAGAAAGATGCCTTTATAAGAGCGTGTTCTTCTAGTTCCTATGAAAATAATGATGAAGATCTAAAAGTTATTGATGTGTCCCCTATTAAATATTTGTTTTGCAATATGAATCTTGATAATGATGGGACTGAATATGATCCACCTTTACCTAGAAGGCGTTCCAAGAATTCTGAATTTGTTGATCTTGATGCTAAATTTGATAAAAGTGGGATTGAAGAAATTAAAACCCTAGATGTTGTTAAACCCACTATTATGGATTTCAAGGAATTTAACTATGAAAATTTCTCTTTGATTGATTGTATTTCCTTGTTTCAATCTGTGCTAAATTCTCCGCACGCTTATAGTCAAAATAAAGCGTTTACTAAACATATCGTTGATGCCTTGATGCAATCTTATGAAGAAAAACTTGAATTGGAAGTTTCTATCGCTAGAAAATTTTATGATGAGTGGGAACCAACTATTAAAATTAAAATTAAAGATCATGAATTCTATGCTTTATGTGATTTGGGTGCTAGTGTTTCCACGATTCCAAAGACTTTGTGTGATTTGTTAGGTTTCCGTGATTTTGATGATTGCTCTCTAAACTTGCACCTTACGGATTCCACTATTAAGAAACATATGGGAATAATTAATGATGTTCTTATTGTTGCAAATAGGAATTATGTGCCCGTAGATTTTATTGTTCTTGACATAGATTGCAATCCTTCATGTCCTATTATTCTTGGTAGACATTCCTTAGAACGATTGGTGCAATTATTGATATGAAGGAAGGAAATATTAGATTCCAATTTCCATTAAGGAAAGGCATGGAACACTTTCCTAGAAAGAAAATTAAATTACCTTATGAATCTATTATGAGAGCCACTTATGGATTGCCTACCAAAGATGGCAATACCTAGATCTATTCTTGCTTGTTATGTCTAGCTAGGGGCATTAAACGATAGCGCTTGTTGGGAGGCAACCCAATTTTATTTTTATTCCTTGCTTCTTGATCCTGTTTAGTAATAAATAAATTATTTAGCCTCTGTTTTGGTTGCGTTTTTTTGTGTTTAATTAGTGTTTGTGCCAAGTAGAACCGTTGGGAAGACTTGGGGAAAGTCTTGTTGAACTTGCTGTAAAAAACAGAAACTTTAGCGCTCACGAGAACTGCTGTCATTTTTATTTGGACAGTTCTATTTAGTTAATTCGTTTTGCAGATGATTAATAGATAAATTCCTCACATCCAGAAATTTATTTTAGAATTTTTGGGGTTCCAGATCTTGCGCTAGCTACAGAGTACTACAGACTGTTCTGTTTTTGACAGATTCTGTTTTTCTTGTGTTGTTTGCTTATGTTGATGAATCTATGGCTAGTAAAATAGTTTATAAACCATAGAGAAGTTTGAATACAGTAGGTATAACACCAATATAAATAAAGAATGAGTTTGTTACAGTACCTTGAAGTGATCTTTTATTTTCTTTCGCTAACGAAGCTCACGAGATTTTCTACTTTAAGTTTTGTGTTGTGAAGTTTTCAAGTTTTGGGTAAAGGTTTGATGGATTATGGAACAAGGAGTGGCAAGAGCCTAAGCTTGGGGATGCCCATGGCACCCACAAGATAATCTAAGGACACCTAAAAGCCAAAGCATGGGGATGCCCCGGAAGGCATCCCTCCTTTCGTCTACTTCTATCGATAACTTTACTTGGAGCTATATTTTTATTCGCCACATGATATGTGTTTTGCTTGGAGCGTCTTGTATGATTTGAGTCTTTGCTTGTTAGGTTACCACAATCATCCTTGCTTTACACACCTTTCTAGAGAGCCATATATGATTTGGAATTTGTTAGAATACTCTATGTGCTTCGCTTATATATTTTGAGTTATATAATTTTGCTCTAGTGCTTCACTTATATCTTTTAGCGCGCGGTGGTGGATTTGTTTTATAGAAACTATTGATCTCTCATGCTTCACTTAGATTATTTTGAGAGTCTTAATCGCATGGTAATTTGCTTAAAATCCTAATATGCTTGGAATGCAAGATTAATAATAAAACTTTCTTATGAGTGTGTTGAATACTAAGAGAAGCTTGATGCTTGATGATTGTTTTGAGATATGGAGGTAATAATATCAAAGTCGTGCTAGTTGAGTAGTTGTGAAATTGAGAAATAGTTGTGTTTAGGTTTGCAAGTCCCGTAGCATGCACGTATGGTAAACGTTATGCAACAAATTTGAAGCATGAGGTGTTATTTGACTGTCTTCCTTATGAGTGGCGGTCGGGGACGAGCGATGGTCTTTTCCTACCAATCTATCCCCCTAGGAGCATGCGCGTAGTACCGAGGTTTTTGATGACTTGTATATTTTTTCAATAAGTATGTGAGTTCTTTATGACTAATGTTGAGTCCATGGATTATACGCACTCTCACCCTTCCATCCTTGCTAGCCTCTTCGGTACCGTGCATTGCCCTTTCTCACATTGAGAGTTGCTGCAAACTTTGCCGATGCATCCAAACCCCGTGATATGTTACGCTCTTTCACACATAAACCTCCTTATATCTTCCTCAAAACAGCCACCATACCTACCTATTATGGCATTTCCATAGCCATTCCGAGATATGTTGCCATGCAACTTTCCATCATTCCGTTTGTCATGACACGCTCATCATTGTCATATTGCTTAGCATGATCATGTAGTTGACATCATATTTGTGGCAAAGCCACCATTCATAATTCTTTCATACATGTCACTCATGAATCATTGCACATCCCGGTACACTGCCGGAGGCATTCATATAGAGTCATCTTTTGTTCTAGTATCGAGTTGTAAATAAATAGAAGTGTGATGATCATCATTTTCTAGAGCTTTGTCCCAAGTGAGGAATAAAAAAATAGAAAGGCCATAAAAAAGAGAGAAGGGACAATGTTACTATCCTTTGCCACACTTGTGCTTCAAAGTGGCACCATGATCTTCATAGTAGAAAGTATCTCTTGTTATCACTTTCATATACTAGTGGGAATTTTCCATTATAGAACTTGGCTTGTATATTCCGACAATGGGCCTCCTCAAGTGCCCTAGGTCTTCGTGAGCAAGCAAGTTGGATGCACACCCACTAGTTTCTTTTGTTGAGCTTTTATACATTTATAGCTCTAGTGCATCTGTTGCATGGCAATCCCTACTCCTTGCATTAACATCAATCGGTGTGCATCTCCATAGCCCATTGATTAGCCTCGTTGATGTGAGACTTTCTCCTTTTTTGTTTTCTCCACAGAACCCCCTCATTATATTCTATTCCACCTATAGTACTATGTCCATGGCCCGCGCTCATATATTGCGTGAGAGTTTATAGGTTTGAGATTACTAAAGTATGAAACAATTGCTTGGCTTGTCATCGGGGATGTGCATGATGATAGCATTCTTGTGTGACAAAAATGAAACATGACTAAACCATATGATTTTGTAGGGATGAATTTTCTTTGGCCATGTTATTTTGAGAAGACATAATTGCTTAGTTAGTATGCTTGAAGTATTATCATTTTTATGTCAATATGAACTTTTGTCTTGAATCTTTCGGATCTGAATATTCATACCACAATTAAGAAGAATTACATTAAAATTATGCCAAGTAGCACTCCGCATCAAAAATTCTGTTTTTATCATTTACCTACTCGAGGACGAGCAGGAATTAAGCTTGGGGATGCTTGATACGTCTCCAACGTATCTATAATTTTTGATTGCTCCATGCTATATTATCTATTGTTTTGCACATTATTGGGCTTTATCATCCACTTTTATATTATTTTTGGGACTAACCTATTAACCGAAGGCCCAGCCCAGAATTGCTGTTTTTTGCCTGTTTTAGGGTTTCGAAGAAACAGAATATCAAACGGAGTCCAAATGGAATGAAACCTTCGGGAACGTGATTTTCTCACCGAATACAACTCAGGAGACTTGGACCCTACGTCAAGAGAACCAACAGGAGGCCACGAGGTAGGGGGCGTGCCTACCCCCCAGGCGCGCCCTCCACCCTCGTGGGCCCCCTGTTGCTCCATCGACGTACTTCTTCCTCCTATATATACCCACGTACCCCCAAACGATCGAGGCAGGAGCCAAAAACCTAATTCCACCGCCGCAACTTTCTGTATCCACGAGATCCCATCTTGGGGCCTGTTCCAGAGCTCCGCCGGAGGGGGCATCGATCACAAAGGGCTTCTACATCAACACCCTAGCCCTCCGATGAAGTGTGAGTAGTTTACCTCAGACCTACGGGTCCATAGTTAGTATCTTGATGGCTTCTTCTCTCTTTTTGGATCTCAATACAATGTTCTCCCCCTCTCTTGTGGAGATCTATTCGATGTAATCTTCTTTTTGCGGTGTGTTTGTTGAGACCGATGAATTGTGGGTTTATGATCAAGTCTACCTATGAATAATATTTGAATCTTCTCAGAATTCTTTTATGTATGATTGGTTATCTTTGCAAGTCTCTTAGAATTATTAGTTTGGTTTGGCCTACTAGATTGATCTTTCTTGCAATGGTAGAAGTGCTTAGCTTTGGGTTCAATCTTGCGGTGTCCTTTCCCGGTGACAGTAAGGGCAGCAAGGCACGTATTGTATTGTTGCCATCAAGGATAACAAGATGGGGTTTTCTTCATATTGCATGAGTTTATCCCTCTACATCATGTCATCTTGCTTAAGGCATTACTCTGTTTTTAACTTAATACTCTAGATGCATGCTAGATAGCGGTCGATGAGTGGAGTAATAGTAGTAGATGCAGGCAGGAGTCGGTCTACTTGTCTCGGATGTGATGCCTATATACGTGATCATACCTAGATATTCTCATAACTTTGCTCAATTCTGTCAATTGCTCAACAGTAATTTGTTCACCCACCGTAGAATACTTATGCTCTCGAGAGAAGCCACAAGTGAAACCTATGGCCCCCGGGTCTATCTTTATCATATAAATCTCCTACTACTTTGTTATTTACTTTGCCTTTATTTTACTTTGCATCTTTATCATAAAAATATCAAAAATATTATCTTATCATATCTATCAGATCTCACTCTCGTAAGTGGCCTTATAGGGACTGACAACGCCTATTTGCGTTGGTTGCGAGGATTTATTTGTTTTGTGCAGGTACGAGGGACTCGCGCGTAGCCTCCTATTGGATTGATACCTTGGTTCTCAAAAACTGAGGGAAATACTTACGCTACTTTACTGCATCATCCCTTCCTCTTCGAGCAAAACCAACGCTGTGCTAAAAGAGGTAGCAGCGGTCCGTCTACATCGAGGGTGTGCGCAGGGCTTTTGCCCGGGCGAAGGTGCACTTGGCGAAGCTGGATGCCGTGAAGCTGGTGAAGGAGGGGACGCCGGAGGGCAAGGAGCATCGCTGCCCCGAAATGTATTATGAGAGTGTCCTGAAGGGTTCCCGCCTTGTGGCGGATGAATGTGCCAGGGATGTAATTTTTGAATGAACATGCTCATGTGATCCTGTAATATGAAACGAGTTCATTTGCGCCATGTGACGCTTTTTTAATTTATAATATTACCTTCGGTGTGGCCGTTTATAAAATCTGAGAGTTGGCCAGTCGTCGGCTTCTGCCCCCATGTAACTAGTACTGTGGTGTTCGGGATAAACGTGAGCACTCTTGACCCCAATTTTGGGTCCTTCAAGGGAGGTGTTCAGCGCAACGAACCAGGCAATCAGACTATAAGGCTTTATCACTCTCACTTAGCCATAGAAGTCTATAATTTTAAATTTTGGCGAAGCCCCTAGTATTCGGAAGGCCGAATTTGGGGCGCTATACACGCCTAAGCCGGACAAGGCCGACTCCTCGCCCGAAGCGGAAAAAGTCTTTAAGGACTTGAGACCTCTCAAACAGCGACCAGTCTCTCGCCTTATCATGACAGTGAGTTTTCGGCTTTCTCTACTGAGGTGCTCGGTCGGAAGAACCGGGACACAATCGCAGTAGTTCTCCCACCGCTACCTTAGCCGATATAGAGGAACGTAAGGTACCAAAGCATGGGAGCTAGGCAAACCCAACTATTGACCCAAGACATCATTCAGAGCTGATGCATATAGTGCTATAAGTTCGGGGTGCCGCACTGTCGAAAGTGTTTGGACTTCTCGCGCAGTATTATGGGCTAAACGAAAGCCCCTGGCGTACTGACCGTACCCGAATGTACAGGTGCGGATTGTCATAAATGGACATATAAGAGAAAAAAAGTTGAATAATGCAATAATAGACCAATGTTATGCATTGTTATTTAAATAATACGTCAAAACGTATTGGTACAACTAGTGCAATAAGCAGAAAGTAGGACTATTTGACATGTCCTATCCAAGGGCAAGCTGTGTATGGATAGTAGAAAGCGGGTATATCGATTAGAGACCACCTGAGGGTTCCCGTGTACATCTTAGCTTCTTGCCGCCTTGGTTGTTCCTTCCCGTAATGTGTCTGGCAATCGTACTACCGGAAAGGGCTTCCAGAGAGTTAGGTCCTGAAAGAGAAAAAATGATAAAGGTATACAGCCCCTAGGGCGGTTAAGCCGCATTGCGGGACGTGCCCTGATCGTGCCCCCACCAATGTCCATGGTATTTTCAGTGCGTAATTATGTACGTGCGGCACGGATTTCTATGCTTGACCGAGACTGGGATGGGGGCCGAATTGCTAGGTGAGCTCTGAGCGTGCCAGGCGATCCTGTTGCAGTTTAGTCTAGACTCGCTTGAAGGTCTCCGGGGGCTGTATCGCTGAATTAGTGGTTTGCCTTAAAAGGCTGCCTTGTGCTTCTGCTGCGAGGGCCGTAGTGTGCTCTTCCGTGCTGAGCGAGCGTTATGTGTTTCCATTTACTGTTATGACCCCCCTAGGTCCTGGCATCTTGAGCTTGAGGTATGCGTAATGCGGCACTGCATTGAATTTTGCAAATGTTGTTCGTCCGAGCAGTGTGTGATAGCCACTGCGAAACGGGACGATATCGAAGATTAACTCCTCGCTTTGGAAGTTGTCCGGTGATCCAAAGACCACTTCCAGTGTGATTGAGCCCGTGCAATGGGCCTCTACACCTGGGATGACGCCCTTAAAGGTGGTTTTGGTGGGCTTGATCCTCGAGGGATCGATACCCATTTTCGCGCTGTATCCTAATAGAGCAGGTTTAGGCTGCTGCCGTCGTCCATAAGGACTCGAGTGAGGTGAAATCCATCGATGATGGGGTCTACGACCAGTGCGGCGGATCCTCCATGACGGATACTGGTGGGGTGGTCCCTGCGATCAAAGGTGATCGGACAAGCGGGCCATGGGTTGAACTTTGGGGCGACGGGCTCCATCGCATAGACGTCCCTTAGTGCACGCTTCCAGTCCCTCTTGGGAATGTGGGTTGCGTATATCATGTTCACCGTCTTCACTTGTGGGGGGAACCCCTTCTGTCCTCCCGTGTTCGGCGGCCGAGGCTCCTCCTCGTCATCACTATGCATCCCCTTGTCCTTGTTTTCGGCATTTAACTTGTCGGCCTACTTGAACACCCAACATTCTCTGTTGGTGTGATTGGCTGGCTTGTCGGGGGTGCCGTGGATTTTACACGAGCGATCCAGTATGCGATCCAAACTGGACGGAGCCGGAGTACTTCTTTTAAATGGCTTTTTCCGCTGACCGGATCTAGAGCCTCTGAATCCGGCATTGGCTGCCGTATCATCGTTGTTATCGCCGTTATTGCGGCGCTTTGGTCTGTTACGACGTGGTCTGCGTTGGCATCTTTGGTATCCAAAGTGCCCGGATTCCTTGATGTGTTGTTGTTGCGAGCCAGCCAGCTATCCTCGCCCGTGCAAAAGCGGGTCATGAGTGTCGTGAGGGCTGCCATAGACTTCGGCTTCTCCTGGCCAAGGTAGCGGGCAAGCCACTCGTCGCGGATGTTATGCTTGAATGCCGCTAGGGCCTCTGCATCCGGACAGTCGACAATTTGGTTTTTCTTGGTCAGGAACCGTGTCCAGAATTGCCTGGCCGATTCCCTGGCTGCTGAGTTATATGGCTCAAGTCATCAGCATCTTGTGGTCGCACCTAAGTGCCCTAGAAATTGTCAAGGAATGCATCTTCCAAATCTTCCCAACTGCCAACAGAGTCTGCTGGCAAGCTATTCAGCCAATGCCGAGCTAGTCCTTTGAGTTTTTGGGAGGTACTTGATTGCATGTAGATCGTCACCGCGAGCCATGTGGATGTGAAGGAGGAAATCCTCAATCCATACAACGGGATCTATTGTACCATCATACAATTCGATATTTACGGGTTTAAAACCCTCCGAGAATTCGTGATCCATAGCTTCATCAGTGAAGCATAGGGGGTGTGCGGCGCCTCTGTGCCGGGCTATATCACGACGCAGTTCATATGAGTCTTGTCTGCTGTATTCGGCCCGGCCGGATTTACCTTTGGTGTATCCGGCGCGACGATCATCATCCCGTGTTGGCGCGCGCCCGTGACCCGTATATTGACCTTGAAAGTTTTGCCCCGCTGTCCAATACGTCTCGCAGGTCCAGTGTGTTTCCCCGGGCCTTGGTATTTTTGATTGAGTGGCGGCAGGGTGCAGGCTGAACATCAGGCTGAAACGCCTTTCTGTCTCGGCCACGCGGTGGCCGGTCAGCCGCATCGTACACTGGTGATGGAGGTTTCAATGCTTCCTCCTCTAGGTGAGGTAGCAACCTGTGTTTTGGGTAACTCTTGGAGGGGCGCTCGAGTTCGTATTCCTCGGCCGCAAGGACTTCGGTCCATCTGTCTGTTAGCAAGTCTTGATCAGCTTGAAGCTGTTGTTGCTTTTTCTTCAGGATATTTGCTGTCGCCATAAGCCGGCGCTTGAAGCGCTCCTGCTCAACGGGATCCTCAAGCACGATAAATTCTTCATCGCCGAGGCTCACCTTGTCTTCGGAGAGAGGCATATAATTGCCCTCCTCCGGTTCTCCATCTGCCGCCTGCTTTGGAGGGCTAGCTTGTTCATCCTCCCGTTCTACATCGTGCTGGAGGGGATTATGGTTGTCTTCGGCACTATCTGGAGTGTTATTATCTCCTGTGCTGGTATCACTACTTTTGTTGTCACGGGACTTAGAGCGGCCCCGCTGACGTTGGCGCTTGGGTTGCTTCTTGGAGGGGTCTTCCTCCGCTGTCTCATCGCCATTGCCTTCTTTGGGGGTGTCCACCATGTATATATCATATGATGAGGTGGCGGTCCAGCGCCTTGTGGGCGGTGGTTCCTGTTCATCTCCTGCATCGTCATCCATACCGTCGATCTCTTCGGAGTCGAAGTCGAGCATGTCAGTTAAATCGTCAACAGTGGCTACTAAGTGGGTGGTGGGTGGGAAGCAAATTTCTTCGCCGTCCGCATCCCATTCTAGCCAGACATAGGTCGGCCAAGGTTCTCCTGACAAGGAGAGAGACCTTAAAGAATTTAGCACATCGCCAAAAGGCGAGTGCTCGAAGATATCCGCGGAGGAGAACTCCATGATCGGCGCCCAGTCAGATTCGATGGGCACGGATGCAAGCAGTTTGGAGTCCGTGACCGGAGATGAATCCAGTGGTTCAGCGACACGGCTCTCGTAAGGGATGAAGTCAGTATCTGGCTCTATCGCCACTGAGAGTGCGGCCTCCATGGCGAGGTCCATCCCTCCGCTCTCAGATGGCGCGATTTGCTCCGGATTGACGGCCGGAGTAGTTGCAGATGCGATCTCCCGAATATTGTCCGACGACAGAGTTACGTCATGCTCGTCGTGACTGTGCGGCGCACCTGACATGGGCTCGAATCCGTCGAAGATCAAGTCTCCGCGGATGTCGGCAGTGTAGTTTAAGTTTCCGAACCTGACCAGATGGCCAGGGGCGTAGCTCTCGATCTGCTCCAGATGGCCAAGCAAGTTGGCCCGCAGTGTGAAGCTGCCGAATACGAAGATCTGTCCGGGGAGGAAAACCTCACCCTGGACCGCATCGTTACCGATGATCGAAGGGGCCATCGAGCCTTATGGTGACGACACAGTGGAACTCTCAATGAAAGCACCAATGTCGGTGTCAAAACCGGCGGATCTCGGGTAGGGGGTCCCGAACTGTGCGTCTAAGGCGGATGGTAACATGAGGCAGGGGACACGATGTTTACCCAGGTTCGGGCCCTCTTGATGGAGGTAATACCCTATGTCCTGCTTGATTGTTCTTGATGATATGAGTATTACAAGAGTTGATCTACCATGAGATAATAGAGACTAAACCCTAGAAGCTAGCCTATGGTATGATTGTATGTTGTCCTACGGACTAAACCCTCCGGCTTATATAGACACTGGAGGGGGCTAGGGTTACACAGAGTCGGTTACAAGGGAGGAGATCTACATATCCATATTGCCTATCTTGCCTTCCATGCCAAGGAGAGTCCCATCCGGACACGGGACGAAGTCTTCAATCTTGTATCTTCATAGTCCAACAGTCCGACCAAAGGATATAGTCCGGCTGTCCGAAGACCCCCTAATCCAGGACTCCCTCAGCGGGTATCGTTATTTTCTGACCTTCACAGATGATTTGAGCAGATATGGGTATATCTACTTAATGAAACACAAGTCTGAAACATTTGAAAAGTTCAAAGAATTTTAGAGTGAAGTAGAGAATCATCGTAATAAGAAAATAAAGTTTCTATGATCTGATCGCGGAGGCAAATATTTGAGTTACGAGTTTGGCCTTCATTTAAGACAATGTGGAATTATTTCACAACTCACGCCACCTGGAACACCACAGTGTAATGGTGTGTCCGAATGTCATAACCGTACTTCATTAAATATGGTGCGTTGTATGATGTCTCTTACCGATTTGCCTTTATCATTTTGGGGTTATGCATTAGAGACAACCATATTCATGTTAAATAGGGCACCAACTAAATCAGTTGAGACGACACCGTATGAACTATGGTTTGGCAAGAAACCTAAGCCATCGTTTCTTAAAGTTTGGGGATGCGACACTTATGTCAAAAGGCTTCAGCGTGATAAGCTCGAACCCAAAACGAATAAGTGTGTCTTCATAGGATAACCTAAAGAAACTATTGGGTATACCTTTTACCACAGACCCGAAGGCAGGATCTTTGTTGCTAAGAGTGGATCCTTTCTAGAGAAGGAGTTTCTCTCGAAAGAAGTGAGTGGGAGGAAAGTAGAACTTGATGAGGTAACTGTACCTTCTCCGGAATTGGAAAGTAGTTCATCATAGAAATCAGTTCTAGTGATTCCTACGCCAATTAGTGAGGAAGCTAATGATAATGATCATGAAACTTCAGATTAAGTTACTAGCAAACCTCGTAGGTCAACCAGAGTATGGTCCGCACCAAAGTGGTATGGTAATCCTTTCTGGAAGTCATGGTACTCGACCATGACGAACCTACGAACTATGAGGAAGCGATGATGAGCCCAGATTCCGCAACATGGCTTAAGGCCATGAAATATGAGATGGGATCCATGTATAAAGAACAAAGTATGTTCTTTGATTGACTTGCCCGATGATCGGCGAGCCATTGAGAATAAATGGATCTTCAAGAGGAAGATGGACGCTGATAGTAGTGTTACTATCTACAAAGCTCGAATTGTCGCAAAAGGTTTTCGATAAGTTCAAGGTGTTGACTACGATGAGATTTTCTCACTCGTATCGATGCTTAAAAGTCTGTTCGAATCATGTTAGCAGTTCCCGCATTTTATGAAATCTGGCAAATGGATATAAAAACTACATTCCTTAATGGATTTCTTAAAGAAGAGTTGTATATGATGCAACCAGAAGGTTTTGTCAATCCTAAAGGTGCTAACAAAATGTGCAAGCTCCAGCGATCCATCTATGGACTGGTGCGAGCATCTCGGAGTTGGAATATATGCTTTGATAAGTTGATCAAAGCATATAGTTTTATACAGACTTGCGGTGAAGCCTGTATTTACAAGAAAGTGAGTGGGAGCACTACAGCCTTTCTGATAAGTATATGTGAATGACATATTGTTGATCGGAAATGATGTAGAATTTTCTGGAAAGCATAAAGGAGTGTTTGAAAGGAGTTTTTCAAAGAAATACCTCGGTGAAGCTGCTTACATATTGGGCATCAAGATCTATAGAGATAGATCAAGACGCTTGATAAGATTTTTCAATGATTACATACCTTGACAAGATTTTTGAAGTAGTTCAAAATGGAATAGTCAAATAATGAATTCTTGCTTGTATTTCAAGGTGTAAAGTTGAGTAAGACTCAAAACACGACCACAGCAGAAAATAGAAAGAGAATGAAAGTCATTCCCTATGCCTCAGCCATAGGTTCTATAAAGTATGCTATGCTGTGTACCAAACCTATTGTGTACCTTGCCATGAGTTTGGCAAGGGGGTACGATAGTGATCTAGTAGTAGATCACTGGACAACGGTCAAAATTATCCTTAGAGGACTAAGGAAATATTTCTCGGTTATGGAGGTGATAAAAGAGTTCGTCGTAAAGAGTTACGTCAATGCAAGCTTTTTACACCGATCTAGATGACTCTAAGTCTCGATCTAGATGCATATTGAAAGTGGGAGCAATTGGCTAGAGTAGCTCCATGCAGAGTATTGTAGACATAGAAATTTGAGAAATACATACGGATCCGGATGTTGCAGACCCGTAGACTAAACTTCTCTCACAAGCAAAACATGATCACTCTTTGGGTGTTAATCACATAGCGATGTGAACTAGATTATTGACTCTAGTAAACCCTTTGGGTATTAGTCACATGAAGATGTGAACTAATCACATAAAGATGTGAACTATTGGTGTGAAATCACATGACGATGTGAACTAGATTATTGACTCTAGTGCAAGTGGGAGACTGAAGGAAATATGCCCTAGAGGCAATAATAAACTTGTTATTCATATTTCCTTATACCATGATAAATGTTTATTAATCATGCTAGAATTATATTAACCGTAAACTTAGTACATGTGTGAATACATAGACAAACAGAGTGTCCCTAGTATGCCTCTACTTGACTAGCTCGTTAATCAAAGATGGTTAAGTTTCCTAGCCATGGACATGTGTTGTCATTTGATGAACGGGATCACATCATTAGAGAATGATGTGATGGACAAGACCCATCCGTTAGCTTAGCACTATGATCGTTTAGTTTATTGCTATTGCTTTCTTCTTCACTTATACATGTTCCTATGACTATGAGATTATGCAACTCCCGAATACCGAAGGAACACTTAGTGTGCTATCAAACATCACAACGTAAATGGGTGATTATAAAGATGCTCTACAGGTGTCACCGATGGTGTTTGTTGAGTTGGCATATATCCAGATTAGGATTTGTCACTTTGATTGTTGGAGAGGTATCTCTGGGCCCTCTTGATAATGCACATCACTATAAGCCTTGCAAGCAATGTCACTAATGAGTTAGTTTCGGGATGATGCATTACGGAACGAGTAAAGAGACTTGCCGGTAACGAGATTGAACTAGGTATGAGGATGCCGACGATCGAATCTCGGGAAAGTAACATACCGATGACAAAGGGAAAACATATGTTATTATGTGGTTTGACTGATAAAGATCTTCGTAGAATATGTAGGAGCCAATATGAGCATCCAGGTTCCGCTATTGGTTATTGACCAGAGATGTGTCTCGGTCATGTCTACATAGTTCTCGAACCCGTAGGGTCCGCACGCTTAACATTTGATGATGATTTGTATTATGAGTTATGTGATTTGATGTACCGAAGGTTGTTCGGAGTCCCGGGTGAGATCACGGACATGACGAGGAGTCTCTAAATGGTCGAGACGTAAAGATTGATATATTGGAAGGCTATATTCGGACATCGGAAAGGTTCCTAGTGATTCAAGTATTTTTCAGAGTACCGGGGAGTTACGGGAATTCACCAGGAGAAGTAATGGACCTTAATGGGATTTAGTGGAGAGAGGGGAGAAGGGCCAAGAGGTGGCGCGCACCTCGCCCCTACCCAAACCGAATTGGACAAGGGGTAGGGGCGCGGCCCCCCTTTCTTTCTCCCTCTCCATCTCTTTCCTTCTCTCCTACTCTGAATAGGAAAGAGGAGGGGAATCCTACTTGGACTGGGGAGTCCTAGTAGGATTCCCCACACCTGGTGCGCCCCCTTAGGGCCGGCCTCCTCCTCCCTCCTTTATATACATGGGCAGGGGGCACCCCAAAGGCACTCCAAGATTTGTCTTAGCTGTGTGCGGTGCCCCCCTCCACAGTTACACACCTCGGTCATATCGTCATAGTGCTTAGGCGAAGCCCTGCGCCGGTAACTTCATCATCACCGTCGCCACGCCGTCGTGTTGATGGAACTCTCCTTAGGCCTCAAGTGGATCAAGAGCCCGAGGGACGTCATCGAGCTGAACGTGTGCTGAACGCGGAGGTGTAGTACGTTCGGTACTTGGATTGGTTGGATCGCGAACACGTTCGACTACATCAACCGCGTTACTAAACGCTTCCACTTTTGGTCTACGAGGGTACGTGGACACACTCTCCCCTCTTGTTGCTATGCATCACCTAGATGGATCTTGCGTGTGCGTAGGATTTTTTTTTGAAATTACTGCGTTCCCCAACAGGGGGCACCCCATAGACACACAAGTTTATTGTTTATCCGTGTGCGGTTCCCCCCTCCACAGATTTCCACCTCGGTCATATCGTTGCAGTGCTTAGGCGAAGCCCTATGCCGGTAGCTTCATCATCACCGTCATCACACCGTCATGCTGACGAAACTCTCCCTTGACACTCAGATGGATCAAGAGTTCGCGGGACGTCACCGAGCTGAACGTGTGCAGATCACAGAGGTGCCGTACCTTAGGTGCTAGGATCGGTCGGATCATGAAGACGTACGACTACATCAACCCCATTGTCATAACGCTTCCGCTTATAGTCTACGAGGGTACGTGGACAACACTCTTCCCTCTCATTGTTATGCATCACCTAGATAGATCTTGCGTGTGTGTGATACGTCCATTTTGCATCATGCTTTTATATCGATATTTATTGCATTATGGGCTGTTGTTACACATTATGTCACAATACTTATGCCTATTCTCTCTTATTTTACAAGGTTTACACGAAGAGGGAGAATGCCCGCAGCTGGAATTCAGGGCTGGAAAAGGAGAAAATATTAGAGACCTATTCTGCACAACTCCAAAAGTCCTGAAACTCCACGGAAGTCAGTTTTAGAATATATAAAAATATTGGGCGAAGAAAGCACCAGAGGGGGGCCACCCACCATCCACGAGGGTGGGGGCACGCCCCCCTGTCTCGTGGGCCCCCTGGCAGGCCTCCGGTGCCCATCCTTGGCTATAAGAAGTCTTTCGCCCTGGAAAAAATCACAAGCAAGCTTTTAGGACGAACCGCCGCCGCCACGAGGTGGAACCTTGGCAGAACCAATATAGGGGTCCGGCGGAGCTGTTCTGCCGGGGAAGCATCCCTCCGGGAGGGGGAAATCATCACCATCGTCATCACCATCGATCCTCTCATCGGGAGGGGGTCAATCTCCATCAACATCTTCTCCAGCACCATCTTATCTCAAACCCTAGTTCATTTCTTGTATCCAATCTTTGTCTCAAAACCTCAGATTGGTACCTGTGGGTTGCTAGTAGTGTTGATTATTCCTTGTAGTTGATGCTAGTTGGTTTATTCAGTGGAAGATCATATGTTCAGATCCTTTATGCATATTAATACCCCTCTGATTATGAACATGAATATGATTTGTGAGTAGTTACGTTTGTTCCTGTGGACATGGGAGAAGTCTTGCTATAAGTAGTCATGTGAATTTGGCATTCGTTCGATATTTTGATGAGATGTATGTTGTCTCTCCTCTAGTGGTGTCATGTGAATGTCGACTACATGACACTTCACCATTATTTGGTCCTAGGGGAAGGCATTGGGAAGTAATAAGTAGATGATGGGTTGCTAGAGTGACAGAAGCTTAAACCCTAGTTTATGCGTTGCTTCGTAAGGGGCTGATTTAGATCCATATGTTTCATTCTATGGTTAGGTTTACCTTAATACTTCTTTTGTAGTTGCAGATGCTTGCAAGAGGGGTTAATCATAAGTGGGATGCTTGTCCAAGGAAGGGCAGTACCCAAGCACCGGTACACCCACATAACAAATTATCAAAGTAACGAACGTGAATCATATGAACGTGATGAAAACTAGCTTGACCATAATTCCCATGTGTCCTCGGGGGTGCTTTCCTTTATATAAGAGTTTGTCCAGGCTTGTCCTTTGCTACAAAAAGATTGGGCCATCTTGTTGCACCTTATTTACTTTTGTTACTTGTTACCCCTTACAAATTACCTTATCACAAAACTATCTGTTACCGATAATTTCAGTGCTTGCAGAGAATACCCTACTGAAAACCGCTTGTCATTTCCTTCTGCTCCTCGTTGGGTTCAACACTCTTACTTATAGAAAGGACTATGATAGACCCCCTATACTTTTGGGTCATCAAGGATCTTTTCTAGCGCCATTACCGAGGAGTGAAGCGCCTTTGGTAAGGAAAGATTTATATAGTATGCTGAAATTTACTGTCACTTGTTACTATGGAAAGTAATCCTTTGAGGGGCTTGTTCGGGGTATCTTCACCCCGACTAGTAGAGCAAAGAGTTGCTCCTCAACCTACTGAACCTACTGAAAATGTTTACTTTGAAATTCCTTCGGGTATGATAGAGAAACTGCTAGCTAATCCTTTTACAGGAGATGGAACATTGCATCCCGATTTGCACCTAATCTATGTGGATGAAGTTTGTGGATTATTTAAGCTTGCAGGTATGCCCGAGGATGTTATCAAGAAGAAGGTATTCCCTTTATGTTTGAAGGGAAAGGCATTGACATGGTTTAGGCTATGTGATGATATTGGATCGTGGAACTACAACCGATTGAAATTGGAATTTCATCATAAGTTTTATCCTATGCATCTGGTTCATCGTGATCGTAATTATATATATAATTTTTGGCCTCGTGAAGGAGAAAGCATCACTCAAGATTGGGGGAGGCTTAAGTCAATGTTATATTCATGCCCCAATCATGAGCTCTCAAGAGAAATTATTATTCCAAAAAATTATGCTCGGCTTTCTCTCAATAATCGCTCCATGCTTGATACTTCTTGTACTGGTTCTTTTACGATGAAGACTATTGAATTCAAATGGGATTTATTGGAAAGAATTAAATTCAACTCTGAAGATTGGGAACTCGACAAAGGTAAGGAGTCAGGTATAACACCCAAGTTTGATTGTGTTATATCTTTTATGGATACCGATGCTTTTTGTGAATTTAGCACTAAATATGGACTTGACTCTGAGATAGTAGCTTCTTTCTGTGAATCATTTGCTACTCATGTTGATCTCCCTAAGGAGAAGCGGCTTAAATATCATCCTCCAATTGAAGTAAAAGTAGTTGAACCTATTAAATTTGAAGAAAAGACTATCACTTTTAATGTTGATCCTATTGTTCCTACCGCTTATATTGAGAGACCACCCTTCCCTGTTAGAATAAAGGATCATGCTAAAGCTTCAACTGTGGTCTACAAAAGTAACATTAGAACACCCAAACCCTCTGAGAAAATTAAAGTTGAACCTAGTATTGCTATGGTTAAACATATCTTGTCTGATAGTATTGATGGGCATGTTATTTACTTTTGTGATGAAGCTGCTAAATTTGCTAGACCCGATACTAAAAATAAACATAGACCTATTGTAGGCATGCCTGTTATTTCTGTTAAAATAGGAGATCATTGCTATCATGGCTTATATGATATGGGTGCTAGTGAGAGTGCAATACCTCATTCTTTATATGAAGAAATTATGCATGATATTGCACCTGCTGAGTTAGAAGGTATTGATGTTACAATTAAGCTTGCCAACAGAGATACTATTTCATCGATTGGGATTGTTAGAGATGTTGAAGTCTAGTGTGGGAAAGTTAAATATCCTACTGATTTTCTTGTCCTTGGTTCCCCACAAGATGACTTTTGTCCCATTATATTTGGTAGACCCTTCTTGAATACTGTTAATGCTAAGATAGACTGCAAAAAGGATATTGTTTCTGTTGGTTTAGGGGATATGTCTCATTATTTTAATTTTGCTAAATTTCCTAGACAACCCCATGATAAATAATTTCCTAGTAAAGATGAAATTATTGGTCTTGCTTCTATTGTCGTGCCTCCTAATGATCCTTTAGAACAATATTTGCTAGACCATGAAAATGACATGTTTATGAATGAAAGAAGGGAAATAGATGAAGTATTCTTTAAACAGGGACCTATTTTGAAACACAACTTGCCTGTTGAAATTCTAGGGGATCTTCCTCCACCCAAGAGTGATCCCGTATTTGAGCTTAAACCATTGCCTGATACTCATAAATATGCTTATCTTGATGAAAAGAAGATATATCATGTTATTATTAGTGCTAACCTTTCAGAGCGGGAAGTAGAGAGATTATTGAAAACTCTGAAGAAGCACCGTGCTGCTATTGGATATACTATGGATGATTTTAAGGGCATTAGTACCACTCTATGCCAACACAAAATAAAATTAGAGAAATACGCTAAACCGGTTGTTGATCACCAATGACGGTTAAATCCTAAGATGAAAGAAGTGGTAAGAAAATAAATACTAAAGCTTCTGGAGGCAGGTATAATTTATCCCGTTGCTGATAGTCAGTGGGTAAGTCCTGTCCATTGTGTCCCTAAGAAGGGAGGTATTACTGTTGTTCCTAATGATAAAGATGAATTGATCCCACAAAGAATTGTTACAGGTTATAGAATGGTAATTGACTTCCACAAATTAAATAAAGCTACTAAAAAGGATCATTACCCTTTACCTTCAATTGATCAAATGTTAGAAACATTATCCAAACATACACATTTTTGCTTTCTAGATGGTTATTCTGGTTTCTCTCAAATACCTGTGTCAAAAGAGGATCAAGAAAAGACCACCTTTACTTGCCCTTTTGGTACCTTTGCTTATAGACGTATGCCTTTTGGTTTATGTAATGCACCTGCTACCTTTCAAAGATGTATGACTGCTATATTCTCTGACTTCTGTGAAAAGATTGTTGACGTTTTCATGGATGATTTTTCCATATATGGAACTTATTTTGATGATTTCTTAAGCAACCTTAATCGAGTTTTGCAGAGATGTGAAGAAACTAATCTTGTCTTGAATTGGGAGAAGTGCCACTTTATGGTTAATGAGGGCATTTTCTTGGGGCATAAAATTTCTGAAAGAGGTATTGAAGTTGATAAATCTAAAGTTGACGCTATTGAAAAGATGTCGTGTCTAAAGGACATTAAAGGTATAAGAAGTTTCCTTGGTCATGCCAGTTTTTATAGGAGGTTCATTAAAGACTTCTCAAAAATTTCCAGGCCTGTGACTAATCTCTTACAAAAAGATGTTCCTTTTGTCTTTGATGATGATTGTGTAGAAGCATTTGAAATACTTAAGAAAGCTTTGATTTCTACACCCATTGTTCAACCACCTGATTGGAATTTACCCTTTGAAATTATGTGCGATGCTAGTGATTATGCTATAGATGTTGTCTTAGGACAAAGAGTTGATAGGAAATTAAATGTTATCCAATATGCTAGTAAAACTCTAGACAGTGCCCAGAGAAATTATGCTACTACTGAAAAAGAATTTTTAGCAGTTGTATTTGCTTGTGATAAGTTTAGACCTTATACTATTGATTCTAAAGTAACTGTTCACACTGATCATGCTGCTATTAAATACCTTATGGAAAAGAAAGATGCTAAACCTAGACTTATTAGATGGGTTCTCCTACCACAAGAATTTTATTTGCATATTATTAATAGAAAAGGAGCTGAGAACCCCGTTGTAACATCCCAAAATTCTAAATTTTGGAATGTTATATTAAATAAATAATTATGATTGTTTGTTTGTTTGTTTGTTGTGTGATTGATTGAGTGGAAATTGAAACTTTTGAAAGTTGCATGAGAGGGAATAAAAGGACTTCCCAAAACTTTTCATCTTGCATTTTGATCTTCCTGAATTCAAATTCATTTCATCACAAAACCCTAGAGTGAAGATAATATGACTTCTTCCATTTAAAGAAATGAAAAGGAGTTTGAAAATGATTTGAATTCCATTTGAAACATTTCAAATTTAGAAACTTTAAGCAACTCAATGAGTTCATAAAATGACTTCTTCAAATTTGAAGGAAAAGAGTTGGAACTTTCAAAGAAATAATTTGAAAGTCACTTTGAAGTTATTTGGATTTCCAAATTTCAAATCCTTTTGGGAGTTATTTAGTTTTAATTAAAATTATTTTTCTCCTAAAAATAAATAAAAGGAAATAAGGGTAAAATGATTCCCTTCAATGGAAAATTAGGAGAAAATAAATTTGAAATCATTTTGCTATTTTAAAAATTATTTTTATTGATTTTAAATGCAACAGTAGCATTGTTTGACTTCTATGATTTTTTATGAAATTTAGTTGAACTTGAAAAATACTTCATCTTATTGCTGCTATTTTTCTGAACATTTTGGTATATAATATGCCTATGTAAATATTTTACTTATTTTCCTGTGTTGCAGTTTTCTGTTCTGTTTGTTTTTAAAGAAAAACAAATCACCCAGGCGCCACCTGGACCGAAACAGGTTTTGGCCCTGGGGCAAACCATGTGGCCTAGCCAGCCATTAAGGCCCACGGCCTGCTCCCGTGCCCGAAGCGCCTTCCCGTCGCTCGCCCGCTCGTCTCTCTCCCTCGCTCATCTCTCCCCTATCGCTGACCCACGGGGCCCACTCCCCAGGTCGTCCCTAACCTCCCGCAGACCCCACTGGATGAGCACGCACACGCCGAACCCACTGGCCGAAGCTCTAGGGATAGATCTTATCCCTCGCCCCCGAGCCCTCTCTCCGCGCCTATAAGAAGCCCTGGACCCCCTCTCTCCATTCTGCCACTTCGTTTCGCCTCACACCACCTGTAGCCGACGCCCTCCTACTTTGGATCTCGCCGGAGCCGGAGCTTCCTTGCCGGAGTAAAACACCGCTAGTAAACCGCCCCGACCCTGTTCTTCTTCACCAAACTATTGCCTGAGTCCAGGAGCACCTTGTTGACATGTTCTTGTGCCCCTAGGACCGCCGGTGATGCCACCCCAACGACCTGTGTCCTCACCGGAGCACGGGGCCGCCGCTCTCGCCTCGCCCGTCCCGGCCACCCCGAGGATCGCCGCCACCACCACCGCGACGCCCATGCCGCGGCGCATCTCCCCGTCTCCTTCCCCGCCATCGAGGACCACCGCAGTCGCCGCCCCGCCATCGCCCGAAGCCAGCGCCACCGTCTCCTGCTCCTTGTCGTCGCTTCTGTAAGGCGACCCCCCCGTTTGTTTAGTTTTCTTTTATTATTTTATTGTTGGTTTAGTATTAGATCGGTTAACCGGGGTTTCCTTAAATTGCAGGTTTTATTAAAAAAACCGATCAATTTTTGTTTTAGTTAGCCGCCGCCGCCGTTTTACTTAGATAGCGACTGTTCGCCGTATAAGCTTCCACAGCGAACGCTGCTCAGCCACCCGCAAGCCGCCACATGGCCAGGGCCTGTTCGCAGTTATTTCTTTTTCTGTTTAGTCCCTGAGTTTTACAGATTAGTCCCTGAACTTCGGATAGCCGTCTCTTTTTAACCGTAGGTCCAAATTCGATGAAACCACTGGCAAAATGTTCGTCTCGAATAGATTTATCCAGAGAACCAACTTTGAAAACTTTTGGCCAATTTAAAATTTGAATTTATTCAGATTTGAATTCAAACTTCAACTGACCATAACTCCTAAACCGTAGCCCAGATTGAGTTGATACTTTTTGCGTTTTGTCACCGTAGGCAAACCCTACCACTTGGACCGAGCTCATGGCACTTTTCACACACTTAGGATCTATCCATAGTAGTTTTTCTCATATGCCTTATATGTACCATACTTCACATCACCAATTTTGAACCGTATGTCACATGTTGTTTTGCACTTAGTATTTTTTTATAGTTAAGTGTGTGGTGTTTTCATTTGGATTTTTCGAGGCTTTTCATGTTGCATGTTATTTGGTTCTCCGAAATGATTGCTTATGTGAATGCAATGTTTGACTTTATAGATTTTCATCGGAGAGTGACGAATAGTTCTATTAAGTAAACTTCTGAGAGCGATTTAATCTTCATCAACTATTACCAGGCAAGTTCACATTTGACCATTCTTCCAATTACCTATGTTTATATTATGCACTTAGTCCTTTTGTGGTAGGATTGCATGGTAGGATTTATTGTTACCAGATGGCTATGTCGTGACCTAGTAGTTCATTTGAGGTAGTCTGATTTATACATCCTTGTCACCTCCGTGTAAGTTTATTTTTGCCTCGCTAAATGTGGACGTGGTTTGGGAAGCGAACATGGTGAGACATGAGTGACAAAGTAGTAAGCAGGACCAAGACTTGTAAATGAACTACCTGGGCGGTATTTGGTTTAAATGGTGGCGAAGTACAGTGGGAGCATTCATGGTTAATCCATGGTGGTGCACCACTAGTGGTCGGCCGCCCAGGCTCAAAGAGATCAATCGTATTATCATGTCTAGAAGCTTACGTGTGCAGCCACAAGCCAATATGGGCTCTGTCTTAGTTGAGTAGTTAGTGTGACCCCTTCCGGGATGGGCTAGCAGATGTAGAAGGATGTAGGTGTACCGGCCTATCCGTGGGTTAAGGGGGAACATTTTCGAAAGACTATGTCTCGGTCATCCTATTCTCAAACGTCAGACAGAGTGAGAACTTCAAGGGAGGCGATCGAGTCTTGTGGGGAAAAGTGCGCAAACCTCTGTAGAGTGTTAAAACCTAATCGATTAGCCGTGTCCCCGGTTACGGACAACTTGAGCACCTAGTAGTGGAAATGCTGGGAGATCTCATCACTCTTAATTAAACAGTTGGGAGTTAAATGAAGCTTTGGGAATGGATTGAGTTGGGTTTACCAACTCATCGTATGATATACAGTAGTGGTAGAATAATATCTTTTATTCTAGGAAAAAATTAGCTTTATGCAAAAAAAACTAAACTTAGAGCTTTCCACCAGCCAAATTGCATGTACAAATAGGTTCATTATTCTTATGATGTGACTTGTCAGTACATTCAATGTACTGACCTACATGTCTGCAATGTCTTATGTTGCAAGAATTTTCTACGACAAGTAAGAGTTACGTTGTAGGGTTACGGTCTACACTCAACTTGTTGTTGGCGTTGATGGGACTCCACCCCGTTCGATTGTTTTCGCTGAGATTTATGAGGTATATATATCAGTTTTACGCTATTTATACATGTGATTGCACTTTGATATATACATTGATGTACCGTGTGTGCCAGCATACCGATCCAGGGATGGCACAGATACACAGAGGCTTGACCGTTTGAGGTCGGGTCGCTACACCCGTCGCAGACAACTTGTCTAGGTTAGAGAATGTTCTTGATGACCCACTACCTATAGATGATAGCTTTCCTGATGAACAATTAGCTGTCATAAATGCTTCTCGTGCTGCTCCATGTTATTCTGATTATGTTAATTACATTGTTGCTAAATTTATACCACCTAGTTTCACATACCAACAAAAGAACAAGTTTTTCTATGATTTAAGACATTACTTCTGGGATGACCCACACCTTTATAAAGAAGGAGTAGATGGTGTTATTAGACGTTGTGTACCTGAGCATGAACAGGAACAAATCCTATGCAAGTGCCACTCCGAGGCTTATGGAGGACACCACGCTGGAGATAGAACTGCACATAAGTTATTGCAATCCGGTTTTTATTGGCCTACTCTTTTCAAAGATGCCCGTAAGTTTGTCTTGTCTTGTGATGAATGTCAAAGAATTGGTAATATTAGTAGACGTCAACAAATGCCTATGAATTATTCACTTGTTATTGAACCATTTGATGTTTGGGGCTTTGATTATATGGGGCTGTTTCCTTCCTCTAATGGGTATACACATATTTTAGTTGTTGTTGATTACGTTACTAAGTGGGTAGAAGCTATTCCAACTAGTAGTGCTGATCATAACACCTCTATTAAGATGCTTAAAGAAGTTAATTTTTTTGAGGTTTGGAGTCCCTAGATACTTAATGACTGATGGTGGTTCACACTTTATTCATGGTGCCTTTCGTAAAATGCTTGCTAAGTATGATGTTCATCATAGAATTGCATCTCCTTATCACCCACAGTCTAGTGGTCAAGTAGAACTAAGAAATAGAGAGCTTAAATTAATTTTGAAAAAGACTGTTAATAGATCTAGAAAGAAGTGGTCAAAGGAACTTGATGATGCATTATGGGCCTATAGAACTGCATATAAAAATCCTATGGGTATGTCTCCATATAAAATGGTTTATGGAAAAGCATGTCACTTACCTCTCGAACTAGAACATAAGGCATATTGGGCCATTAAAGAGCTCAACTATGACTTCAAACTTGCTCGTGAGAAGAGACTATTTGACATTAGCTCACTTGATGAGTGGAGAACTCAGGCCTATGAGAATGCCAAACTGTTTAAAGAAAAATTTAAAAGATGGCATGACAAAAGGATACAAAAACGTGAGTTTAATGTAGGTGATTATGTATTGTTATACAACTCTCGTTTAAGATTTTTTGCAGGAAAACTCCTCTCTAATTGGGAAGGTCCTTACGTTATCAAGGAGGTTTATCGTTCCGGTGCCAGAAAAATCAACAACTTCGAAGGCACAAATACGAGGGTGGTGAACGGTCAAAGAATCAAACATTATATCTTAGGTAATCCTATAATTGTTGAAACTAATGTTATTGAAACCGTAGCCCCGGAGGAGTATATAAGGGACACCTTCCAGAATGTTTCAGCCTCCGAAAAGGAAGAGGTATGTGGTACGGTAAGTAAACCGACTCCAAAACAGTTATAATAACAATTTTTCTCCGTTTTGGAATATTTAAGAAAATAGGAAAATAAGAAGCAGTTCGGAAAGGACACGAGGCGTCCACGAGAGTGGAGGGCGCGCCCCCTGCCTCGTGGGCACCTCGTGTGCCCTCCGGACTCCGTTTTCTTGCATGATACTTCTTTTGGTCGATAAAAATCCATTATATAATCTCCCAAAGGTTTTGACCACCGTACCATGCAAATATCCTCTGTTTTTGTTTCGATTTGTTTCTTCTACAGATTTAGATCGAGATGTCTTCTCAAGAGTCAGTTGGGGAGAGCCAGGTATCCCACCCGACACCGGGACCAGGAGCAAACAGTGATACTGACCACTTTGGGCCATCAACGGAGGATGAGATAGAGGCCGACTTGAAAAGGATAGATGCCATGGAAGAGGATGAAGAAGTTACTTCTCGTTTCCGAGCCAGATTCACGATGGGGGAACTACAGATCTCAGCTATTCCAAACTCGGTCATCCCTTCCAATGTTAGATTTCTTTCTTATGAAAATATGAAAAGAGTGTTACTTGTTCCCCCGCAGCTATGCAACATCCATGGGTGAAATAATGGACCTCAAGCAGCAAGTCAATAAGCTCGAGGAAGAGAATCGTATCCTGAGGGGCACCATAGCCAAGAATATCACATCACCACCTCTGAAGAAAGAGACATAAATACAGGGGTATGGGAACTCCCCTTGGCAACTGCCAAGCTTGGGGGAGTGCCCCGGTATCGTATCACCATCACACTTTTATCTTTACCTTTTTTCTTAGTTTGATCCTTTTGGTAATATCTTGATCTAGTAGAATAAAGTTTTAGTCTGATTTAGTTTTGAGTTTTGCTTTATGATCCTTCTATGTAATCGAGTCTGTGAGCTATATATAATAAAGATTAGTTTTGAGTCAAGGGCTTGGTTATCTTGCTATGATCTTGAGGGAATAAAAGTAAGAATAAAAAGAAATAAAGAGATCATATTGATCTTATGGAGAGTAATGACTTCACATATAAAGAGTATGATGAATAAAAGTTGTTGAGAGTTGACAAACATAGTTTTGGTCATCGTTGCAATTAATAAGAATTAATAAAGAAAGAGAGGTCTTCACATATAAATATACTATCTTGGACATCTTTTATGATTGTGAGCACTCATTAGAATATGACATGCTAAAAGGTTGATGTCGGACAAGGAAGACAATGTAATGGGTTATGTTTTCTTATATCCGAAATAAATTATATTTTCATGGATCATCCAACATGTTGAGCTTGCCTTTCCCCCTCATGCTAGCCAAATTCTTTACACCAAGTAGAGATACTACTTGTGCTTACAAATATCCTTAAACCCAGTTTTGCCATGAGAGTACACCATATCTACCTATGGATTGAGTAAGATCCTTCAAATAAGTTGTCATTGTTGCAAGCAATAAAAATTGCTCTCTAAATATGTATGATTTATTAGTGTGGAGAAAATAAGCTTTATAAAATCTTGTGATGTGGAAGAAATAAAAGCGTCAGACTACATAATAAAGGTCCATATCACAAGTGGCAATATAAAGTGACGTTCTTTTGCATTAAGATTTCATGCATCCAACCATAAAAACACATGACAACCTCTGCTTCCCTTTGCGAAGGGCCTATCTTTTATTTTTGTCTTATACCTTATACAAGAGTCATGGTGATCTTCACCTTCCCTTTTTACATTTTATCCTTTGGCAAGCACTGTGTGTTGGAAAGATCCTGATATATATAGCTAATTGGATGTGGGTTTTCATAAACTATTATTGTTGACATTACCCTTGAGGTAAAAGGTTGGGAGGCAAAACTATAAGCCCCTATCTTTCTCTGTGTCTGATTAAAGCTTCATACCCATAAGTATTGTGTGAGTGTTAGCAATTGTGAAAGACTAAATGATAGTTGAGTATGTGGACTTGCTGAAAAGCTCTTATATTGACTCTTTTCGATGTTATGATAAATTGCAATTGCTTCAATGATTGAGATTATAGTTTGTTAGTTTTTAGTGAAGTTTCTGATTCATACTACACATTGTGAATAAGATTGTTACTTTAGCATAAAAAATCATATGACAATATATATATATATATGTTGCTGTTATAAGAATGATCATGATGCCCTCATGTCCGTATTTTATTTTATCGACGCCTCTATCTCTAAACATGTGGACATATTTTTCGTTATCGGCTTCCGCTTGAGGACAAGCGAGGTCTAAGCTTGGGGGAGTTGATACGTCCATTTATCATGCTTTATATCGATATTTATTGCATTATGGGATGTTATTACACATTATATCACAATACTTATGCCTATTATCTCTTATTTTACAAGGTTTACACGAAGAGGGAGAATGCCCGCAGCTGGAATTCTGGGCTGGAAAAGGAGCAAATATTAGAGACCTATTCTGCACAACTCCAAAAGTCCTGAAACTCCATGGAAGTTAGTTTTAGAATATAAAAAAAATATTAGGCGAAGAAAGCACTAGAGGGGGTCCACCCACCATCCACGAGGGTGGGCAGCGCGCCCTACCCCCCTGGGCGCGCCCCCTGTCTCGTGGGCCCCCTGGCAGTCCTTCGGTGCCCATCTTTGGCTATATGA
Organism: Triticum urartu; assembly: GCF_056163025.1. Classification (NCBI taxonomy): domain Eukaryota; kingdom Viridiplantae; phylum Streptophyta; class Magnoliopsida; order Poales; family Poaceae; genus Triticum; species Triticum urartu. The sequence goes on along the minus strand of NC_141873.1, from coordinate 343,689,693 downwards.
AGTCTTTCGCCCTGGAAAAAATCATCAGCAAGCTTTCGGGACGAACCACCGCCGCCACGAGGCGGAACCTTGGCGGAACCAATCTAGGGCTTCGGCGGAGCTGTTCTGCCGGGGAAGCATCCCTCCGGGAGGGGGAAATCATCACCATCGTCATCACCATCGATCCTTTCATCGGGAGGGGGTCAATCTCCATCAACATCTTCACCAGCACCATCTCATCTCAAACCCTAGTTCATCTCTTGTATCCAATCTTTGTTTCAAAACCTCATATTGGTACCTGTGGGTTGCTAGTAGTGTTGATTACTCCTTGTAGTTGATGCTAGTTGGTTTATTCGGTGGAAGATCATATGTTCATATCCTTTATGCATATGAATACCCCTCTAATTATAAACATGAATATGATTTGTGAGTAGTTACGTTTGTTCCTGAGGACATGGGAGAAGTCTTGCTATAAGTAGTCATGTGAATTTGGTATTCGTTCGATATTTTGATGAAATGTATGTTGTCTCTCCTCTAGTGGTGTCATGTGAATGTCGATTACATGACACTTCACCATTATTTGGGCCTAGGGGAAGGCATTGGGAAGTAATAAGTAGATCATGGGTTGCTAGAGTGACAGAAGCCTAAACCCTAGTTTATGTGTTGCTTCGTAAGGGGCTGATTTGGATCCATATGTTTCATGCTATGATTAGGTTTACCTTAGTACTTCTTTTGTAGTTGCGGATGCTTGCAAGAGGGGTTAATCATAAGTGGGATGCTTGTCCAAGGAGGGGCAGTACCCAAGCACCGGTCCACACACATATCAAATTATCAAAGTAAGGAGCGCGAATCATATGAGCGTGATGAAAACTAGCTTGACAATAATTCCCATGTGTCCTCGGGAGCGCTTTCCTTTATATAAGAGTTTTCCCAGGCTTGTCCTTTGCTACAAAAAGGATTGGGCCATCTTGCTGCACCTTATTTACTTTTGTTACATGTTACCCGTTACAAATTACCTTATCACAAAACTATCTGTTACCGATAATTTCAGTGCTTGTAGAGAATACCTTACTAAAAACCGCTTGTCATTTCCTTCTGCTCCTCGTTGGGTTCGCCACTCTTACTTATCCAAAGGAATACGATAGATCCCCTATACTTGTGGGCCATCAGTGTGTAGGATTTTTTTTGAAACTACTGCGTTCCCCAATGATACGTCTCCAACGTATCTATAATTTTTGATTGCTCCATGCTATATTATCTACTGTTTTGGACATTATTGGCCTTTATTATCCACTTTTATATTATTTTTGGGACTAACCTATTAACCGGAGGCCCAGCCCAGAATTGCTGTTTTTTTGCCTGTTTTAGGGTTTCGAAGAAAAGGAATATCAAATGGAGTCCAAACGGAATGAAACCTTCGGGAACGTGATTTTCTCAACGAACAAGACCAGAGAGACTTGGACCCTATGTCAAGAAAGGAAACAGGAGGCCATGAGGTAGGGGGGCACGCCCACCCCCACCAGGCGCGCCCTCCACCCTCGTGGGCCCCCTGTTGCTCCACCGACGTACTCCTTCCTCCTATATATACCTACCTACCCCCAAACGATCAGATACGGAGCCAAAAATGTAATTCCACTGCCGCAACTTTCTGTATCCACGAGATCCCATCTTGGGGCCTGTTCCGGAGCTCCGCCGGAGGGGGCATCGATCACGGAGGGCTTCTACATCAACACCATAGCCCCTCCAATGAAGTGTCAGTAGTTTACCTCAGACCTACGGGTCCATAGTTAGTAGCTAGATGGCTTCTTCTCTCTTTTTGGATCTCAATACAATGTTCTCCCCCTCTCTTGTGGAGATCTATTCGATGTAATCTTCTTTTTGCGGTGTGTTTGTTGAGACCGATGAATTGTGGGTTTATGATCAAGTCTATCTATGAATAATATTTGAATCTTCTCTGAATTCTTTTATGTATGATTGGTTATCTTTGCAAGTCTCTTCGAATTATCAGTTTGGTTTGGCCTACTAGATTGATCTTTCTTGCAATGGGAGAAGTGCTTAGCTTTGGGTTCAATCTTGCGGTGTCCTTTCCCAGTGACAGTAGGGGCAGCAAGGCACGTATTGTATTGTTGCCATCGAGGATAACAAGATGGGGTTTTCTTCATATTGCATGAGTCTATCCCTCTACATCATGTCATCTTGCTTAAGGTGTTACTCTATTTTTAACTTAATACTCTAGATGCATGCTGGATAGCGGTCGATGAGTGGAGTAATAGTAGTAGATGCAGGCAGGAGTCGGTCTACTTGTCTCGGACGTGATGCCTATATACATGATCATACCTAGATATTCTCATAACTATGCTCAATTATGTCAATTCCTCAACAGTAATTTGTTCACCCACCATAGAATACTTATGCTCTCAAGAGAAGCCACTAGTGAAACCTATGGCCCCCGGGTCTATCTTTATCATATTGATCTCCTACTACTTAGTTATTTCCTTTGCTATTTACTTTACCTTTATTTTACTTTGCATCTTTATCATAAAAATATAAAAAATATTATCTTATCATATCTATCAGATCTCACTCTCGTAAGTGGCCTTATAGGGACTGACAACCCCTATTTGCGTTGGTTGCGAGGATTTATTTGTTTTGTGTAGGTGCGAGGGACTCGCGCGTAGACTCCTACTGGATTGATACCTTGGTTCTCAAAAACTGAGGGAAATACTTACGCTACTTTGCTGCATCATCCCTTCCTCTTCGGGGAAAACCAACGCAGTGCTCAAGAGGTAGCACCCAACAGTACTAGGGGTACGAGAGAGAGGCAGAGCCTAGCTACGACATAGGTGTAACACCCGGTGTTTTACGAGTTCAGACCCCTCTCGGAGGAGGTAACAGCCCTATGTCTCGTTCCTTGAGGCTTGTTTTCTTTGGGGGTATGATTACAGAGAATGCTTAACCGTTGCTTGGGAGGAGGAGTGTGGCTTATATGGAGTGCACCATGGCCTCCTTTACTGCCACATCTCTAGGGTGGTCAATGCTCATAACTACGGCAATTACACATGTAAATAGTCACAACTACGATAGTTACATGTAACAGTAGCTATGACTATACTCAAAGACCGACTTAGGATTCCCCGACCATTGCAGCTCTTATCGTCCCTTCATCTCCTTTGTCCGAGTGCTGATAGACATGCCGATTGGAGAGGAGGTGTCCGAGTGCTTTCGAGGTGTCCGAGTGGACTTCCAGTTATATGCATCTGAATGCTAATGCGGTCCAGACACCTACCAATGATGGTGTGGGTCCCTAGGTGGGCCCCAACTAATAGGTCATTGACCCTACTGTAGTAGGTGACCTCATCAGGTACCACAAAGCATCGGGCGCGCCCGGGGCACGGTCACAGAGTTGGCCCGCTGGCAGCTCAGGAAAGAAGAGAGTGCGGCGGCGAGGAATCTTGTCTGGATCGACCGTCTTGAGCCAGACACGGAACGAACCCATGTTGTTGCGCTGCGCCATGGGCTCCGCAACCTGAACCATGAACCCGCAACCCCTCAGAACCACCTCCACTGTCTACCTAGTCCACGCGTGCGCCAGCACGCCGACCAGCTCCAAGGGGATCAGGAAAGAGAGGGCGGCGGCTGTCGCATGTGCTTGGCGCATCCACGGCCGAAGAGAGAGCGAGAAGCCCGGGCTAGGGGCGAGATCGCGATCCACCATGAGCCAGCGTATGATTGGAAGCTTGCAAATGACGAGGAAGTCCTCCGAGAAAAATGGCCTGATGGACATGTCATTTGGTTCGATGCCAAATTCGGTATGGAGCGTGGCCGCCACCGCGGCCAGGACTACCTATGGCCTCGTCCCGGTGATGGTGACCGACTTCACGGGAAAGGTGTTGCTCCATGCACCGCATATCATCCAATGGCTCCAGAAAGGAGCAATCCATTGAGGCTGCCGAATCCACCGTGCCACCGGCCTCTGGCGCGGAACCAAAAAGCAAGGGCCGGCCATGTTTGCCATTGATGGCCCTCGGGCCACCTTGATACTTCTCCATCGTATCTATAATTTTTGATTGTTTCATGCCAATATTATACCACTTTCACATACTTTTGGCAACTTTTTATATGATTTATTGGACTAACCTATTGATCTAGTGCCCAGTGCAGGTTCCTGTTTTTTGCATGTTTTTTTGTATCGCAGAGTATCCATATATCAAACGAAGTCCAAATGCAATAAAATTTCATGGAGAATTATTTTGGAATATATGTGATTTTTGGGAGTTGGAATCACCACAAACGGAGTCCCACACAGCCCACAAGACACCAGGGCGCGCCAGAGGCCCCTAGCGCAGTGGTGGGTTGTGCCCTCCTCGAACGTCAGTTGGAGTTGTACTTCGGGCGCAAGGAAGCTTCTATCCTGAAAAAATCGTGTTAAAATCTCAGCGCAATCGGAGTTACGGATCTTCGGGAATATAAGAAACGGTTTTCGGCCAGATCTGGGGAGCGCGAAACAGAAGAGAACAGAGAGGGAGATCCAATCTCGGAGGGGCTCCTGCCCCTCCGCCGCCATGGAGACCAAGGTCCAAAGGGGGAACTCTCCTCCCCATCTAGGGCGGAGGCCAAGGATGAAGAAGAAGTAGGTGGCTCTCTCCCCATCGCTCCCATCGCTTCCGGTGGCGTCGGAGTGCCACTGGGGCAACGATCGGGACCACAATCTACATCAACAATCTTGCTACCGTCAACACCAACTCTTTCCCCCTCTATGCAGTGGTGTAACACCTCTTCTCCCCACTGTAATCTCTACTTAAACATGGTGTGCAACTCCATATATTATTTCCCAATGATCTATGGTTATCCTATGATGTTTGAGTAGATCCGTTTTGTCCTGTGGGTTAATCGTGATCTTGGTTGGTATGATTGTATATTTTACTTATGGTGTTGTCCTACCATGCCCTCCGTTCTCGCGCAAATGTGAGAGTCCCTCGCTGTAGGGTGTTGCAATATGTTCATGATTTTCTTACGGTGGGTTGCGAGAGTGACAGAAACTTAAACCCGAGTAGGTGGGTTATGGCGTATGGGAGTAAAGAGGACTTGATACTTAATGCTATAGTTGGGTTTCACGACCTTAATGACATTTAGTAGTTGCGGAAGCTTGCTAGAGTTCCAATGATAAGCGCATATGATCCAAGTAGAGAAAGTATGTTCGCTGATGCCTCTCCCTCATATAAAATTACAAGAATGATTACCGGTACTTGTTATCGATTACCTAGGGACAAATAAATTTCTTGTTGACAAAAGCTCCCTACTAAAACTAACTTTGTTGTGTCTTTATCTAAACAGCCCCTATATTTTATTTATGTGCTCTTTATTATCTTGCAAACCTATCATGTCACACCTACAAAGTACTTCTAGTTTCATACTTGTTCTAGGTAAAGCGAACATCAAGCGTGCGTAGAGTTGTATCGGTCGATAGAACTTGAGGGAATATTTGTTCTACCTTTAGCTCCTCGTTGGGTTCGACACTCTTATTTATGGAAAAAGGCTACAAACGACCCCCTATACTTGTGGGTTATCAAGACCTTTTTCTGGCGCCGTTGCCGGGGAATAATAGCGCGGGGTGAATATTCTCGTGTGTGCTTGTTTGCTTTATCACTAAGTAGTTTTTATTTTCTGTTCTAAGTTGTTCTCTATCTTTGGTTATGGGATATGGAACATAGAACACCAAAAAAATAGTGGTATTTGCTACTCATGGAGATGGGGAACCTCCTAAAACCCTCGATGCTCGTTATGTGAGAGATATTATGCACTACTTTGATAATCCCGAGAAAACCACATTCAACTATATAATGGGAGTAACGTTGGATCAACTTGAATACTTTAGGGATTATCGCTTGACTCATAAAGGGAAATTGTTATGGGATAAAATTCATATGGTGCATTGGTATGCTTGAGAGCTATGCTTGAGATATGATTATACTTGTTGCTCTGGGATGAACACTCCACATCTTCCCTTTTCATGTGAATTTAATGATAATAAAACCTTGGCTTATTATGTTAGAGGTATATATGATTATTATGATGGGGAACAAATAGAACAATTTGTTGCTTTTAAGAGTGCATATGAAATTGAATCTTTGTTTGAAAAGTTTGAAGATTTTGATGATTCAGTTTATAGACCGAAAATCTTGCTATCCTTAAATATTGCTATGATAATTATAAATACAATTACATATTGATGTATTTATTGAGAATAACTCCGCTGTCCAAGAAAAGACTAATATTTTGCACGAGTCTATGGAAGAAGAAATTGAAGAAACTGCGAGCTCATTGGATGAAAAACATGAAGAGGAGAGCGAAGAACAAATGGAGGAAGAACGGATTGATCACCCGTGTCCACCTTCTAATGATAGTAACTCTTCAACTCATACATTATTTAATTTCCCTTCATTCTTACCGAAGGATGAATGCTATTATGATTGTTATGATCCCGTTGATTCATTTGAAATATCCCTTTTTTGATGAACTTGATGCTTTCTATGCTTGTGGCCAAGATGCCAATATGAGTTATGCTTATGGATATGAACTTGCTATTATTCCTTATATTAAGAATTAAATTGTTGCTATTGCACCCACACATGATAGTCCTATTATCTTTTGAATTCTCCCAACTACACTATATCGGAGAAGTTTGCTCTTGTTAAAGATTATATTGATGGGTTGCCTTTTACCATTGCACATGATGATTTTGATGAATATAATATGCATGTGCTTGCTGCTCCTACTTGCAATTATTATGATAGAGGAACTATATCTCCACCTCTCTATGTTTCCAACACGATAAAATTGCAAGAAACTGCTTATGCTATGTATTGGCCTTTACTTGATGTGCATGAATTGTTCTTGTATGACATGCCGATGCATAGGAAGAGAGTTAGACTTCTTCATTGCTTAATATATGTTGCTTTGTTCTCACTACTAAATGCCAAATCATTGCTAATTAAAATTGTCTTTGATATACCTTGGGATCCGGGTGGATCCATTACTTGAGCACTTTATGTCTAGCTTAATGGCTTTAAAGAAAGCGCTGCCAGGGAGACAACCTGGAAGTTTTAGAGAGCCATTTATTTATGTTGAGTTCTTTTATAAAGTCTATAAACAAAAAAATATAGAGGGGAACACAAAACTTTTCAAAAGGGAAAGTGAAAGTGAAAGAGACAAGCATTGTTGAAGTGGGGGAGCTCCTTGAACTTTGATCATGCTCATGAAAACTTTGTGAATCTTTATTACAGAAAATTTTCAAAAATAATAATTATCCCCTTGTACAATTCAATTGTATTATACAAATAATATGCCAAGGTTTGCCTTCAGGATGTTTACATTGCTTGTTGGTTTGTGCGGTGCAAAACAGAAACTTTGGCTGTAGTACGTGATTTTACATTTTTTTTACCGGAAAGTCAAACGGTTCTGAAACTTTTTGCACTGTGTTTCTATTCAAATTGTTTATTTTTACTAATTTTTGGAGTACCAGAGGTATGGTGAATGTTCAGATTACTATAGACTATCCCGTTTAAGACAGATTCTATTTTTGATGCATTGTTTTGCTTGTTTTGATGAAACTATTGATTCTATTAGTGGATTAAGCCATGAAAAAGTTATATTATAGTAGCTACAATGCAAAAAAAAATATGAATTGGTTTGCAACAGTACTTAGAGTAGTGATTTGCTTTATTATACTAATGGATCTTACCGAGTTTTCTGTTGAGTTTTGTGTGGATGAAGTGAACAAAGATCGAGGAGGTCTCGATATGAGGAGAAGGAGGAGAGCCAAGAGCTCAAGCTTGGGGATCCCCGAGGCACCCCAAGTAAATATTCAAGGAGACTCAAGCGTCTAAGCTTGGGGATGCCCCGGAAGGCATCCCATCTTTCTTCAACAAGTATTAGTATGTTTTCGGGTTCATTTCGTTCGCATGACATGTGCAAATCTTGGAGCATCTTCTACTTTTAATTTTCACTTTTCTTTTATGCACCATGCTGGTATGAGATAGTCCATGGTTTATTTATAGAATGCTCATCGCACTTCACTTATATATTTTGAGTGTGTCTTTATAGAATGCTTCATGTGCTTCACTTAAATCATTCGAAGTTTGGATTGCCTGTTTCTCTTCACATAGAAAACCGTTGTTTGAAGAATGCTCTTTTGCTTCACTTATATTTGTAAGAGCATGGTCTTTTGTAGAAAGAATTAGACTGTCATGCTTCAATTATATCTATTTAGAGAGTCAAAAGGAATTGGTCAATTGCATGGTTAGTCATAAAATCCTACATAAAACTTATGGATCACTAAATATGGTATGTTTGATTCCTTGCAATAGTTTTGCGATATAGAGATGGTAATATGTGGGAGGTACTAGTGAATGGTTGTGTTTAGTAGGAATATTGGTGTTGAGGTTTGTGATTCCCGAAGCATGCACGTATAGTCTCTCGTTATGCTATGAAGTTGGAGCATGATTTATTATTGATTGTCCTCCTTATGAGTGGAGGTCGGGGACGAGCGATGGTCTTTTCCTACCAATCTATCCCCCTAGGGGCATGCGTAGTAGTACTTTGCTTCAAGGGCTAATAAACTTTTGCAATAAGTATATGAGTTCTTTATGACTAATGTGAGTCCATGGATTATACACAGCCTTACCTTTCGCAATTTGCTAGCCTCTACGGTACCGTGCATTGCCCTTTCTCACCTCGAGAGTCGGTGCAAACTTCGCAGGTGCATCCAAACCCCGTGATATGATACGTTCTATCACACATAAGCCTTATTGTATCTTCCTCAAAACAACCACCATACCTACCTATTATGGCTTTTCCATGGCCATTCCGAGATATATTGCCATGCAACTTCCACCGCTTCCATTTGATGACTTGAGCATTCATTGTCATATTGCTTTGCATGATCATATAGCTGACATAGTAGTTGTGGCTCAGCCACCGTTCATCATTTTTCATACATGTTACGTTAGATCATTGCACATCCTGGTACATTGCCAGAGGCATCCATATAGAGTCATATTTTGTCATAGGTATCGAGTTGTAATTTTTATTTCTTTTGAGTTATAAGTAAATAGAAGTGTGATGGTCATCATTATTCATTTTTAGAGCAGTGACCCAGTGAGGAAAGGATGATGGAGACTATGATTCCCCCACAAGTCGAGATGAGACTCCGGACAATGAGAGAAAAAATATATATATAAAGAAAAAAAGAAAAAAGAAAAAAATAAACAAAGAGAGAAGGGGCATTGTTAGTATCCTTTACCGCACTTGTGCTTCAAATTAGCACCATGTTTTTCATATGGAGAGTCTCCTATGTTGTCACTTTGATATACTAGTGGGAATTTTTCATTATAGGATTAGATGCACACCCACTTAGTTTTCATATTGAGCTTTCATACACTTATAGCTCTTGGTGCATTCGTTGCATGGCAATCCCTACTCCTCATGTTGATATCAATTGATGGGCATCTCCATAGCTCATTGGTTAGCCGCATCGATGTGAGACTTTCTAATTTTTTGTCTTATCTATATTTACCCCTATCATTATACTCTATTCCACCCGTAGTGCTATATTCATGGCTTGCGCTCATGTATTGCGTGAGAGTTGAAAAATCTGAAGCGTGTTAAAAAGTATGAACCAATTGATCGGCTTCACATCGGGGTTGTGCGTGATAAATACTTTGTGTTAAGAATACAGAGCATGAAAACATTATATGATTTTGTAGGGATAACTTTCTTTAGCATTGATATTTTGAAACACATGATTGGTTATTGGGATGCCTGAGTATTGATGTCTTTATGTCAAATTATAGACTATTGCTTTGAATCACTTATGTCTTAATATTCATGCCATGATTAGATATATGATCAAGTTTATGCTAGGTAGCATTCCACATCAAAAATTATCTTTTTATCATTTACTTGCTCGAGGACGAGCAGGAATTAAGGTTGGGGATGGTGATACGTCTCCGTCATATCTATATTTTTTGATTGTTTCATGCCAATATTATACCACTTTCACATACTGTTGGCAACTTTTTATATGATTTATTGGACTAACCTATTGATCTAGTGCCCAGTGCCAGTTCCTATTTTCTACATGTTTTTTGTATCGCAGAGTATCCATATCAAACAAAGTCCAAATGGAATAAAATTTCACGGAGAATTATTTTGGAATAAATGTCATTTTTGGGAGTTGGAATCACCGCAAATGGAGGTCCACACAACCCACAAGACACCAGGGCGTGCCAGAGGCCCCTAGCGCACGGTGGTGGGTTGTGCCCTCCTCGAACGTCGGTTGGAGCTGTAATTCGGGCACAAGGAAGCTTATATTCAGGAAAAAAATCGTGTTAAAATCTCAGCGCAATCGGAGTTACGAACCTCCAAGAATATAAGAAACGGTTTCCGGCCAGATCTGGGGAGCGCGAAAAAGAAGAGAACAGAGAGGGAGATCAAATCTCGGGGGGGCTCCCACCCCTCCGCCGCCATGGAGACCAAGGACCAGAGGGGGAACTCTTCTCCCTATCTAGGGGGGGCAAGGATGAAGAAGAAGTAGGGATGCTCTCTCCCCCTCGCTTCCGGTGGCGCCGGAGTGCCACCGGGGCAACGATCTGGATGATGATCTACATCAACAGTATTGCTACCGTCAACACCAACTCTCTCCCTCTCTATGCAGCGGTGTAACACCTCTTCTCCCTGCTGTAATCTCTACTTAAACATGGTGCTCAACTCCATATATTATTTCCCAATGATCTATGGTTATCCTATGATGTTTGAGTAGATTCGTTTTGTCATGTGGGTTAATCGTGATCTTGGTTGGTACGATTGTATATTTTATTTATGCTGCTGTCCTACCGTGCCCTCCCTTCTCGCACAAATGTGAGGGGCCCTCACTGTAGGGTGTTGCAATATGTTCATGATTTGCTTACGGTGGGTTGCGAGAGTGATAGAAACTTAAACCTGAGTAGCTGGGTTATGGCGTATGGCAGTAAAGAGGACTTGATACTTAATGCTATGCACTAGTGCAGGATGCTGCTAACGCGACACTACGATCAGGGACCCTTCGAGAAACTGTGTGTGATGCCATAATCGCAAACGGTGATGTATGAAAATCGTCAAAAAGGTGAAAACGTTTGCGATGGAGGATGCATCAAACACGGTTCAGATTTTAGTTGCGTGTGCGATCCAGAGCATATGGTTCAGTCCAATGAACTGTTTGCGATGAGGCAGAACAAAAGAAATGGGCAGCCTGATGAAGCCGTGTGCGATATAGAGCATACGGTTCACTCGGATGAACTGTTTGTGATTAGCAACACAAAAGAAACGGGCAGCCAGATGAAGGTGTGTGCGATATACAACACACAGTTCACTCGGATGAACTGTTTGTGATTAGGCAACACAAAAGAAATGGTCAGCCAGATCAAGGTGTGTGTGATTGAGGGCATACGCTTCAGAAGGATTAACTATTTGCGATTAGGCAACAAAACAGAAACGGGTAAGCCAGATCAAAGTGTCTGCGATTGATGGCATACACTTCACATGGATGAACTGTTTGCGATTAGCCACAACAAACTGAAACAGTTAGATAGATCAACGTGTGTGCGCTAGACGGGCATACCCATTCTAATTAAAAGATGTGTGCTGACATTGCCTATTTGCGGTGCACCCTATGGTGCAAATGCCACGTACGCGGCCGAGAAGGCGTACGTGCCCACGTTACGCCTTCCGGGAATAGTGCCGCACTTATAATCGTCAGTAAATTTTCAGCATGTGTCCCGTCACATTTCAAATTGCAAACCTATTCACACCGATCAAAACCTAAACGGTTTCCCACTTAGGAGCGTATTACTACGCAGTTATAAATACTACTACTCCAAGATGACTGCACATTCCTCCTCAACTGCTCATCAACATAAAGTCAAAAACAAACAAGTCATTCATCATCGTTCCCTTGCGTCCGCCATGGCCAGCGTGAGTTCTGGGTCAAGAGATTGCCACCAGGGAGAGGCGAGCCTGGAAGCGAGAGCACAAGAGATGTCCCGCCTCGCCGCGATAGTAGCCAACATGTCCCGCCGCATGGCCGTAGCAGCAGAGAGGTCCCGCCGCGCCGCCGAAGCAGCATGGAGGACCCGCCGCGCCGTTGATGCAGCAGACTGGTCCGGCCGCGCCGCGAAAGCAGAAGAGATGTCCCGCCGCGCCGCGAATGCAGCAGAGATGTCCCGGCGGCTTGGGAAAATGCCTCGCGGGTAGGCGAGGACTCTTACAGGCGCATGTGTGCCCTCGTCCATAGGTAGATGGATCAGATCTCTAGGTGGGCGAGGTTGCAGGATGACCTGCAAGCCTCGTTTGAATAGTCTACCGACGTCATTCGGCAAATAAATGAGAGCAATGCGAAGCTCCAGGCCGAGCGCGACCTGCTGAGGGCGAAGATCATCGGAAGTGCGGTGCAGCAGGAGTAGACCACTACCTTGTTGAAGAGGAGCGGTGTCATCATCGAGAAACTTATGGACGAGAATAACAAGCTGCGCATCGAGCGTAGAAGGCTGGTGGAGGAATCCGTGGATGCTCTCAAGCAGCATCTTGAGGACAAGAAAGAGCTCATCACCGCTCGCCGCAGAGACTAGTTCCCGCGGCGTGCAGCAACGCATCGAGAAAGTAGAGATCAGCGATTCGGATTGTTGTCTTCCTTCTTCTTTTGCCCTTGTGTATTTCGGGCGTTGCCGCATGTGGCTTTTTTAAATTATGTTTCTAAATATGTAAGACAATTATTATCCACTGTCAGCGTCCTTATATTCATCATGCTTGCTATAAGTGGCAGTCGATGCTATATAGGTCCGTCGGATCTTACATCAAGATCCGTGCAAAACTTTCTTTTCAGATTTTCATTTTTCTCTCTTAAATCTCAGTCCAGTGAGACACATAGCCACGCCGTAGAACAGGTGCTCGGGCGCCATTAATGGAGACGTTGGGAGGGAGGTGCGCGACCGGTAGCGGTTAAAGAGCTCTCCTCCCGATGAGCATGCACAGGGGTCTGATCGCACGCCTCCCGTACTCAAATAGCTACCCCACACGACACCTCCTAGCCAATAAAACAAGGGGACACGTGGCCGCACGTAATTGGTAAGTCGAACACCCACGGTTTCAATAATACTTGTGTTTCCGATTTGTAACGTGACAGCACTTGTTCCAAAATGACTTTGTTCATTGTTAATGTGTGGGCCTTCGTAAATCGGACAGAAAAATTACCACAACATGTTGGTGCCATGTCATGAGAACATGCCAAGTTTCATGATTTTTAGGCGTGTTTTGGAATTACAGGAATTAAAAAACCAAGTTTGTCAATCTTTCCGGCCGAGCCACGACGCCCAGATGTTTAAATTTCACTCCCATCTCTTGCATGAGACCTAGAAATTCACCCAAGGACACACAGGTGATTTTTCAAACAACTTTGGTGCACTAGAGCATGTGCTTGCAGTTCAAATTGGAATTATGCACATTAAATGCCCATAAACTCAATTAATGTATAAAAAAGGCCAAACAAACCCGGGATAATTCCAAAATTTAGCATGGTACTTCTATTTGGTCTAATCTGGCTGTGTAAAGAAATAAGGCGAGAGAAGGCAGTGTACGTATGTCGTTTCGCACACGGAGGTGACACGTTCCCTCTCGGAACCACGAGCCATCTTGAGGGAAGCTCCGGTTTGCATAAAGCTTACACCAAAGCTTGTCCCAATTCGGCCAAAAATATTACTGCAACATGTTGGTGCCATGTCATGACACCATTCCAAGTTTCATGATTTTCAGGCGTGTTTTGGAATTACAGGAATTAAAAACCAAGTTTCTCAATCTTTCCGGCCGAGCCACGACGCCCAGATGTTTGAATTGCACTCCAATCTCTTGCATGGGACCTAGAAATTCACCCAAGGACACACATGTGATTTTTCAAACAACTTTGGTGCACTGGAGCATGTGCTTGTAGTTCAAATTTGAATTATGCACATTAAATGCCCAAAAACTCAATTCATGTATAAAAAAAGCGAAACAAGCCTGGAATAATTCCAAAATTTAGCATGGTACTTCTATTTGGTCTAATTTGGCTGTGTAAAAAAATAAGGCATGACAAGGCAGTGTACATATGTCGTTTCGCACACGGAGGTGACACGTTCCCTCTCGGAACCATGAGCCATCTTGAGGGAAGCTCCGGTTTGCATAAAGCTTACACCAAAGCTTGTCCCAATTTGGCCAAAAATATTACTGCAGCATGTTGGTGCCATGTCATGCCACCATTCCAAGTTTCATGATTTTCAGGCGTGTTTTGGAATTACAGGAATTAAAAACCAAGTTTCTCAATCTTTCCGGCAGAGCCATGGCGCCCAGATGTTTGAATTTCGCTCCAATCTCTTGCATGGGACCTAGAAATTCACCCAAGGACACACATGTGATTTTTCAAACAACTTTGGTGCACTAGAGCATGTGCTTGTAGTTCAAATTTGAATTATGCACATTAAATGCCCAGAAACTCAATTAATGTATAAAAAAGCGAAACGAGCCTGGAATAATTCCAAAATTTAGCACGATACTTCTATTTGGTCTAATCTGGCTGTGTAAAAAAATTAAGGCGGGAGAAGGCAGTGTACGTATGTTGTTTCGCACACGGAGGTGACACATTCCCTCTCGGAACCACGAGCCTTCTTGAGGGAAGCTCCGGTTTGCAAGAAGCTTACACCAAAGCTTGTCCCAATTCGGCCAAAAATATTACCGCAGCATGTTGGTGCCATGTCATGACACCATGCCAAGTTTCATGATTTTCAGGCGTGTTTTGGAATTACATGAATTAAAAACCAAGTTTCTCAATCTTTTCGGCCGAGCCACGACGCCCAGATGTTTGAATTTCACTCCAATCTCTTGCATGGGACCTAGAAATTCACCCAAGGACACACACATGTGATTTTTCAAACAACTTTGGTGCACTGGAGCCTATGCTTGTAGTTCAAATTTGAATTATGCACATTAAATGCCTAGAAACTCAATTAATGTACAAAAATGGCGAAAATAGCCCAGAATAATTTCAGAATTTAGCACGGTACTTCTATTTGGTCTAATCTGGATGTGCAAAAAAATTAAGACGGGAGAAGGCAGTGTACATATGCCGTTTCGCACACGGAGGTGACATGTTCCCTCTCGGAACCACGAGCCTTCTTGAGGGAATCTCCAGTTTGCTAGAAGCTTACACCAAAGCTTGTCCCAATTCGGCCAAAAGAATTACCATAGCATGTTCGTGCCATATCATGAGACCATGCCAAGTTTCATGATTTTCAGGCGTGTTTTGGAATTACAGGAATTAAAAAACCAAGTTTCTCAATCTTTCCGGCCGAGCCACGACGCCCAGATGTTTGAATTTCACTCTCATCTCTTGCATGGGACCTAGAAATTCACCCAAGGACACACATGTGATTTTCAAAGAACTATGGTGCACTGGAGCACGTGCTTGTAGTTCAAATTTGAATTATGCACATTAAAAGCCCAGAAACTCAATTAATGTATAAAAAGGCCAAACGAACACGGAATAATTCCAAAATTTAGCATGATACTTCTATTTGGTCTAATCTACCTGTGTAAAAAAATTAAGGCGGGAGAAGGCAGTGTACGTATGTCGTTTCACACACGGAGGTGACACGTTCCCTCTCGGAATGAGGAGCCTTCTTGAGGGAAGCTCAGGTTTGCAAGAAGCTTATACCAAAGCTTGTCCCAGTTCGGCCAAAAAAATTACTGCAGCATGTTGGTGCCATGTCATGACACCATGCCAAGTTTGATAATTTTTCAGCCGTGTTTTGGATTTACAGGAACTAAAAAACTAAGTTTCTCAATCATTCCGGCTGAGCCACGACACCCGGATGTTTGAATTTTATTCCCATTTCTTGCATGGGACCTATAAATTCACCCAAAGACACACATGTGATTTTTCAGCAAACGTTGGTGCATTGGAGCATGTGCTTGTAGTTCAAATTTGAATTATGCACATTAAATGCCCAGAAACTCAATTAATGCATAAAAATGCCAAATGAACCCCAAATAATTTCAAATTTAAACACAACACTCATGTACTATTTGCATGTTCACTGTATGTAAATGTTCTAGCAATTCAAACACCATCCTTTCCCTCCATAACACCATTTTGTCTTTCAAAACATAATGAAAAAATCGGGTATACCACAAACAATTTACTAGAAAGAATCATGTGGGATGCGATATAAAATATCTTGGCGCACCGTCTTGTCTAGCTTACGCAGGAAGCTTCGTCGTCTACACTCCACCGCCCCCGCTTGAACCACACTTGCGCGCCAGTTTCTCGCGGCGCCGAGCGAATTTTTTTGCCACCGCGGATATATCTATCGCCCCGCCCCCTCCCTCCTACCAAAAGCCACATTTCCATTGTTCCTCCTTGCTTTCCAAGTTCAAACCTTCACTGCTGCTTACTTGCAGCTCAGCCTCCTCGCCGGCGACCCTTCTTCTTGCAGCGCCGCCTCCTCGCCGGCTACCCTTCTTCTTGCAGCGCCTCCTCCTCGTCGGCGACCCTTCTTCTTGCAGCGCCGCCTCCTCGTCGGCGACCCTTCTTCTTGCTGTGCAACCTCCTCGCCACCGACCCTTCTTCTTGCTGCACGGCCTCCTCGCCACCGACCCTTCTTCTTGCTGCGCGGCCTCGTCGATATGGTCAGGTAATCCACACCCCACCCACACCATCCTCCTCCTTTCTTGTCCCACATGCCCCGACTGACGGAGCGACACCTCCCACTGAAATCAGTACTGCCCCCTCCTCCAATTAAGCGCTGCCCACAGCCATTTTACACGTAGTATAATGTGGAGCTAAGTATCATGTGGCCGCACGCGCGAACGAGGTCGTATGGCTGACATGTGTGTCGACCGCCAGATCTTGGAGGAGCACCTCGTCTTCGAGGCCACCCCCGACACTGCCGTGTGGTTGTCTACTTTAAAATACAGTTCATGATGTTTTCTCGAGGCCACCGCCAGTGCCTTCTAGTGATTTGTCCTCTGTAATGTTAATATGCAATATGATGTTCAGCTAACAGTTTGGTCCTCTGAAATGTAATGTTCAGTTAACACTTTGGTCCAACAATTGCTACATTACGTAGTACTGTTCTCAATCATTCTTTGTTTTGTTAACTGTCTTATCTTCTAGTGCATGTTTCTATTCTACAATGTCGTGCTCAGTTAACTATTTTGGTTCATTTGGTCTGTTGTCCATTTAACTGTTTGGTTCAGTTCTGCAATTTGATTTTCATTTGCTGTGGGTACAATTTTGTATTGTTATGCATGTGACACCAATCGAATTTAGCTGTACTCAATACATATTCTACTAATAGTATGGCAACTCTCAGTTAACCTGATCAAGATCTTCCTTATGTGTGTTGCAGGAAAACAATGGGAGACACCGCGGTTTACCATCGAGGTTTGTTCAAGCAGGGTCCTTTGGCTAATAGCACATTATTGTGCAGTTGCAGGAATCATTCTAATATTTAGGTTTCTTACAATTTGGTCTTGCACATGTAGGTCCTGTTGTCAGAGGCTTAGACCCACTGTTCGACCCATTTTGCATATGGGGAAATGAGATGTCCATGAATATCAGTCAAGTCAAGAAACTCGGAAAGATTGTTAGGATGAAAAAACTTGCGACGAATAACAGCAAGATCTTTGTTTGCACAATGAAGAAGACATCAGTCAACTATAGGATGGTACCAACTCTTTTACCTTGTTTGTACCCCTTGCGCCATTTCAAAATTTACAACAGCGATTTATGCATAGCTTTGTTTTCAGTACTTTTCAAAGCAGTTCACCGATGATTACCTCTCAAACCACCTGCATGGTCAAGAGGCGAGGAAGGTATTCATTCAACACCCACGGTACAATATTGAAGTCTTGCTAAAGAGGATGAAGGTTGGGCGGGCAATTATCCATTGCCACTGGCCTAAAGTTGCAAGGACATTCAACATCACTGAAGGCTCAATATTTGCCTTCCGCTTCTGCAATTTCCCAGATGAGATTCATCTGTCTATTTACCGTGTATGATGCTACTTTCCAAAGGTTTTTTATGTTGCACGTGAAACTTGGTGCTGTTGTGTAATGGCGTAACTGAGTGCCGAAGCTAACTGATGTAATTCGATTATGAAATCCTGGTTGCTTTTATACGGATATGAAATATCTGACGTGTTTTATAAGAAATATCAGTTTGATTAGTACATGGATTATCAATAATAGGCTAATTACCCTGCTTATTGGGGAACGGTTACTCAGACAACACCGTGGGCGATGAACTCAAACAACCCGCACGGTTTCTAGAAAGTAGGCATGTTCGATCAACTAACAATCACACATGGCTTCCGACAGCGAACTGTTTGCGTTAGGACACCTTGCACACACGTTTCCACACAAAGAACTGTGTGGGATGTACATACCTACGGAAATGATTTTCTAGGATTCACCGTGTGGGATGTACATACCTATGGAAATGATTTCTGGGATTCACCGTGTGGGATGAACATACCTACGGAAATGATTTCTAGGATTCACAGTGTGGGATGTACATACATATGGAAATGATTTCTGGGATTCACCGTGTGGGATGTACATACCTATGGAAATGATTTCTGGGACTCACCGCGTGGGATGTACATACCTACGGAAATGATTGGGTTTCCATGCCTCGCCCGATCGCACACGGCCCTAGCCTGGGTCCCACGAGGGCCTATCCCCGACGATTTCTGGGTCGTGTGGGAAGGACCCCCCTATCGCCCACACTCACTTGGCGACGGTTCCAAATACCATCGCGGAAAGGGGTTTTAAACAGTTTGTTTAGGACGTCGCTTTACCAGTGATGGTTGGGTTTCACGACCTTAATGATCTTTAGTAGTTGCGGATGCTTGCTAGAGTTCCAATTAGAAGTGCATATGATCCAAGTAGAGAAACTATGTTAGCTCATACCTCTCCCTCATATAAAATTACAAAAATGATTACCGGTACTTGTTATCGATTACCTAGGGACAAATAACTTTCTTGTTGACAAAAGCTCCCTACTAAAACTAACTTAGTTGTGTCTTTATCTAAAAAAACCCTAGATTTTATTTACATGCTCTTTATTATCTTGCAAACCTATCCTGTCACACCTACAAAGTACTTCTAGTTTCATACTTGTTCTAGGTAAAGCGAACGTCAAGCGTGCGTAGAGTTGTATCGGTGGTCGATAGAACTTGAGGGAATATTTGTTCTACCTTTAGCTCCTTGTTGGGTTCGACACTCTTATTTATGGAAAAAGGCTACAAACGATCCCCTATACTTGTTGGTTATCACACCTAACTCCTGGACAGTGCGAGGCGAACTGCCCCAGTGGGAGGAGGATCTGACAGAGGTGGGGGTAGCGTTGTCTCCAAACTCCGGCGGCCATGAGGTGGCGGCACAAGGGGCTATGAGAGGGCAGGGAAGGCCTCCACCTGACGGCTTGGCATGGTCACCGCCGGCGGGTGAGGCAATGGACCGACGCGACAGCGGGTGATGCAGAGCATCCTACGAACGTCACCATGTCAAGAGCCCATTTGGCAAGTGACACGTGCGGCATCTTCTTCACATACATAAAGGTGAATCATCTTCTCTACAAGTGCTCACTTGACCCCTTCGAGGATGGTATACTACTTGATACTCCACTCATGTGCATGCATATGTATTGTCGGAGCTTCACGGACAACAAGAAGGAGTGCAAGCGCGAAGGAACACCTACACCATCCGCGAGGGAAGCGTGGAAGCGAAGACGGAAGAAGACGGAGCTGCGGAGTGTACAACGGCCGGACGAACGCCGTGCCACCGAACATCTGACATTCTACAGTGCCCGGACGACCGCGTCCACCAGATGTCCTACACACCGCCCACCCAGACAGCAGTCCCGGCCAGCGCACGCTCCAGCGACTGGACGCCCGACAAGGACCGGACGTCCGACACCCCAGCGCTCGGACGACCGAGCCCCTCCGGACGACCAAGACAACCAGTCCAGTACGAAAACATATGAAGACCGAAGGCCACCAGACGACCGACGCACTGGACGTCCGACCCCGACTGAAAGTCCGACGCCGCCTGATACGAGCCGAAACACCGGACGTCCGACATCTTCCGGACGACCGGACCCCCGCCAGCGATCGGACGTCCGGTAACTGTCGGACGACGGACGCGTGTGTGTGCACAGCGTGTTGGGCCGAGGCCCATGTACCCCTTCGCCCACTTAGACTATAAATAGGACTTCCCCTTCTCCTTTCTAGGATAGCATATATGATAGCTCATTTGTATGTGAGCTTTGCTCCTACCTACCTCTACTCTTGAGAGAGAGAGAGAGAGACTACCAATCCCATGGAGTTCAAGGCCTCCATGTGAGAAGATCCTACGGGATATCGTCAAGACCTCCTCATGGAGATGAACTTTACCTTGTATCTTTCCTTTTGTTGTTCATGTACCTTGTGGATCTTGTGTGTTTGATTGTCTAGTGTATGTGTGATTCGACTTGTTCTTGAGTGTTCCTCTTGTGATTTCCCTCATGTTTCCCCTGGTGTTCTTCATGTTCTTCGTGGGATCCCCTCCATTTCGTGAAGGATCGGTCCTAGGGTTTCTATCCTACATCATCTTGGATCAGAGCCAGCTTGCTCATGATCATCTTGGTATCATGAGCCACGTTGATCATGAATTTGGAGCCCCTACCCCCGTTTTCTAGCCCAGTTTTGTTTGATTTTGTCCTAAATTTCAAAAATCCCCACAAAAATAGCCCCAATTGTTTTGTGATTTATTGATTTGATGATGTTTTGTTGATTTTGATCCATGGATTTGCTTGATTTCAAGCGGATCATATTATCCATCTTGGATGTTTTATGCATTTATATGCTATTTTATATTATTTTTGGGACTAACCTATTAACCTAGAGCCCAGTGCCAGTTTCTGTTTTTTCCTTGTTTTTGAGTTTTGCAGAAAAGAAATATCAAACAGAGTCCAAACGAGCTGAAAATTTACGGTGACTTTTTATGGACCAGAAGAAGCCCCTGAAGCACAAGAGTTGGGCTAGAAGAGTCCCGAGTCAACGACAAGGGTGGAGGGTGCGCCCGCCCCCCTAGGGCGCGCCCCCTGCCTTGTCGCTGACTTGTGGACCCCCCAGACGTGAAACCGATGCCAAAAATTCCTATAAATATAGAAACCCCCAGAAACAAACCTAGATCGAGAGTTCCGCCGCCGCAAGCCTCTGTAGCCACGAAAAACCAATCAAGAGCCTGTTCCGGCACCCTACCGGAGGGGGAAAGCATCACCGATGGGCACATTCATCATCCCGGCGCTCTCCATGACGAGGAGGGAGTAGTTCACCCTCGGGGCTGAGGGTATGTACCAGTAGCTATGTGTTTGATCTCTCTCTCTCTCTCTCGTGTTCTTGATTTGGCACGATCTTGATGTACCGCGAGCTTTGTTATTATAGTTGAATCATATGGTGTTTCTCCCCCTCTACCTTCTTGTGATGAATTGAGTTTTACCTTTGAGGTTTCACTATTATCAGATTGAATACTATTATGGATTTGAGAACACTTGATGTATGTCTTGCGTGGGATACCCGTGGTGACAATGGGGTATTCTACTGATTCACTTGATTTATGTTTTGGCACTCAACTCACGGATTCCCGAGGTGACATTGGGGTAATCTATGCATAGGGGTTGATGCACGTTTTCGTCCTTGTTTCTCCGGTAGAAATCTTGGGGCACTCTTTGAGGTTCTTTATGTTGGATTGAATATTATGAATCTGAAGTTGTTTGATGCATATCGTATAATTGACCCACGAATGCTTGTGGTGACATTGGAGTATCTAGGTGACATTAGGGTTGATTGATGTGTGTCATATGATGTTATTTTACTACGAACTCTAGGGATGTTTGTGACACTTATAGGAATAGCTCAATGGATTGATCAAAAAGAATAACTTTGAGGTGGTTTTGTACCCTAGAAGCAATTTCATCTTATGTTCTCCGTGATAGGAACTTTGGTGTGACTTTTGTCACACGTTGAGGGATTGCCATATGATCTAATTATGTTATCATTGTTGAGAGAATTTGCACTAGTGAAAGTATGAACCCTAGGCCTTGTGTTCAAGCATTGCAATACCATTTTTGCTCACTTTTGTTACTAGTTACATTGCTGTTTTTATATTTTCATATTACAAAAACCTATATCTACCATCCATATTACATTTGTATCACCATCTCTTCGCCAAACTGGTGCACCTATATAATTTACCATTGTACTGGGTGTGTTGGGGACACAAGCGACTCTTTGTTATTTGGTTGCGGGGTTGTTTGAGAGAGACTGTCTTCATCCTACGCCTCCCATGGATTGATAAACCTTAGTTCATCTACTTGAGGAAATTTTGCTACTGTCCTACAAAACTCTGCGCTTGGAGGCCCAACACGAGTCTACAAGAAGAAGGTTGCGTAGTAGACATCAAGCATCTCCCCAAGTTTCCCCACTTTCTATCCACGAAATCTCTTCAATTTTGACGCCAAAATCATCAATTTATGCCCAATATCGCGTCCCGGATCGCAAATCCCGCGTTGACTCAGACCCACCGGATGTCCGACACTTTTCCAGACGACCGGACCCTCCAGAAGCTCGGACGACCGACACCACCCAACAGTACGAAAACATCAGATTTCCGGTCTTTTTAGGACGTCCGTCCCGCGCTCCAGCCCTCGGACTTCCGACAACTCTCGGACGTCCGACACCTATAGATTTTGACTTCGGCTGACTCTTGTTTCGGCCATAACTAATTCATCCGGACTCCAATTTTGACGTTCTTTAGCTCGTTTTGAAGCTCTTGACATCCCCCATCCCACAAAAATACAACCATCATCATTTGACTACATCAAATTTTCCAAAATTTGAAAAGTTTGCCTAGGCCCTCCACCATATCATCCGCATTACCACCACTGGCTTCCGCAAGCTAACCCATTTTGCTTGCCATAGCATTAGTGGTTGCTTGAGTAGTGATTCGAGTCTCCTAAGGTGTTTCGGATACTTCGGGATGGTTACTTCTTCTTCAACCACCACCATAACTTCTGCATAACCTTGCCCACCATACACTTCCGCCACCCCAACTTAACCCAATTTTGTTTGAGCTTGTTTGAGTTGTGGTTTGTGTCTCCTAAGGTGTTTCGGCTACTTAGGGACGGTCACTTCAAATCCGACTCGCATAACCCATCATTCCACTTCCGCATTGCCGAGTGCAAAACGACCACCTCTTTCCACTACCTTCATTTGACATTTGGCATTCGAGATTTTGAGTTTGTGGTTTTTTCTGTTTCCTAAGGTGTTTCGGCTAATTAGGGATGGGTCTACATCACCTTGGTCTCTACATTAAGAACACCGCCACTCATCATCGCCATTGACGGTACCCTCTATATCATCTTGGTATCGTGGTATCTCATCGTACATTCATTTTTGCCATTGCATTGTTAACCCCTAGCCCATTTTGCGTCACTTGCCTATCGAGACTAGCCATTGAGTATTGCCGGCAATGTTACTTGTGCACATTAGTGATCTACACCTCCCATTGCATACATACCATATCATCTTGGTATCATCATCTCATCTGTTGTGTCACAAGATTGTTCCCGCATATACACAATTGCTCTCTTGGTTTGTGCATTTCGCATAGTGGCCATACAAAAGAGAAAAATAATAAGCTTCTAAGCAAAGAAAAAGAGTGAACCAAGAGCTTGTAAGCAATAGCCATAGCATCACCACATTGCACATAAGATTGTCATATCCGATCATCTTGGATCATCTTGAGAAGAACACCGGGAATCATACATACATAGTATACTTGGGATAGAAAGTTGATACATTTTGCATCTTACAGGTTGTGCACAAGTGTCGTATCAATCTTGCTAGCATCTCTCTTGAGTTGTGCAACACGAGCGTTTTCCGTGGACTCCACATTTTGTGTTCATTCCTTGGTTGCACGACCCCATTTATTTATCCGTGTGTGTGTTTCCTTGTGCCATTCATTGCTATTAGTCTACTTGTTGCATTTGCGAATTTGTGAATCTCTTTCAACATTATTGACTCTTGCTAACAATTTGCATCAAATTTTTGTGCCCCTATCCTCACCAAGCTCCACTAAAAGCTTTTACTTTGTAGGTGTGAGTGAACAAGTCCGGTACCAATTTCACTATTCTTTCACTTCACATTGAGAGAAACGGGATACATCCTCAACTTTGGGAAAAGGTAGCTTGGTATTGTTTATCTCATTTCCTACTCACCTCTACTCGATTCTTGTGATGGATAGGCAAATCACACCTCCTTCAGTCTACAACAACAACAACGAATTTGATGCCCCGAAAAACAACTTGGACGCCACGATGGATGCTCAAATGGAGGCGATCAAAGCCCTCATCAAGTCCTACAAGAGATCTTCCTCATCTTTGAGAACACACTCAAGTGCACATCCTTCCGAGCTACCATCTCCGGCAAGGTCACATCGGCATCGACACCCTCACCAACAAGAACGTGAAGGTCAAGAGCTCAACACCAACAACCACTCAACGACTTTACCATCTACCTTGGCATATTCGCCAAGCGACTTCAAGGCATCTTCGCCTTTGGACACGAGGCATCTTCGCCTACAAGAACCTCAAGACTAAGCTCACGATAAGCTTCCCAAGCTCAAGTTCATGACTTCCACGAGCTACTACGACCTCGACACCGACCACGCGATTCCTTTCTATGGGACTCAAGAACCCGAGGAGTATCTCGAGTGGGAGCGCTTGATGGACGAATACCTCAAGCTACATCAAGTTCCTCCCAAAGATCAAGTAAAGTGCGCCACAACGAACTTCCACGACTACGCGTCGACATGGTGGCTTCACACACCTTCGGAGAGCTATGAAATGAGTTGGCCCAAGATGAAGAGATCTATGCAGCAAGAGTTCGTGCCTCTCACCTACATGGAACAACTTCTACGCCAATTGGAGAACACCATCCAAGGATCCAAGTCCATCGACACGTACTTCAAGGAGATGAAGAATGCCTTGCGACGAGCCGACGTGGACGACCCCATTTCGATGAAGTTACACTTCATGATGGGATTGCACAACGACATCTCTAAGACTATCTTCATCAAGAACTACAAGTCCCTCGACAACAACTACATTGGTACTCTCAAGGCGGAACAAGAACTCATGAAGGCCAAGACTTCTCCACCCCAAGCACACTCCACGACGACCAAGCTCCACGGCAACGAGCATGAGGGTAGTACCACCAAGATATCCAAGCCCGACGAGCTCCAAGACAACTCTCCCAAGTTCGACTTCATCGCCATCCCTCTTTTGTGGCATTGATGGTGCCAATTCTACTTTGACTCTTTTTCAAGACAGTGCAGCGACGACTACAACTTTGGAGCCAATCAAGGAATATGCTTTGGAGGCAAGCGACACGGTGGCGAGCAAGGATAATGCTTCCATCTTTGGAGGCGAGAGTGATGATGTGCCATCTTCGGCCTTCATCCACGGAGACGGTGATGAGATGATCGAGCATGGGATTTTCCCTTCGGTCATGGAGGAGAGTGATGATGTGCCATCTCTGGCCTTCATCCACGGCGATGGTGACGAGATGGTTGAGCATGGTATTTTCCCTTTGACCATGACAACATATGATGACTTGAGTGACATGAACCACCATATTGAGAGTAAGAGCGAGTTCACCACTGGCCCCATATATGATGAGTTGCCCCAATTCCCATGTGAGGAGAGCCACAACCTCCACCACTTGAGTGAGATGAGTAACTCCACCATATGTGACTTTGAGTGCACCTACTTTGAGGGAGTGAGTGAACCACCACATAGAGAGAGTGTGATAGTTTATAGGTCATGTGAGGACATTTTGAACTCTAACGACTTAACCTCTACCTCTATTGTGTGTGTTCTCATTTGGTGCTAGGTCCCATATATGATGACGTGCCGATTCTCGATGACTTCGTCCACCCTTTGGACAAGATGATGGCCATGGCGGAATATGATGCACCCCCACATGGTTCCATCATGATGATGATCTTGACCACCATTTGGTTTTTCCCACCTCACCTACACCACTTGAGTGGAATGAAAAAGGTAACATAGGTGAAGGTGATGCTCTAGTCCCACTAGTGGACATTCTTGACATTGATTGCTTGCATGATGTTGATCCACCTATTACCATGCTTCATGCTAGTGCGACTTCCCCATGCGATGATTTACTCATTATGATGAGTATGATGATTGGAGTCTATTAGTTGTGATGCCATGTTACATAGGATTTCTTGTCACAATTCCTTAGGTCACATCATGTTTGATAATCCGCTTGACTTGTCATATGATATGCATGAGATCAACCATATGTCATATTTTCAATCTCATTGTAGTGAATATGCACATGCCACTAAATAAACCCAATTTGCACTTATGGCATAGATGACAAGCCCATGGTTATTGGCATTTGTTTTTCTTGTGATGATATTGATATGCCCCCTTTGCATCATTCCTCTCATATGCATGCCATGACAACCTAGCTTCGGATATGCATTGTTTTGGATATTGTCCATTTTCTCCATATGATGTTTTCGATATTGCTCATGAGGAGACCCCCATAGTTTCCTCATACATGTTAGGAGATTTTAATCCATCCATCCATTGCATGATCCCAATAATTGTGTGCACAATATGCTCCCCATGAATAAACATGATATTGATGTGCCATAACTAGTATGCTCAATTTGTGTCCCCATCATGTTATACACAATAACTATTCTTTTATGATGGGTGACATGTTCTTATACCATGCATCAAATTTCTTTGAGTGATGCTTATCTTGTGCTAAGTCACACGTGCACATACACATCATGATGGATGATGTGTACATTTACCACACACACAATTTCTTTCGTTTGTGTATTTGTTGTGTAGGTACCCAATGAATACTTGTCAACCTCACAATCCCATGAGTTGACAAAACGAGATCTAGAGAGCAATGATGACTTGGGATTCCGTGGATTGTCCTTACCACCGTTCCCTTCGTGCATTTCTTCTACATGGCCCTCACATGGCTATGGTTTATTGTCCATTACATATTCTATGTCCATCTTGCCATGTTCACTTTGCATGATATGCTCATCCCTATGCCTTTACCATGCATTTGTGACCCATATTTTGCATTACACATGATGATTGATTCTACTACTTGTATGTGTATTTGCAAGCTTGGTGGAGATATTGCTTGTTATTGCCATGTTTCCTTTATGACCCATTCCTATGATGATGCTATGATCTTGCTTTGTGTTCGTGCTTGCGATATGTCGTGTGCATTTCCTATATCCACTATTTGCCCACATGACATGATTGCCTTGGTTTCCCCTAGTGTGTTGCATCTTTGCTCCACTAGTTTGCACGAGATGATTGATATGCTTGCTTATGTTGCATCACCCATGATTCATACATGCTCCTTTCATGCGGTTGATGACAACCATTACCATGCTTTGCACATGATTCATATTGCTTCTTCTCATATGTCTCCATATGTTGCATCTCTCATGCTAGATGTTTTGCCATGTATTGAGTGCAACAGTGCATTTAGCCTTGCTAATGAGATTGCCCCATAGCATTCTCGCATATATTTGGAGATTTTGACATATTTCTTGTGAAGCATGCTTGTCTTCCTTCTTTGCACCATATGCCTCGTGCCATGAACATTAAGATTATTGCTTCATATTCTTCATGCACTTTTGCTACTAATAGTTATGTGCAAGAGAAGAGAACCATCACGATGGATGATGTGTTCATCTACCATGAGCATACGTACTTTGCTTTGTTTTGTGCGTGTGTAGGATACTTGGACTTCGTGTTGACTTCCACTTCACGTGAGCTGACCATTCGAGCTCTCAAGAGCGAGCCTCATATATTCTACCACGACTCGCTTATACACCGCATTTGCTTGCGCTTCGACATTCTGAAGGATGCACAAGGACATGCCTTCAAGGTGACTTCTTTGTTGAACATGGATATTCCGGATCATACTACTTGTGTTGCTTGCACCATGAGACCAATTGGTCATCTTGGACTACTTGACTGCGCACATGTTAGAGATCTTACTTCAACTTGCCATTTTCACATTTTCATGCCTCATGACATATATACCTTGTGTGTTGCGTCCAATTCTTGGATTACTTGCTACTGTCATATGGTTGGTTGCAGCAATATCATTTCTTCACATATGCCATGTCCCATTGCTTGTCACATGATTGACTTGATTGCCTCACACATGATGAACAATTGATCTTTCTATTGTGTTGAGCGTCACACTATCTTCACTACACCCTATGCTTGTTATGCTTGGATTGTCTTGCACTTGACACATGTGTTTAGACATATCATCTTCTTTGGTCTTGTGAATGATTCTTATGCCTACCATAGACCTTTCATTGAGAAATTTGTGAATGCTTGCTATGAGCTTGAGGTAGATGCTTATTCTCTTGTCACACATATTTGCATTGTTGAGGAAATCGTTAACTGGTAACTGCTCGGTTGGCTGGCAAGTAGGGGATTAATAGGCTAATCGGCAAGTTAATCAATTAATCGGACGATTTATCAGTTTATCGGCTACTCGGTGACCCTACGAGTAGGGATTAATCGGCAAGTTAACTGGTTAATCGGATGAATTCTTGAACAGGGCATATTTGCATCACTACCTCACATTTAGATGCTTGTCCCCATGATATCTTCGCTTGTGCTCAATTTATGTGCTTACATGCCATGCCAAAATCCTTTATCGCATCATATGCTATGCTTGATGACGACACTTGTTGGGTGAATCACCTCTTGAATGCTTGGTTTTGCACTAATGCTAACCACATTTGTCTTTCCAAGTGTTTGTTGTTGTTACTCCTTTTGAAGGAATCCCTAGACGGTGCGACATTGGAGAGTGCCCATTTCGAGCTACTAGATAATGAGTAATTGGTGATCGTCCACTCCTACATGGTGAAGCCATCTCTTTCCCATGGTGATTTGGTTTTTGATCCGAGGTCGGATCTTTCCCAATGGGGAGGGGGAGACGATGCGGAGCATCCTACGGACATCACCATGTCAAGAGCCCGTTTGGCAAGTGACATATGCGACATCTTCTTCACATACATAAAGGTGAATCATCTCCTTTACACATGCTCACTTGACCCTCCACTCATGTGCATGCATAGGTACTGTCGGAGCTTCACAGACGACGAGAAGGAGTGCAAGCGCGAAGGAACACCTACACCATCCGCGAGGGAAGCGTGGAAGCGAAGACGAAAGAAGACGGAGTTGCGGAGTCTATAGCAGTCGGACGACTGACGTGCCACCGAACGTCCGACACTCTACAGCGCCGAGATGACCGGCGTCCATCGGACGTCCGACACACCTTCCACCCAGACAGAAGTCCCAGCCAGCGCACACTCCAGCGACCGGATGCCCAACAAGGACCGGACGTCCGACACCCCCAGCGCCTGGACGACCGAGCCCCTCCAGACGACCGAGACAACTAGTCCAGTATGAAAACATCAAAAGAACGAAGGCCATCGGACGACCGACGCACCGGACGTCCGACCTCGACCGGAAGTCCGACGCCGCCTGATACGAGCCGAAACGCCGGACGTCCGACATCTACCGGACGACCGGACCCCCGCTAGCGACCGTTCGTCCGGTAACTGTCGGACAACCGAAGTCTGTCTGTGCATAGCGTGTTGGGCCGAGGCCCATGTACCCCTTCGCCCACTTAGACTATAAATAGGACTTCCCCTTCTCCTTTCTAGGATAGCAAATATGATAGCTCATTTGTATGTGAGCTTTGCTCCTACCTACCTCTACTCTTGAGAAAGAGAGAGAGGCTACCACTCCCATGGAGTTCAAGGCCTCCATGTGAGAAGATCCTGCAAGATATCATCAAGACCCCTCACGGGAAAATCCTTCTAGGATATCATCAAGACCTCCTCATGGATATGACTTTACCTGGTATCTTTCCTTTTGTTGTTCATGTACCTTGTGGATCTTGTGTGTTTGATTGTCTAGTGGATGTGTGATTGGACTTGTTCTTGAGTGTTCCTCTTGTGATTTCCCTCGTGTTTCCCTTCGTGTTCTTCGTGGGATCCCCTTCATTTCGTGAAAGATCGGCACTAGGGTTTCTACCTTACATCAGCGGGGTGCCACCGACATGCGCTCCTGCCCATTCACCGACGAAGAACTCCTCCGCAGCGTGCAATCACGACTAATAAGCCCCCGTGCCACCGCAACGAACACACAGAGTATCATTTGTGCAGTCGCTCAAGATGTGTCAGTCGTCTCCGCAGTTGTAGCAGCATCCATGGAGGGCGGCCTGGATGCAGGTCCGCGGCGACCACGAGGTGGGGAGGGTGGGTGAGAGTCGATGTCGCGATGTAGGCAGGGGGAGGCAAGGTTGGGCTGCGAGGGCGGCGGGAGGTCTTGGGTTCGCCACTCTGACGCAACCGACCCTGGAGGCGGGGGGCGGGAGCTCCTGCCGGCACTGCCCTGGACGATTGGGCCGAAGGCTGTGTCGAGCACCTCGGGTATGACGACGATGGAACGGAGAGCCGGCCTAGGAGGGGGAGAAAGCGACTCCGACAAGGAGGAGGAAGCCGAGGGAGACCTGTGAGGCCATTGGAGAGGGGGGTGGACGCCGACACTGGAGTAGTGGCCGGCGGGGGAGGGGAGGGGGGAGGGGGCGCTCAGGGAAGGAAACTCTCGATCTCGCTCACGGAAGGAAGCTTGGAGTCAAAACTCTGCCACTTTGTCTCACATTATCATGAACTCACAATGATGGAAAACACGTGTGCCACTTATCATTTAATTTTTTTATTACCTTTAGTGTTCTTTGTACTATCACGATTGAAGATAAATAGATTGTAAGTTTCTCGTGCAAAAAAAAGTAGCAGAGTAGGCAGTACATCTGGCCGGACCCTGCATAGTCTTTCTGACTTGGATCTTGGTTGTTCTTTTAAACTAGCGGGATCTTGATCAACCCCTGCATCATTGAAGTAGCCCAGCATGCCTGCATGGGCTCCACACGGTTTTTCCAAAGTCGCTTTCTTGGAGGCGTTCGCGAATTCTTCCACACCGATCGAGCATCCTGCTTGATTCGCGGCCTTTTTCCAGCGTCCGCCCCGTGCAGGTGGCATGATCGCCCCTCGCGCGAACTGCACTGTTCCCTCCCAAGTCCCCGGCAAGCGTAACACGGGGAGCTTCAAACCGGGTCGATGGTTGTTGATGAAATCAAGGCAACGCGTGCAAGTAAATTGGCCACTGACCAGTGACTCATCCGGTACCTTGCCCACCCGCTGCCCAACTGTATTCCTCACAACACCACCTTCACGATTCACGATCCCATCAGCGGCAAAAACTTCAGTAGCGACCACCCACCCTGACATGCATATGGAAACCGTACATATGACTAGAGTACACACTTCGAGCGTTCTTCCAAACCAGCCATGTAAAAAAACTTGAGCAGGCGGGCAGCCCGAAGCGGATGCTCCTGCCGCTGCCGCCTGCTTCTGCCGGCTCGCGGCAGAATCCCACGACGGAATGATGGGCCACCACCTGGACGAAAAAGGGAAGGCCTCTCCGGTCTCGGCCACGCAGCGATTATAATAGGCCCTCCAAACCGCGTGGGCACGGGCACCCCGCGCGAAACAAACTCCGCCGAGACGAGCGCATCATCATTCCACCACCTCCGTCCCATCCCAAGCACACGACACGAGAGCGCGCGCGCCACCGCTCTGCCAGGCCAGTCCGGGACATGGGCACCACGAACGAGCTGATGCACCGCCACGTCCAGGCGGCCGCCGTGCCACCGCTGCCCGCGTCCTTCGCGGCGACCGGCGCCAGGGGCATGGGGTCGCAGCCGGGGCAGGGCGGCAGGCAGCGGGCGGGGCTGCCCCCGACGCCGCCCTCGGGGGCCGGCTCCCACTCCCTGCACGTCGCGGACGCGTGCATGCCGATGCAGGACGACTCGGCGCCGCGCAAGGCGCACCGCCGCTCCCGCAGCGACGTCCCGTTCGGCTACTTCCCGCCGCCGTCCCCCAAGACGGAGTCCGGCTGGGGCCTCCCCTGCGCCGGCGGCGGCGGCGGCGGCGGCGGCGACGAGCTGTTCAACGCGTTCATGAGCATGGAGGGCATGGACGGGCTGAACAGCTCCGACGGGGACAGCCGCGGGAGCAGCATGCCCCCGGCCAACGGCGCCGACAGCAGCGAGAACGAGTCGGAGGACTACAGCGGCGTCGAGAGCCAGGTGTTCCTCTGGGGCGAGGCCGGCAGGAAGAGGAACGCCGCCGGGGAGCCGGCGGCCGCGGCGACCCGGCACGCGCGGAGCCTGTCCATGGACAGCCTCATGGGGAAGCTGAGCTTCTCGGCCAACGGCGGGGAGCCGAGCAAGTTCAGCCTGGAGTTCGGCAGCGGCGAGTTCACCCCGGCCGAGATGAAGCGGATCATGGCCGACGAGAAGCTCGCCGAGATGGCCCTCGCCGACCCAAAGCGCGTCAAGAGGTAGGCACCCGTCACAGCTAGCCACAATGCACATCAATGCACTGCTGCTACCGAGCTGGACTGACATGACATGTCACTCCGATTGCGCCGGTCCTCGCAGGGTGCTCGCCAACCGGCAGTCGGCGGCGCGGTCCAAGGAGCGGCGGATGCGGTACATCGCCGAGCTGGAGCACAAGGTGCAGATCCTGCAGACGGAGGCCACCACCCTCTCCGCACAGCTGACTCACCTACAGGTACATCCACCAGACGACCACCCATCCGTGCGTGCACTATGCACGCAATGTTCCTGGCCACCGGTCACTCGATGATCCACAGTTTCTATGGCGCTGAAATCTTCTTCTTCCTCCTCCTCCTCTTTGTTGCAGCGCGATTCGTCGGGGCTGGCCACGCACAACAACGAGCTCAAGTTCCGGCTGCAGGCCATGGAGCAGCAGGCGCAGCTGCGCGACGGTGAGCAACCATCCAATTCTCGCACACAAAATTCAGAGCAACTCTGTTCGAACCATCGATTTCGTCTGTGTCGTCGGTCGTGGTGCGCGCGTCGGCGTGGTTGCGTTTGCCCGTTAGTCGTCACCATGTAGAGTAGTGCGACACTGATACGATTAGCAAGGCTCTCGCATGTTGTTATTATTTTCTAATCATCGAGAGCTTGTCCTCTGACGAAGCTGTTAATTAGTTGCCGGCATGTAGCCGGACGAGATTTATAATGCGTTTTGTTGGAATGACCGGACTACGAGGCGACTCCGTCAGGCGCCGGATCCATTTCTTGGCTGCTTCTTTTTCTACCATACAAGATAGTACAAGAATATTTAACCTGTTAATAAATCCAAGAAGGCTCCGTCGCCTTAGTTCATGTCACGATGTCGACGGGCACTAACCCTGTCACAAGAGGCCGGCAGTCGTAAGATAACACAAGTGGCGCAATCACCTTGCATGTTTCGTCATTCACATCACATTACTGCTGCTGCCATGGATCCTTAATCTGCTTTGTTAATTGAACATTCCACATTTGTAGGAGTGCTGTATTTTGGTAGTAACCAGTTTATCCTGAACAACTACCCCGTTTCTCTATGAGCAGCTCTGAACGAGGCGCTCACCGGCGAGGTCCAGCGCCTGAAGCAGTCGGCGACGTCGGAGCGCGGCGGCGACGCGGGCTCGTCCAGCAACCTGGCGCAGCAAATGCAGCTCCGCTGCCAGAACCAGATGCTCGAGATGCACAAGCAGCAGCAGCAGCAGCAGATACCCTTCTACCAGCTGGAGCAGCCGGAGCAGAATGGCGAGTCAAACTGATGGCTTCAGGAGGAAGAACCCAATCAAGTTCTAGTCCTTTTAGATGATCTGAACGATTTACTACATTTCCTAACACATTTGTTTTGCACGTTGATCTCGTCTATAGCTGTTTGTGCCTGTCCGGGGGAAATAATCCGGCAGTGTATTATTTTTTCTGAATGATTTTTTCGTCCCTTCACATCGTGGCTGGAATTAAAATGTCAGAACTAAATTCATTTGTAGTATATATCAAAATCTGTATTGAGTAATGTGTGTAGCTGTACGGTGTGCTACGCCTTTCAGATTCTTTTTTTTTATGGAAGAACCTTTGTTGACAATCGATGCTCTACTCTGCAGAAATTTGGTACGACAGTCGACATGGTGTGGACTTTACAGATGGACAACGAGTAAATTCAACACACGGGTTTGTACCGCGTGCGAAGCACCACAGCACAATCGCCAAATAACTTTTTTTTTTGCGGGGTACTCGACAAAATAACTTGGATATAACTAGATGTGTCCTAGATACCTTAAAAAAACATGTCCTAATTATTGCACATCTAAATGACTAAATCAAACAATGACTAAA
Source organism: Triticum urartu (assembly GCF_056163025.1). Taxonomy (NCBI): domain Eukaryota; kingdom Viridiplantae; phylum Streptophyta; class Magnoliopsida; order Poales; family Poaceae; genus Triticum; species Triticum urartu. The sequence continues at coordinate 343,655,179 of NC_141873.1, read as the reverse complement.
TCAAAACATTAAAAAAAGGAAGTACCTAGAACTCATCTAGATGAGACGTAATTTGGTCTCATTCACCTGAAAAACAAGAATGAATACAACCAACGTCAGCACACACGCATCTTATAGCATCACATTCAATGGCTATAAAAGGTGAATGAGACCAAATTAAATCTCATCTAGATGAGTTCTAGCAAAACTGTAAAAAAAAACCTCACGATTCTCCGCATAAAATCAACACCATAAAACTTAAATGTATAATATTTAGAGCACATCTAGATGTGCTTTAGCAAGACCGAAGTAACTTTTAGTTGAGTTTAATTTACGTCCGTCACTTTGTCCAAAGAACCAAACAAATCGCTCCACTTCCTAAAAAAATGCTCCACCTCTGAACAACAACAGTACAAAAGTCTACTCCTATTCATAATTCAATCAATCATCAGATTTAGCATCTTTTCTTGTATTTTCATAACTCGTGAAATGACGAGTAGACACGAATTATGAAAATGCAAACTTGTGCCGTGGGTAGTATGCTCGAGACCACACAGCTATTGCTTCTTTCTCATCGTTCATACGCCGATAAATGATGAGTTCTGAATGGTTCTCTTTTTTTCATGTCACGGCCAATTACTCCTATTTTACTTTCTAAAAAGTGGCATTCTATGTCCAATATCCCGATCGAAGTATAGAGGCCGAAATAAATAGAATAAGGATCAATACAAAAAGGAGAAAAAAAATTCCCTTTTAAAGAAAAATGATTGTTGTTCAAACATTCAATTATGAAGGTTCTTCCTAATTGATGAACGTAGCAAACCTACCAAACTCACCAGATACTTAAGGACGTCCACCTCTCTCAGACTGACCAATTTTGGCGGCGGCTTTTGTTTTCGTGGTGCCAATGAAACTAACTAAACCGCAATGGAGCTCCTCCCAAATACTGACTTGACCAACCTCTAATACTTTTCATAACCAAAATGAAGCTGGAAACTGGATCCCATGTTAATAGGTTCCGATGATTTTTTTTTCATAAAAAACGATAGAAAAAACACGTAGCCGGATACATGTTTTTTTTCACGTTTTCCCCTTTCCGAGAGCACAATTGTTCTTCTTGCAGAAGCAAATTTGTGCCTCCACAAGAAGCAAATCTGTGTCTCTTGTGAAAAATGTTTTTGTTTTCGAGAGGCACAACTATGTCTCTCGCTGAAGCAAACTTGTGCTTCCACAAGAAGCAAACATGTGCATCTTGTGGAAACAAAAAAACACGTTTTTTCCCTTTCCCTGTGCCTTTTGTGGAAGCAAATATGTGCCTCTACCGAAAAAGTGCATTTTTGTTTGTTTTCGGACAGACACAAGTGCGCCTCTCGCGGAAGCAAACCTATGCCTCCACAAAAAGAAAACTTGTGCCTCTCATGAAAAAAACATGTTATTTTCCCTTTCCGAGAGGCACAGATGGAAGAAAAGAAATGTGTTTTCTTTAAGCAATTTTCTCTCTCAAGAATCTACGGAAAATCGGGTGGAAAGTGAAAAGCCAAAAAAATAGAAACACCATCTAAACACCGAAAACACGTAGAAAAAATAAAAACAAAAACAAAATAATGAGGGAGCCCCAGCACGCGACACATGGGGGCGGCTAAGAGCATGCCAGTGGCGTGCTCTCAGCCCACGAAAATTGACCCTTGAGGGGCTCCCGCAAGGTGTACACCTTAGTTACTTGCTCTCCTGATGTGGACATCAACAAAAAAAAATCCAAATCATGTTGCTTTGTTCTTACATGGGCTCTTGCCGGGCTTAGATTTGGACGGGTGCGGGCATCGACGGGCTCGTGTTTAGTGGTGGAATTGGAGCCTAATCCTATGCAGCATCTTTGCCGGCCCATTTACAGATTTTTTTCTCTTATGTTGAAATTCAAAATAATCCATGGCCGATGTGATTCTGGAGGATCAAAAGTATGTCAAGGGGCGGTGATTAGACTACTTGAACAAATAAAACTTATCATTTTTCCAATTTTAGTTGTAGGCAAATTTTAGCAATTCTACCAAGTCAAATACACCCTGCACATGCAAGTCTAAGAGTTGTGCAATGGAAAGTAAAGACTTTGCATATGAACGTAAAGGAGAGATTGAAGATTTCAAACGCAATACAGACACGATGATTTTTAGCGTGCTTCTGATAGGTGGTGCTATCGTACGTCCACGTTGATGGAGACTTCAACCCACAAAGGGTAACGGTTGCATGAGTCCATGGAGGGCTCCACCCATGAAGGATCCATGAAGAAGCAACCTTGCCTATTCCATTATGGCTTACGTCCACGAAGGACTAGCCTCACTAAAGTAGATCTTCACGAAGTAGGCGATCTCCATGCCCTTACAAACTCCTTGGTTCAACTCCACAATCTTGAAGGCTCCCAAGTGACACCTAACCAATCTAGAAGACACCACTCTCCAAAAGGTAATAGAAGGTGTTGTTGATGATGAACTCCTTGCTATTATGCTTCAAATGATAGTTTCCCCAACACTCAAACACTCTCTTACAAATTTGGCTTTGGTAGGATAGGAGATTGCATGGAAATCAACTTGAGGAAGGCTAGAAATCAAGGTTCAAAATGGTTGGATTGGAATCTATTGATCTCAACACATGAGTAGGTGGTTCTCTTCTCAGAAAATGAGTAGTGCAAGTTGTGTCTCCTTTTGATGGCTCTCTCAGGGAGTAGGTGGTGGTGGATAGGTATAAATAGGCAGAACCAAAAATCCAACTGTTACAACTCTTTGACCCAACCCGTTGACATCGACATGAAAATCTCGGTCAGACTGACTAGTGCAAAAGACTTGACCATTAAGCTTTTTGGTGAGACCGATCATACCAACTCGTTGGGACCGAAGTGCGATGGCTAGGGAAATACCTTGTTTCAGAAATTCCGATTTGTTCATCTCGGTGATTCCGAAATGAAGCAACTTCATCACAGAAACTTGGTCAGGCCATCTCGGTGAGACCGGGATCCATTTAGGTTGCACCAAAGTATTAGGGTTTGGCATATGGCATCGTATATGGTAATCTCGGTGGGTCTGGATGAGAGCTTTCCGGTGGGACTGAGATCAACTTTAGGGTTTTGGATCGGATGGAAGTGGAGAAATATTTGAGGGTTTTGGGGCAATATCACTAAGCACTTGAGTAATTGAGTCATGATCAAAACCTCATCCCCTTTTAATAGTATTGACTTTCCTATGGACTAAATGTGATCTTGGATCACTTGACCAAAAATGTAGAGTCTTGAAGCTTTGCAAATCTTTATCCTTTGTATTTTGAGGGGTCCGCATCCATAGTCTTTGGCATGCCAATTGTCAGTGTCAAAACCGGCGGATCTCGGGTAGGGGGTCCCGAACTATGCGTCTAGGCCGGATGGTAACAGGAGGCAGGGGACACAATGTTTTACCCAGGTTCTGGCCCTCTTGATGGAGGTAAAACCCTACGTCCTGCTTGATTGATATTGATGATATGGGTAGTACAAGAGTAGATCTACCACGAGATCAGAGAGGCTAAACCCTAGAAGCTAGCCTATGGTATGATTGTATGTTGTGATTGTTGTCCTACGGACTAAAACCCTTCGGTTTATATAGACACCGGAGAGGGTTAGGGTTACACAAGGTCGGTTACAAAGGAGGAGATATCCATATCCGTATTGCCTAGCTTGCCTACCACGCCAAGTAGAGTCCCATCCGGACACGAGACAAAGTCTTCAATCTTGTATCTTCATAGTCCAACAGTCCGGCCAAAGGATATAATCCGGCTGTCCAGAGACCCCCTAATCCAGGACTCCCTCAGTAGCCCCTGAACCAGGCTTCAATGACGATGAGTCCGGCGCGCAGTATTGTCTTCGACATTGCAAGGCGGGTTCCTTCTCTGAATACATCATAGAAGAATTTGAATACGAGGATAGTGTCCGACCCTGCAAAATAAGTTCCACATACCGCCGTAGAGAGAATAATATTTTCGCAAATCCAATTTACTGACTTGTTTTGGCAGCATGACGTTATGTCATAGCCCGGTGATTATTCGAACCGTTTTTCTTCAACTAGCTCCACACATAACGCGAGGCGGTTTCTTGGCACGTCTTGTCAAAGCAGAGATCGTGTTCCCCCAATTACGGGATTCTCATTAATGCGGTCATGGGTAACCCAACCGTGTCTAGGACTCCTAGATTATAGGCAAGTCCTAAACGGCTACGGAGAGGACGCTTTATATTCACCCTCTTTATAAAGGGACAAGGTTTTCGCTTTTTCCCTCTCATGCTCAATCGAACCCTTTGCCCGCCTCGAGTTCCAACACCCAAAGCCCAGGTTAGGTGCTCCGGATCTTCAATCATGTCCGGATCTAGCATTCAAGGCCGATGGATGCCCTCCTCCGTGACGGAAGAGGACATCAAGAAGTTGAGGGAGGACAGATACCTGACCGCCGAGGTTTCGCATCGGCTTCCTGCCCGAGAGCAGGTCGTCCCTACTCCCGAACCCAACGAGAACGTCGTGTTCGTCTCCCACTTCCCTCCGAGGCCTAGGCCTCACTCTGGATCCCTTCGTCAGGGGTTTGATGTTCTATTACGGGCTAGATTTCCACGATCTAGCTCCGGACTCCTTTCTCCACATCTCGACATTTATTGTCGTGTGTGAGGCCTTCCTCCGCATTACCCCTCACTTCGGCCTGTGGCTCAAGACCTTTGAAGTGAAGCCGAAGATGATCGAGGGGCAACATGCAGCGTGCGGAGGTGCATCAATAGGCAAGATGGTAGGAGCTCCATGGCCGAAAGGTTCCTTTCCAGAGGTGTCTGAATTATGGCAACGGGAGTGGCTTTACGCCACGGCTCCCAGAAGTGCCAAGTGGGCGGCTGCCCCTGCTTTTCGCTCGGGCCCCCCACCACGACTAATATCATGGATTAGCAGAGGTCTGAGCTGGGGTCCAGCCAAGGACGTGCCTATACTGCAAAGCCGCATTCGAGATCTCTTCGAGGGAGATTTTAATTTGGTCGTGGTAATACAAGTTATGCTGGTTCGTGAAGTCCAGCCTTGCAAACGCCGGCCCCTTCGCTTGTGGGAGTTCAACCCAGAAGGACCGCGTGCCATTAAAAGTTTCCTCGGCCTGACGCACGAGGAGATGTACAAGTCATTCTTCGGACCTCAAATAGAGTGTCCGGATACTACCGAGGATGTGGGCCTGAGCAGTAACCGCGCCGCCGAACAAGTAAGAAATCCTCTAGCCGAACACACTGTATTTTATTCATCATGAAGTTATTTCTGAGAGTTCGCTCTTTGACCAGGACTGGCTAACAAAGGCGAAGATGATTCGGTGTTTGGCCCCCCTCCCTGAGGGTTTGGAAAATCCGGTATTGGAAAAGATGCTCGAGCTCGCACCTTGCCCGGAGCCCTCGAAGGAAGATACGGGGGGGGGGGGATAATACGGGCGGACGCGGGCCCCCATCGCTGCCAGTTCCCACCGAGGGAATGAGCGTCTCCATGAAGGAGGATAACCGGGGGAGGAAAAGGACTGCTTCTGAGGATCTGGAAGCGGAGGTCTCCAAACGGGAGAAGAAGTCTCCCACAGAGGGTCCTGCCTCGGGGGGTGCTTTTGACGCACAAAGTCCGCGGGGGGATCAGCCCTCCAACGAGCCGTAAGTGATCCAAAAAATACTTTAATAGTGAAGGTATACTATCTTTCTTCTGAGAAAATAACCGCCGCATATATCTTGCAGTTCGGGCCTTAGCCCCTCTCAGCTGAGCTCGTCTTCGGGGGATCTTCTTCCAGAGATGATGGAGAGCGAAACGCCTCCCCCGGACTCCTCCGCTCAAGAAGGGGGCGACCCGAAGTGTCGTCACAGAGGGCCTCTCCGGATACGGTGAGGCCAGAAGATAATCCCATAGACCCCCGAAGTCCCCAGCGTTCGGCTCCTGAAGAGAGCAAACAAAAGAGTCCGACACCGTCTGGTATGCGGTCGGACGTTCTGAGGGAGCTGGTGGGGCGAGCGGCCATCTCAGAAGAACACCGTACACTGATGGGTACGGTGATGGAGAGAATTTCGTCCGCCGAAAGCGGATTACATGAAGCCTTTATAAGTCTACTGACAGGCTTTGAGGTACGTGAGATAATATGTGATAGTACCGCACATGTCAAGTGTGCCCTGTGTAGATAGTAGCCCCTGAGACTCTGGTTGTCGTCGATAACGGCGGCGAACAGAGGATCATAGTCCCAGGCAATAACCAGACTGCCCGTATGTGCAGGTGGTGGAAGCTCCGGTGGCTAGCCGGACTAGTGAGTTTGCCAAATTAAAACGGCAACTGGATGCGGCAGACGCTGACATTGAGCTTGTTAACAAGAGGCTTGATGAGGCACATGGTAAGTGTTATTATCTGGTGAACGCCACATAGTAAGAGCAGCATGATGCCAGTATCTTTAATATGTTGTGACTGAATATGGAGCTGCCACCGTGGAATCCTTGCGGGCAGAACTTGCCCGAGCCAAGGAACAAGCGATGATTAGTAATGCAGCTGCTTTGAAGGCGGCCGAAGAGTTGAAAGCCGAGAAGGCCGCACATTGCGAGAGCCAAGAGAAGATGGCCAAGATGGCCATAGAATTAAAAGACACTGCCGACCATTGCCGGCTCCTTGGAAAAGAAAACCGAGCGAAGGCAACGGACCTTGAGAAGGCCATGATGGCGGACAAAGACACCCGCTCTGCTATGAGAGCGAAGAAGGAGGAGCTGCGGGAAGCCGGGGATATTGCGGCTGGGAAGCCCTTCATGCCACGGAGGAAGTTCGGAGATCCATGGTATGCCCCTCTGGATCGGCTGTGGAGTTCAGCAGATGAGTATATGGACTTGGCGGCGAGCGCTGCCGATGCAGCCAAATACTTCCAAGGTCAAACGGATCGTGAAGTGGACAAGCTATTCTGGTCGCAATTCAACGTTCCAGAGCATCCGCTTCCATTGACTAATCAGCTAGCCGAATGGGCCGAACTAAATAGGTTGTCCGGACTCACCATGAGGTCTATCATGGATCAGCTATGGCCGGAAAAGCCAAAGCCGTACAACTATTTCAGTTTAGTGCAGCGGTTCCTTGGTGCGGTGCCGCGCATTAATGCGATGAAGAGGTTGGCGTGCATAGAAGGCTCGCGGATGGCCCTTGCCCGTGTTAAAGCATACTGGGCGGAGATGGACGCTACCACTGTTGCGGCGCAGGGTTCGGCCATAGGCCGAGTGGCTGTCGAGCACTATTTCGAGGAGGTTCTCGAGGGTGCTCGTTTGATAGAGGCCCAGTGCTTGAAGAATATTATGTTTGAGTGATATGTATTCTCATTGTAAACACAATGCTTTTATGAAATTTTATAAGGCTATGTTTATACTTTTGCCTGAAAGTAGTATGATGCCTCCTGTGCGGCCGTTTATGTATACATGTGTATAACCTGAAAGAATGCAGCCGCCGGCTTCAACCCCCACACATATAATGCGGAGGTGCTCGCGAAAAATGCGTGTTCACACTTAACCCAACGTCTTGGTCCTATTAAGGAGGTGATAGCGTAGCGAACGAGGCAACCGGACTATAATGCTTTAATACTTTCACTTAGCCATAGGAGTTTGACAGTGGGGCTACTAGATAGCCCCTGGTGGCTCCGCACTCTCCCGATTTCGGGGTGCGTACATGCCTGGCCGGAAAACGGCCCTTCGTTAAGGCGGAGGAATTCTAACATTCCGATAGGTCATCGAGTGGTTGACCAGTCTCATGCTATATCATGACAGTCAGTTTTCGGCTTTCTCTACTGAGGTGCTCGTCCGGATGAACCAGGGCACAATCGCAGTAGTTCTCCTGGTGCTGCCTTAGCCGATAAAGCGGAATGTAAGGCACCAAAACACAGGAGCCGGGCAAACCCAACATTTGACCAAAGACAATGATTCGGAGCTGATGCATATAATGCCAAACTCGCGACGCCGAACACTCCCTAAGGTATTCGGTCTTTATGGTATAAACCGGGCCTAAATAGTGCCCTTTGTAAGAAGCCTCTTGTGTCCAGGTACGTGCATTATTCTGACGTGGCCACATGCCAAGACATCAGCATCCTTCTCAATTGTGCTGAGAATTTGGTGGATGTGTATCAACAAGAGACAATAAAAAAGGTTTACGCAGGGTCTTAATCTAAAAAGAATCCTTGGAACGGGTCCCTGCTGCACGTCTGTGCCTGTGTCTCCGTTGTGCCGTATCCTGGACGGGTGTAGCACGATGGTCATCTGTAAAAGAGAGGAATTTAGGTGAAAAAGTTGTCGTGCAGAGAGATAGTTTTTAAAGAAACCATGTATAACTAGAAATGAGTATAAATTGCCACTTGTCTGCGCGCATTGGCCCCCTTATATTTGTAATAGGGGTGTGGCCATCAATCCGGTATAAATTAAATATAGCAGCGCCGGACCTGTCTAACCGCGTCCGTGGTCTTGACGACCTATCAAATACTTTAGTTGGCGAGGCCGTTTTTAGTGTGCGGCTGCCAAGGCAGTCGCATTCTCTTCGGCGCGCAAGGATCGCTTAATACTTCCGTTCACTGTAATGATGCCGCGTAGACCGGGCATCTTGAGCGTCAGGGAAGCGTAATGTGGTATTGCATTAAAGCGAGCAAAAGCTTCGCGTCCAAGTAGTGCTTGATAGCCACTTTGGAACGGAGCGATGTGGAAGGTTAAATGTTCGCTACAGAAGTTATCGGGGAAGCCGAATATAACCTTTAGTAGCAGGGAGCCCGTGCAATGAGCCCCTGGGCCTGGCGTTACTCCTTTAAAGGTAGTATTGCTATGGCAAATTTTCGTTGGGTCTATCCCCTTTTCGCGGATTGTATCCTGGTATATCAGGTTGAGACTGCTGCCACTGTCCATTAGGACTCGTGTGAAGTGGTATCCGTCAATTATTGGGTCTAATACCAGGGCAGCCCATCTTGCACGCCGAATACTTGCTGAGTAATCACGATGGTCGAAAGTGATCGGTTGAGACGACCAGTGGCAGGACTCCGCGGTGATATGCCCTTGGGCATATTTTTGTGGGAGTGCCGTTTTGTTTCTCCCCTTGATCACGTGTAACATGTTTACTGTTTTGACTTCTGGTGGAAATTTCTTTTGTTCCCCAGTGTCTTGCTTGAGAGGCTCATCCTCGTCTTCGCTTGGTTTATCCTCCCCCTTGTGTACGGCGTTGAGCTTGCCGGACTGCTTGAAGACCCAACATTCTCCGTGGGTATGATTAGCGGGTTTACCAGGGGTGCTATGGATCTGACATATTTGGTCCAGAATTTTGTTTAGGCTGGACAGTTCATCTCTGGCGCCTTTAGAGGGCGGCTTTTGCTGACTTGGCCGAGAGCTTTTGAATCCGGCGTTTACTGCCGTGCTCCTCGTGCTGTCTTCTTTATTCTGGCGTTTGTTATTGCTGTTGCGCCGTGATTTCCCGTTTCCATCTCTAACTTCGGATGTACTGGGGTCGCTGGTGCTGCATCTGGCTAGCCAGCTATCCTCACCCGCGCAAAAGCGGGTCATGAGGCTTGTTAATGCTGCCATTGTTCTCGGCTTTTCTTGGCCGAGGTGTCTGGCAAGCCATTCGTCATGGACGCTATGCTTAAAAGCTGCCAAGGCTTTGGCGTCCGGATAGTCGACAATTTGGTTCTTTTTAGTAAGAAACCTGTTCCAAAGCTTTTGGGCTGACTCTCCGGGCTGTTGAGTTATATGACTCAAATCATCCGCGTTCGGAGGTTGGACATAAGTCCCTTGAAAATTTTCCCGAAAGGCATCTTCGAGCTCTTCCCAACTTCCAATGGAGCTTTCGGGGAGGCTCTTAAGCGAGTGCCGAGCTGGCCCTTTGAGTTTGAGGGGTAAATACTTAATGGCGTGGAGATCATCTCCCCGAGCCATGTGGATATGGAGGATATAGTCCTCAATCCAGACCCCAGGGTCTGTTGTTCCATCGTATGCCTCTATGTTTACGGGTTTGAATTCCTCTGGAAATTCATGGTCCAGCACCTCATCGGTGAAACATAGGGGGTGTGCGGCACCCCTATATCTGGGTGTACCACGTTGTTCGGATGTTTGTTGTGTTGCATCGTATGCTGGAGCACGCTTGCGTGGTCCATATATGGATCTGGTTTTGCCCTCCTTTTGATGCGAGCCCTCGCGTAGACCGCATATTGGCTTATGTGCGACGTTGCTTGCCGCTTTATGTTGGCCGTGAGGTTGTCTATCCGGCCAGATGGCTGTTTTAATTTTTGGTTGTGGGGGGTCTGAGGCCTCCTCATCGAATTCAGGTAGCAACTTCCGCTTTGGGTAGCTCTTGGTGGGGCGATTGCCGCTGTACTTCGCTGCTGTGTTGAGTACTTCACTCCATTTGATTTGGAGTGTGTCCTGCGCAGCCTTGAGTCTTTGCTTCTGCTTTTTCAGACTCCTCGCGGTGGCAACAAGCCTTTGACGGGCATTCTGCTGCTCCGGGTGCCTGTCCGGCGTTATGTCGTCCGGACTATCATCTTTGACAGAATTGGTTTGTTCGGTTTGATTATCCGTATTGCCGTGGTCCGGCGGTGGTTCGCCCTGCTCCAACGCTGGGTCTGTATGATCGTTATTTCTGCCGAGGCGGGATTTGGGGCGGTGCTTGCACCGCCGCTTTGACTGCTTCTCGAGGGAACAAGCCTTCGTTGCGTCCTTCCGTTCCTCGTCGTCGTCTTCTTTTGGTGTGTCCACCATGTATACGTCATATGATGAGGTGGACGTCCAGCGCCCTGTGGGCGGTGGTTCCTCTTCGCCTCCCGCATCGTCGTCCATACTGTCGATGTCTTCGGAGTCGATGTCGAGCATGTCGGTTGAGTCATCGACAGTGGCTATTAAGTGGGTGGTGGGTGGGCGTCGAATTTCTTCGTCGTCCACATCCCAATCCTATTGGCCATAATCCGGCCAGGGCTCTCCTGACAAAGAGAGAGACCTTAGTGAATTTAGAATATCACCGAAGGGCGAGTGCTAAAAGATATCCGTGGCGGTGAATTCCATGATCGGCGCCCAATCGGATTTGATTGGCAGGGGCACGGGCGGTTCGGAGTCAGAAAAAGAGTCCGGCACCTTGGAGTCACGGGCTGCGCAGAGGATTAGGCTGGTGTTCGGCTCGATCGCCGTTGAGACCGCAGCCCCTGAGGCGGTGTCTAACCACCCATCCTCGATTGGCGCAGTTGGCTCCGAGCTAAGGGTCGGAGCTGATGCGGGCGCGGCCTCTGGGGTACTGTTCGGTGGCAGAGCTAGGTCATACCCATCGTGATAGTGCGGCGCGCCCGGCTGTGGCTCGAATCCGTCGAAGATCAAGTCTCCGCGGATGTCGGCCGTGTAGTTCAAACTTCCAAATCTGACCTGACGGCCAGGGGCGTAGCTTTCAATCTGCTCCAGATGGCCAAGCGAATTAGCTCGCAGTGCAAAGTCGCCGAATACGAAGATCTGTCCGGGGAGAAAAGTCTCACCTGGACCGCATCGCTATCGATGATAGTAGGAGCCATCAAGCCTAACGGCAATGACACAGAGGAACTCTCAATGAGAGCACCAATGTCGGTGTCAAAACCGGCGGATCTCGGGTAGGGGGTCCCGAACTGTGCATCTAGGCCGGATGGTAATAGGAGGCAGGGGACACAATGTTTTACCCAGGTTCGGGCCCTCTTGATGGAGGTAAAACCCTACGTCCTGCTTGATTGATATTGATGATATGGGTAGTACAAGAGTATATCTACCACGAGATCAGAGAGGTTAAACCCTAGAAGCTAGCCTATGGTATGATTGTATGTTGTGATTGTTGTCCTACGGACTAAAACCCTTCGGTTTATATAGACACTGGAGAGGGTTAGGGTTACACAAGGTCGGTTACAAAGGAGGAGATATCCATATCCGTATTGCCTAGCTTGCCTTCCACGCCAAGTAGAGTCCCATCCGGACACGAGACGAAGTCTTGAATCTTGTATCTTCATAGTCCAACAGTCCGGCCAAAGGATATAATCCGGCTGTCCGGAGACCCCCTAGTCCAGGACTCCCTCACCAATCATTGATCTTCTCTGAAATCTATTATCAATGTGCATCAGATCAATGACACATATTTTGTTATTAATTACCAAAACCACCCGGGTATTAATTACACTTTCAAATTTCAACTCGAGACCCCAGGCATCGTACTCGACGTGATTCCAACTCAAGACCTGAGGCATCGTACAAACCGTGGATAACCAATGGGACACCTTAAGATGTTGTTACTTTTATTGTTCTTCGAATACAACGCTAAAAAAGAGTGGTTTCCATGTTTTTGGTTTTTTGACCGATTTTTCTTCTGCTTTTTTCCTTTTCTCTTATTTTTTCATTCTATTTTATTCTTAAAAATCTTGATTTTTAAAAAAAAACCATGAACTTTTCTTAATTTTGTGTACTTTTTTCAAATCCATAAGCTTTTCTTCAAATTTGTGAATTTTTTTAATCCACAATTTTGGTCTTGAAAATCCATGAACACACGAAATTTTTCTCAAATTCATGAACTTTTTTCGAAACACATGAACTTTTCTTCAAATCGGTGAACTTTTCAAAAACTATGATTTTTTATTCAAGATTGACAAGCTTTTATCAAAATCGATGATTTATTTTTCTAAATAGATGAATTTCTTCAAGTTGGTGAACTATTTTTGAAGATTGATGAACTTTTTCAAATTTTTTTAAATTCGTCTACTTTTTTCATAATGGGTGAACTTTTTGCAAATCAATGATCTTTTTTTACAAATCAATGAAGTTTCAAATTCGTGTTGATGAACTTTTTTTAAATTGATGATTTTTTTTCAAGTGTGTGATTTTTTTTAAATCAATGAACTTTTTCAAACTCGATGAATTTCTTCAAATTGGTGAATTATTTTTTAAGATTGATGAACTTTTTCAATTTTTTTAAATTTGTCTACTTTTTTCACAATGCGTGAACTTTTTGCAAATCAATGATATTTTTTTTACAAATAAATGAAGTTACAAATTCGTGTTTGTAGCGACCCGACCTCAGATGGTCAAGTCTCTGTGCATAAGTGTCATCCCTGGATCGGTAATGCTGACACACAAAGTACTCGAAGGATTTATAACAGAGTAGCAATCACACACTTATTACATCGAATATCTCAAAAGAGAACTTATTACAGTAAATATGGCTTAAGGCCATCTAAATAAGATAACATCGGAAGATTTGGAAGATAAAGTGAGTTCATCAACTCCAACGGCATAGCTGAGTGCATGACAAACGACCTAGCGCACCTTACTCTTCGTCTGAAAAGTCTGCAACATGATACGTTGCAGCCCGAAAACGGGTCAGCACATGGAATATGCTAGCAATATAACACAGTAGAGTATAGAACAGATAAATGCTATCACTACATGCATATATGGCTGGCGGAGGCTCTATGGTTATAATGTTTTGTGAAAAGCCAATTTTTTCCTACAACAAAGGAACATATTTTATTTAACTACCATGGTAGTTGTTAAACATTGAGAAGGTTCCTCCAACTCAATCCCAATTAGAAAGTAATTAACAACCCAACAAATTAAGTAATAGAGTGATGAGATCAATATGATAATCCAAGATCCAGATACTTAAGATGTCCATAACCGGGGACACGGCTAACCATGATTAGTTTGTACACTCTGAAGAGGTTTGCGCACTTTTCCCCACAAGACTCAATCTCCTCCATTGGATTTCTCGCACTACATGGTGTTTGATAAACGGATGACCGAGACACAGTTTTTCAGAAACATTAACTCTAACCCTGGGTAGACCGTACCAACCTACACCCCCTACATCTGCTAGCCTACCATTGGAAGAGGTCATGCAACTTACTCCACTATGCTAGAGCCCATAATAGCTTGTGGCTGCACACGGAAGTTTCTAGCATGAATAATCTTATGATCCCTTTGAGCCTGGGTGGCGAACCATAAGATGATCACACGGGTACTCCAGGATATCCTAGGACAACACTGGATTCTCCAGGTGCCCGCAACCAATCCACCCAGATGTGTATTTAAGTAGCCACCTTAAGTTCACCATTAGTTAATAACCTCACATCTGTCATGGATACTCTCAAACCCAATCCACGTTTACGAGCATATCATGGCGATATAAGCATAACATAGGAGTAACTCCCAAGGGTTTGATAATAAAAGGGCAATAGGTTCTACCTCATCATCTACTTCCCAAAACCCCCATGTTAAGAGATCCTACTCATGCAATGTTTGAGGGTTGTAACTAATGCATAAAAACTAGGTAAGAGAAGAGTATGATCAAAGTGTTACTTGCCTTGCTGATGATCCACAAAATCTAGTGACTCGTAGTAGCACGCTGCGCACTCCGGGAATTCTATCGCAAACAAACAATAGCATACATAAGCAATCAAGCAAAGATGCACAGATAAAACTCAAATAAGAAGATCAAATCTGAAAAATCAACTGAAGATCAAATCTGAGCTATGGAACTGAAAGTACGGTCAAAAGAATTTCAAAACCAAATCTACTTGCAACCAAATTTTTAGTTTTTCAAAACCTTGTTCAAGTTTATTAAACAGAAAGAGGGGTTCAAGACGAAGATTTTGGCGATGGTTTCACTGGATTTGGACAAACGGTTAAGAAACGGCGGGCGTTTGAATATCAGGGGCTAATCTGTGATAAAAGTAATCACGGATAGGTCCCTGGGCGAAAAATAAAAAGAAAACACTAACGAACGAACGTTAGCTGTCAGAACCTAAACAGCAAAAAGCATTCGTTAAAATGAACGAACGGACAAACGTCTGCTAAATAACTAAACCGAGAAAACTGAATCGATAAAAATAAAAAAACACATCTAGGGTTTCTAAAAAAATCGGTCAGTTTTTATTACCTAAACCAAAAAAACAGCGGCTCGGATCCGGCGAATGGCGGCGGCGGCGGCTCCGGCGTGCAGCGCGGCGGCGAGAGACGCGGGTGAGCGGGCGGCATCGCGCCGGCGGCGGCGAGGCAGCGCGGGCGGCGGAGCTCGGCGGCGGGGTGCGGCGGTGGAGCGGGACGAGGTAAGGAGGGGTGGCGGCTGGGGGGTTAAATAGGAGGAAGGAAGGGGGTTCGGCGGCTTGGGGAAGGAGTCGAGGAGGAGGAGTCCTCCTTGGACTGGCAGCGGCGGCGACGACGTGCGTCGGCCGGACTCGGCCGGGGCGAGGCGGTGCGGCGGCCGGGCCGTGACCTGGCGCTAGCTGGGTCGGCCCAGTTCGCCCGCGAACTCTCTCTTAAAAAAAACAGATTTCGCCTAAAAAATCCTAATAAATAAAATAAAAATCTAAAAATGCCAAAAAATCATCGTCTAAATAAAATATTTAGGACAAAGTGAACATTTTCTTGGCCTAATAATGCAATTTTGAAAAATGCATATTTTTCTAATTCAAATAAAATTACAATAAAATACAAATAAATTTATTTATTTGATTTTAATATTTTCCTCTAATATTTCATTTATTTTGGAGAAGTCATATTATCTCCTCTCATATATTTTAATATGAAATATTTTTGGAGAGAAAAATAATTAAAACCAAAATGATCCTTATTTCGATATTTGAAACAATTCAAATATGAAAACGATGAAATCCCCAACTCTCTCCATGGGTCCTTGAGTTGCTTAGAATTTCGAGGATCGCGAAACGAAATGCAATAAAATATGATATGCATGAATGACCTATGTATAACATTCCAAATTGGAAATTTGGGATGTTACAAACCTACACCCTTTAAGATGAATCTCGTCCTCAAGATTCGGGTTGGCTAGAAAATAGGTGTGGGTGGTCTTTCCGTAGATCATCCTCTCGTTCCCAGGTGGCTTCATCCTCGGTATGGTGGCTCCACTGAACTTTGCAAAACTTGGTAACCTTATTGCATGTGATTCGACTGGCAAACTCGAGAACCTTGACAGGTTTCTCCTCGTAGGTCAGATCACTATCCAACTGAATTGCTTCCATGGACACTGTATCTCTTAGAGGAATATCGGCCATCTCTGCATGGCACTTCTTCAACTGGGAAACGTGAAACACATCATGAACCCCTGACAGTCCTTCGGGTAACTCCAACTTGTAGGCTACTTCTCCCATACGTTCCAAAACTCGGTATGGTACTACAAATCTCAGGGCTAACTTTCCCTTAACTCCAAATCGTTTAACTCCTCGCAGCGGTGATACACGAAGGTATTCCCTGTCTCCGATTTCATAGACTACCTCCTTGTGTTTTGAGTCTGCATAACTTTTCTGTCTGGACTGAGCTACCTTCAGTCTGTCTCGAATTAGCTTAACCTTCGCTTCTGACTCTTTAATTAAGTCTGGTCCAAACAACTGACGGTCTCCAACTTCATCCCATATCAACGGTGTCCTGCACCTCCGTCCATATAAAGCTTCGAAAGGTGCCATCTTTAAACTGGCCTGGTAGCTATTGTTGTATGAGAACTCCGTGTAGGGCAAATTGTCATCTCAACTAGATCCATAATCGAGCGCACAAGATCTCAACATGTCTTCTAGAATCTGATTGACTCTCTCGGTCTGTCCATCTATCTGCGGATGAAAGGCAGTACTAAACTCTAGCCTGGTTCCTAAAGTCTGATGCAGCTAGTGCAAAAACTTTGAAGTAAACTGTGTCCCTCTATCTGATACGATAGTGCTCGGAACTCCATGTAGACATACGATGCTGGTCATATATATCTGGGCCAACTTCGCACTTGTATAGGTGGTTTTCACTGGGATAAAGTGAGCCACTTTGGTCAAGCGATCAACTACTACCCAGATAGAGTCATATCCCGACCGGGTCCTGGGTAACCCGGTGATAAAATCCATGCCAAGCTTATCCCACTTCCATTCGGGTATCGGCATAGGCTGCAGTAATCCTGTTGGCTTCTGATGTTCTGCCTTCACTCTCTGACATACATCACATATAGCTACATACTCAGCAATATCCTTCTTCATACCAGTCCACCAGAAACGCTCCTTCAAATCCAAATGCATCTTGGTGTTTCCGGGGTGTATCGAGTATGGCTAGTCATGAGCCTCCTGAAGTATCAACTTCCTGATCTCTGCATTATTGGGTACATAAACACGGTCCTCAAACCACAAGGTGTCGTGCTCATCCTCACGAAAACCTTTGGCCTTTCCCTTGCTCATTTTCTCCTTTATCTCGGCAATTTCTTTGTCATCCTTCTGAGCTTCTTGAATCTTTCCCAATAATGTTGACTGAACCTCTAATGCTGTAACAAAACCTCTAGGAACTATCTCCAAACGAAGTTCCCGGAAATCCTCGGTTAACTCCTGTGGTAACCCTCCCGTTAAGAGAGTATTGGCGTAACTCTTCCGGCTCAAAGCGTCTGCTACGACATTGGCCTTGCCTGGATGATAATGCAACTTCATATCATAATCCTTTATAAGTTCCAACCATCTCCTTTGCCTGAGATTCAACTCCTTCTGTGTGAAAATGTACTTTAAACTCTTATGATCCGTGTACACGTCACAATGATTTCCAATAAGAAAATGTCTCCAGGTCTTGAGCGCATGCACTACTGCTGCTAACTCCAAATCATGCGTGGCATAATTTAAATCATGTGGTCGAAGCTGACGTGAGGCATACGAAACAACCCTTCCATCTTGCATAAGTACACTTCCAAGTCCCAAGCAAGACGCATTGCGATACACTTGGAAATCCTTGCGTATATCTGGCAGAATCATCACTGGGGATGTAGTCAGACATTTCTTCAACTCCTGAAAACTGGCCTCACATTCTTCTATCCATTTGAACTTAGTGTCCTTCTTCAACAACTCCGTCACGGGCTTCGCAATTTTAGATAAATTCTCGATGAATCTCCGATAATATCCTGCGAGTCCCAGAAAACTGCGGATCTCTCCAACTGAAGTGGGTGCCAACCACTCAGTGACTGGCTGAACCATTGTAGGGTCTACTGCTATACCTTCTCCTGATATAACATGTCTAAGGAATCCAACTTCCTTCAACAAAAACTCACATTTGTTGAACTTTGCATATAACTGATGTTCCCTGAGCTTCTCGAGAACTAAACGCAAATGCTCCTTGTGCCCCTCTTCATTCTTCGAGTATACCAGAATATCATCAATGAA
Source organism: Triticum urartu (assembly GCF_056163025.1). Classification (NCBI taxonomy): domain Eukaryota; kingdom Viridiplantae; phylum Streptophyta; class Magnoliopsida; order Poales; family Poaceae; genus Triticum; species Triticum urartu. The sequence continues at coordinate 343,637,029 of NC_141873.1, read as the reverse complement.
CACCACGACAAACTTATCCAAGAACTCCATGAACACCTTATTCATCATACTCATGAAATAGGCAGGGGTGTTGGTCAATCCAAATGACATAACCGTGTACTCGTATAACCCATACCTTATGGTGAAAGCTGTCTTAGGTATATCCTGTTCTTGGATCTTCAGCTGGTGGTATCCTGATCGTAGATCGATCTTGGAAAATACTTTAGCTCCTTGCAGCTGGTCAAACAAATCATTGATCATCGGTAGTGGGTACTTGTTCTTGATCGTCACTTCATTTAGTGCACGATAGTCAACCACCATTCTCAGAGATTTCTTCTTCTTCTCAACCAAGAGCACTAGGGCTCCCCATGGTGATGAGTTTTGTCGAATGTAACCTTTCTCCAATAACTCCTTAATCTGTTTCTTAATCTCCTTCAGATCATTTGTGGGCATCCGGTATGGTCTCTTCGATATTGGTCCGGTGCCTGGCAATAGCTCTATCAAAAACCCAATGTCTCGATCCGGTGGCATGCCTGGTAGTTCCTTTGGAAATACATCTGGGTAATCCTTCACTACAGGCACTCCTCTTGAACAACGCCCATGAGGGAGTTTACATGAGTCCTCTTTGGTGTATGCCTGGATACGTACTTAATCCTTCTTCCCTCCGGGGTGGTGAGCAGAATTGACTTGCTAGCATAATCAATGTTTCCTCCATACTATAATAGCCAATCCATACCCAATATCACATCCAATCCTTGTGACTCTAGAATTATTAGGTCTAAGGGGAAAATATGGCTGCCAATGGTTAAGGGTATCCAGTCGCACCATCGGCTGGCCATATACTCTACACCTGGTGAGCTTACTAGCAAGGGTGTCCTAAGGGCTAAAGTGGGTAACTTAAACTTTTCCACAAATCCCCTTGAAATGTATGAATGCGATGCACCAGTATCAAAGAACGAGAGCGGTAAATGACTTAACCAAAAACTTACCGATAACTTCATCTGGCTGCTCTTCAACCTCCTCCACGTTCACGTGGTTCACTTGTCCCTTGTTGAAAGGGTTGGGCTTCTTCCCAAAGCTTCCATTGCCATTTCCATTCTTTGCTTCAGTACATTCGGTGGCCTAATGTCCAGTCTTCCCGCACTTGAAGCAAGTAACATGGCTTAGATCCCTCTGAAGGAAATATGCACTATAGGCAATAATAAAGTTGTTATTTATATTTCCTTATATCATGATAAATGTTTATTATTCACGCTAGAATTGTATTAACCGGAAACTTAGTACATGTGTGAATACATAGACAAACAAAGTGTCACTAGTATGGCTCTACTTGACTAGCTCGTTGAATCAAAGATGGTTAAGTTTCCTAGCCATAGACATGAGTTGTCATTTGATTAACGGGATCACATCATTGGAGAATGATGTGATTGACTTGACCCATTCCATTAGCTTAGCACTTGACCGTTTAGTATTCTGCTATTACTTTTTTCATGACTTATAGATGTTCCTATGACTATGAGATTATGCAACTCCCATTTACCGGAGGAACACTTTGTGTGCTACCAAACGTCACAACGTAACTGGGTGATTATAAAGGTGCTCTACAGGTCTCTCCAAAGGTTCTTGTTGGGTTGACGTATTTCGAGATTAGGATTTGTCACTCCGATTGTCGGAGAGGTATCTCTGGGCCCACTCGGTAATGCACATCACTATAAGCGTTGCAAGCATTGTAACTAATGAGTTAGTTGCGAGATGATGTATTACGGAACGAGTAAAGAGACTTGCCGGTAACGAGATTGAACTAGGTATTGAGATACCAACGATTGAATCTTGGGCAAGTAACATACCGATGACAAAGGGAACAAACGTATGTTCTTATGCGGTTTGACCAATAAAGATCTTCGTAGAATATGTAGGAGCCAATATGGGCATCCATGTTCCGCTATTGGTTAATGACCAGAGAAGTGTCTCGGTCATGTCTACATAGTTCTCGAACCCGTAGGGTCCGCACGCTTAACGTTCGTTGACGATATAGTATTATATGAGTTATGTATGTTGGTTACCGAATGTTGCTCGGAGTCCCGGATGAGATCACGGACATGACGAGGAGCTCCGGAATGGTCCGGAGGTAAAGATTCATATATTAGATGATATGGTTAGGCCAAGGGGTCAGGCCCACAGGGCTATAAGTCGGTGCAAAAGGAGTTTTGCGGAGGCCAGGGGGCCAAACGCCGGAGACCCTGGCGCCTGGCCCTGGGCCAGATGCCGAGGCCCATGGCGTCTGGGCCAGACGCCAAGGATTGTGGCGTTTGGTCCTGGAGTCCGAGTGGGACTCTTGCCTTTCGGGCAAAACCGACTTTGAGGAGGCTTTTGCTCCAAGTTTTGACCCCAGGGCTCAACATATAAATAGAGGGGCAGGGCTAGCACCAAAGACACATCAAGAAATACCAAGCCGTTTGCTGGCAACCCCGTCCCCGCTAGTTTATCCTCTGTCATAGTTTTCGTAGTGCTTAGGCGAAGCCCTACGGAGATTGTTCTTCACCAACACCATCACCACGCCGTCGTGCTGCCGCAACTCATCTACTACTTCGCCCCTCTTGCTGGATCGAGAAGGCGAGGACGTCATCGAGCTGAACGTGTGCTGAACGCGGAGGTGCCGTCGTTCGGTACTTGATCGTGACGGATCGTGAAGGTGTATGACTACATCAACCGCATTGATAAACGATTCTGCTTACGGTCTACGAGGGCACGTAGACAACACTCTCCCCTCTCGTTGCAATGCATCACCATGATCCTTGCGTGTGCGTAGGATTTTTTTTGAAATTACTACGTTCCCCAACAGTGGCATCTGAGCCTGGTTTTATGCGTAGATGTTATATGCACGAGTAGAACACAAGTGAGTTGTGGGCGATACAAATCATACTGCTTACCAGCATGTCACACTTCGGTTCGGCGGTATTGTTGGATGAAGCGGCCCGGACCGACATTACGCATATGCTTATGCGAGACTGGTTCTACCGACGTGCTTTGCACATAGGTGGCTGGCAGGTGTCAGTTTCTCCAACTTTAGTTGAACCGAGTGTGGCTACGTCCGGTCCTTGAGAAGGTTAAAACAACACTAACTTGATGAACTATCGTTGTGGTTTTGATGCGTAGGTAAGAACAGTTCTTGCTTAGCCCGTAGCAGCCACGTAAAACTTGCAACAACAAAGTAGAGGACGTCTAACTTATTTTTGCAGGGCATGTTGTGATGTGATATGGTCAAGACATGATGCTATATTTTGTTGTATGAGATGATATGTTTTGTAACCGAGTTATCAGCAACTGACAGGAGCCATATGGTTGTCGCTTTATTGTATGCAATGCAATCGCCCTGTAATTGCTTTACTTTATCACTAAGTAGTAGCGATAGTCGTAGAAGCAATAGTTAGCGAGACGACAATGATGCTACGATGGAGATCAAGGTGTCGCGTCGGTGACGATGGTGATCATGACAGTGCTTCGGAGATGGAGATCACAAGCACAAGATGATGATGGCCATATTATATCACTTATATTGATTGGATGTGAGGTTTATCTCTTATGCATCTTATTTTGCTTAGATCGACGGTAGCATTATAAGATGACCTCTCACTAAATTTCAAGGTATAAGTGTTCTCCCTGAGTATGCACCGTTGCGAAAGTTCTTCGTGCTAAGACACCACGTGATGATCGGGTGTGATAAGCTCTACGTTCCAATACAATGGGTGCAAAACATTTGCACACGTGGAATACTCAAGTTAAACTTGACGAGCCTAGCATATGCAGATATGGCCTCGGAACACTGAGACCGAAAGGTCGAGCGTGAATCATATAGTAGATATGATCAACATAGTGATGTTCACCATTGAAACTACTCCATCTCACGTGATGATCGGACATGGTTTAGTTGATATGGATCACGTGGTCACTTAGAGGATTAGAGGGATGTCTATCTAAGTGGGAGTTCTTTAAATAATTTGATTAATTGAACTTTAATTTATCATGAACTTAGTCCTGGTAGTATTAGCATATCTATGCTGTAGATCAATAGCTCGCGTTTAGCTCCCCGGTTTTATTTTTGATATGTTCCTAGAGAAAACTAAGTTGAAATATGTTAGTAGCAATGATGCAGATTGGATCCGTGATCTGAGGATTATCCTCATTGCTGCACAGAAGAATTATGTCCTTGATGCACCGCTAGGTGACAGACCTATTGCAGGAGCAGATGCAGACATTATGAATGTTTGGCTAGCTCAATATGATGCCTACTTGATAGTTTAGTGCACCATGCTTAACAGCTTAGAATCGGGACTTCAAATATGTTTTGAACGTCATGGATCATATGAGATGTTCCAGGAGTTGAAGTTAATATTTCAAGCAAATACCCGAGTTGAGAGATATGAAGTCTCCAACAAGTTATATAGCTAAAAGATGGAGGAGAATAGCTCAAGCAGTGAGCATGTGCTCAGATTGTCTGGGTACTACAATCGCTTGAATTAAGTGGGAGTTAATCTTCTAGATAAAATAGTGATTGACAGAATTCTCTAGTCATCATCACCAAGTTAGTAGAACTTCGTGATGAACTATAGTATGCAAGGGATGACGAAAAACGATTCCCAAGATTTTCATGATGATGAAATCGATGAAGGTAGAAATCAAGAAAGAGCATCAAGTGTTGATGATTAACAAGACCACTTGTTTCAAGAAAAGGGCAAAGGGAAAGAAAGGGAACTTCAAGAAAAACGGCAAGCAAGTTGCTGCTCAAGTGAAGAAGCCCAAGTCTGGACCTAAGCATGAGACTAAGTGCTTCTACTGCAAAGGGACTGGTCACTGGAAGCGGAACTGCCCCAAGTATTTGGCGGATAAGAAGGATGGCAAAGTGAACAATGCTATATTTGATATACATGTTATTGATGTGTACTTTACTAGTGTTTATAGCAACCCCTCGGTATTTGATACTGGTTCAGTTGCTACGAGTAGTAACTCGAAACGGGAGTTGTAGAATGAACAGAGACTAGTTAAGGGTGAAGTGACGATGTGTGTTGGAAGTGGTTCCAAGATTGATATGATCATCATCACTCCCTTTACTAGTGTTTAAACCTAAATAAATGTTATTTGGTGTTTCCATTGAGCATGAAGATGATTTGATCATGTTTATTGCAATACGGTTATTCATTTAAGTTAGAGAATAATTGTTGTTATGTTTACATGAATAAATCCTTCTATGGTCATATGATGTCTACTACACAACCTTCTTCTTGAAGACGTTGTTGGGCCTCCAAGTGCACATGTTTGTAGGACAGTAGCAAATTTCCCTCAAGTGGATGACCTAAGGTTTATCAATCCGTAGGAGGCGTAGGATGAAGATGGTCTCTCTCAAACAACCCTGCAACCAAATAACAAAGAGTCTCTTGTGTCCCCAACACACCCAATACAATGGTAAATTGTATAGGTTCACTAGTTCGGCGAAGAGATGGTGATACAAGTGGTATATGGATAGTAGATAATGGTTTTTGTAATCTGAAAATATAAAAATAGCAAGGTAACTAATGACAAAAGTGAGCGTAAACGGTATTGCAATGCGTTGAAACAAGGCCTAGGGTTCATACTTTCACTAGTGCAAGTTCTCCCAACAATAATAACATAATTGGATCACATAACTATCCCTCAACATGCAATAAAGAGTCACAGCAAAGTCACTAATAGCGGAGAACAAACGAAGAGATTATGGTAGGGTACGAAACCACCTCAAAGTTATTCTTTCCAATCAATCCGTTGGGCTATTCCTATAAGTGTCACAAACAACCCTAGAGTTCATACTAGAATAACACCTTAAGACACAAATCAACCAAAACCCTAATGTCACCTAGATACTCCAATGTCACCTCAAGTATCCGTGGGTATGATTATACGATATGCATCACACAATCTCAGATTCATCTATTCAACCAACACATAGAACCTCAAAGAGTGCCCCAAAGTTTCTACCGGAGAGTCAAGACGAAAACGTGTGCCAACCCCTATGCATAGGTTCATGGGCGGAACCTGCAAGTTGATCACCAAAACATACATCAAGTGGATCAATAGAATACCCCATTGTCACCACGGGTATCCCACACAAGACATACATCAAGTGTTCTCAAATCCTTAAAGACTCAATCCGGTAAGATAACTTCAAAGGGAAAACTCAATCCATTACAAGAGAGTAGAGGGGGAGAAAGATCATAAGATCCAACTATAATAGCAAATCTCGCGATACATCAAGATCATATCACCTCAAGAACACGAGAGAGAGAGAGAGAGATCAAACACATAGCTACTGGTACATACCCTCAGCCCCGAGGGAGAACTACTCCCTCCTCGTCATGGAGAGCGCCGGGATGATGAAGATGGCCGTCGGAGAGGGATTCCCCCTCCGACAGGGTGCCGGAACGGGTCTAGATTGGTTTTCGGTGGCTACGGAGGCTTCTGACGGCGGAACTCCCAATCTATTGTGCTCCCTAAAGTTTTTAGGGTATATGGGTATATATGGGAGGAAGAAGTACGTCGGTGGACCTCCGAGCTGTCCACGAGGTAGGGGGGCACGCCCAGGGGGGTGGGCGCGCCCCCCACCCTCGTGGGCAGCCCGGGACTCTCCCGGCCCATCTCCGATACTCCGTGGGCTTCTTCTGGTCCAAAAATAAGTTCCGTGAAGTTTCAGGTCAATTGGACTCCGTTTGATTTTCCTTTTCTATGATACTCTAAAACAAGGGAAAAACAAAAACTGGCACTGGGCTTTGGGTTAATAGGTTAGTCCCAGAAATCATATAAAATAGCATATAAATGCATATAAAACATCCAAGGTTGATAATATTGGAGATATGTTGGAGACGTATCATCATACACCCAAATGAAAATGTTTTGTTGGATCTCGATCGTAGTGATACACATATTCATAATATTGAAGCCAAAAGATGCAAAGTTAATAATGATAGTGCAACTTATTTGCGGCACTGCCGTTTAGGTCATATTGGTGTAAAGCGCATGAAGAAAATCCATGCTGATGGGCTTTTTGGAATTACTTGATTGAATTAGTTGATGCTTGCGAACCATGCCTCATGGGCAAAGATGACTAAGACTCTGTTCTCCAGAATAATGGAGCGAGCAACTGACTTATTGGATATAGTACATACTGATGTATGAGGTCCGATGAGTGTTGAGGCTCGCGGTGGGTATCGTTATTTTCTGACCTTCACAGATGATTTAAGCAGATATGGGTATATCTACTTGAAGAAACATAAGTCTGAAACATTTGAAAAGTTCAAAGAATTTCAGAGTGAAGTGGAAAATAATCGTAACAAGAAAATAAAGTTCTACGATCTGATCGTAGAGGCGAATATTTGAGTTACGAGTTTGCTCTTCAATTAAAACAATGTGGAATAGTTTCACAAACTCATGCCACCTGGAACACCATGGCGTAATGGTGTGTCCGAACGTCATAACTGTACTTTATTTGATATAGTGCAATCTATGATGTCTCTTACCGATTTACCACTATCGTTTTGGGGTTATGCATTAGAGACAACTTCATTCACATTAAAAAGGGCACCATCTAAATCCTTTGAGACAACACCGTATGAACTGTGGTTTGATAACCCACAAGTATAGGGGATCGCAACAGTTTTCGATAAGTAAGAGTGTCAAACCCAATGATGAGCTAAAGGTAGAACAAATATTCCCTCAAGTTCTATCGACCACTGATACAACTCTACGCACGCTTGACCTTCGCTTTACCTAGAACAAGTATGAAACTAGAAGTATTATGTAGGTGTTTTTGGATATGTTTGCAAGATAATAAAGAGCACGTAAATATATAGTAGGGGCTGTTTAGATAAAGACACAACTAAGTTAGTTTTAGTAAAGAGCTTTTTTTTACGAGAAAGTTATTTGTCCCTAGGCAACCGACAACTAGACCGGTTGTCGGTGTCAAAACTGGCAGATCTCGGGTAGGGGGTCCCGAACTGTGCATCTAAGGCGGATGGTAACAAGAGGTAGGGGACACGATGTTTACCCAGGTTCGGGCCCTCTTGATGGAGGTAATACCCTACGTCATGCTTGATTGTTCTTGATAATATGAGTAGTACAAGAGTTGATCTACCACGAGATCGAAGAGGCTAAACCCTAGAAGCTAGCCTATGGTATGATTATTGTTGTCGTTCCTACGGACTAAACACTCTGGTTTATATAGACACCGGAGGGGGCTAGGGTTACACAGAGTCGGTTACAAGGAAGGAGATCTACATATCCGTATTGCCAAGCTTGCCTTCCACGCCAAGGAGAATCCCATCCGGACACGGGACGAAGTCTTCAATCTTATATCTTCATAGTCCAATAGTCCAGCCAAAGGATAAAGTCCGGCTGTCCGGATACCCCCTAATCCAGGACTCCCTCAGTAGCCCTTGAACCAAGCTTCAATGACGATGAGTTCGGCACGCAGATTGTCTTCGGCATTGCAAGGCGGGTTCCTCCTCCGAATACTTCATAGAAGATTTTGAACATGAGGATCATGTCCGGCTCTGCAAAACAAGTTCCACATACCACCATAGAATAATATTTCCATAGATCTAATCTACTAACGTACCCCGTAGTGTGACATCACACCACAGCCAGGTCTTTATTCGAATTGTTTTTCATAACCAATCTCAGCGTGTTTCGCGAGGCGGTTTCCTTGGCACGTCTTGTCGAAGCAGAGATCGTGTCCCCTTTATTACGGGATTCTCATCAATACAGACGTGGGTAACCCAACTGTGCATATTGGTAGGACTCCTAGATCTTAGGCAAGTCCCAAACGACCACGAGGAGGACGCTTGATATTCACCCTCTTTATAAAGGGGACAAGGCTTTTTCTTTTTTCCCTCTCGTGCTTAATCAAATCCTTCCCTCGCCTCGAGTTCTAATACCCAAAGCTCAAGTCAGGTGCTTCGGACCTTCAACTATGTCCGGATCCAACCTTCATGGTCGGTGGATGCCCTCCTCCGTCATAGAGGAGGACATCAAGAGGTTGAGAGAGGCCAGGTATCTGACCGCCGAAATTTCGCATCGGCTGCCCGCCCGAGGGCAGGTCGTCCCTACTCCCGAACCCAACGAGAATGTCGTGTTCGTCTCCCACTTCCTCCGAGGACTAGGCCTCGCTCTGGATCCCTTTGTTAGGGGTCTTATGTTCTATTACGGGCTAGATTTTCACGATCTGGCTCCAGATTCCCTTCTTCACATCTCGACATTTATTGTCGTATGTGAGGCCTTCCTCCACATTACCCCTCACTTCGGCCTGTGGCTCAAGACCTTCGATGTGAAGCCGAAGATGATCAAGGGGCAGCACGCAGCGTGCGGAGGCGCTTCAATAAGCAAAATTGCTAATGCTCCATGGCCTGAGGGTTACTTCCCAGAGGTGTCCGGATTGTGGCAGCGGGAGTGGTTCTACATCCCAGCTCCCCGAAGTGCCAAGTGGGTAGCTGCCCCCACCTTTCGCTCAGGCCCCCACCACAACTGACATCATGGATCAGCAGGGGGCTGAGCTGGGGTCCAGCCAAGGACGTGCCAATACTGCAAGGCCGTATCCGAGATCTCTTTGAGAGAGATTTCAGTCTGGTTATGGTAGTGCAATTCATGTTAGTTCGTCAAGTCCAGCCTTGCAAACGCCGGCCCCTTCGCATGTGGGAATTCAACCCGGAAGGACCACGAGCTATTCAACATTTCCTCGGCATGACACACGAAGAGATGTACAAATTGTTCTTCGGACCACAAATAATGTGTCCGGACATCACTGAGGATGCAGGTCTGAGCAGCAATCGCCCGGATACCCAAGTAAGTAGCCCCGCATCTGAACACACTGTCTGTTTATTTATCGCAACATTGCCCTAAAAAATCCGCCCTTTGACCCAGGATTGGATAGCGAAGGCAAAGATGATCAGGTGTCCGGCCCCCCTCCATGAGACCTCAGCAAATCCCGTGCTGACCAGGATGCTGGAGATCGCACCTTATCAAGCACCCTCAAGAGAAGATAAGGGGGGGGGGACAAGGAGGCTAGTGCCTCCGCTAAGGAGGTTAGCCGGGGGGGGGGGGGAGGAACTAAAACTTCCTGTCCCCAGGGACGGAAGAGAACCACCTCTAAGGACCCGGAGACAACGGTCTCCAAACGGGGGAAGAAATCTCTGCCGGAGGGTCCGGCCCTGGGGGATACCCTGGCCGCACTATGCCCTCAAGGGGATCATCCCTCCACTGAGCTGTAAGTAAAAGGGTAAATGAAAATATCTCGCTTTACCTCTGAGGAAAATAACCAAGGTATTTATCTTGCAGTTCGGATCTTAGCCCTTCTCAGCAGAGCTCGTCTTCACGGGATCTTCTTCCAGAGATGATGGAGAGCGAAACGCCTCCCCCTGCCATACCGCCTCATGAGGCGGGCGACCCTGAGGTGTCGTCGCGGAGGGTTTGTCTTGATCCAGCAAGGCCAGAAGGTAATCCTATGGCCACCCGAAGTCCTCAGTATCCGGCTCTTGAAGAGAGCAATCAAAAGAGTCCGACACCATCTGGTGTGCGGTCGGACGTACTGAGGGATCTGCTAAAGCAAGCGGCTATCTCAGAGGAGCACCGCACATTGATGGGTACGGTGATTGAAAGGATTTCGTCTGCCGAAAGTGGGTTGCATGAAGCCTTTATGAGTCTACTGGCGGGTTTTGAGGTACATGAAATGATGTACATTTTTGACAGTACCACACATTTTTAGATGTGCCATGTGTAGATAGTAGCCCCTGAGACTCTGGTTGTCGTCGAAAACGGCGGCAAATAGAGGATCGTAGTCCCAGGTAATAACCAGACCGCCTTTATGTGCAGGTGGTTGAAGCTCCAGTGGCTAGCCGGACTGATGGATTTGCCGAACTAAGGCGGCAACTGGATGCGGCCGATGCCGACATCGTGCTTGTTAACGAGCGGCTTGACGAGGCACAGGGTAGGTGATTTTTCTGGTGATTGTCACATAGTAAGAGCAGCATGATGCCAATATCTTTAATATGTTGTGACTGCAGATGGAGCTATTGCCGTGGAGACCCTTCGGGCAGAGCTTGCCCGAGCCAAGGATCAAGCAAGGAGTAGTAATGCGGCCGCTTTAAAGGCGGCCGAAGAGTTAAGGGCCGAACAGGCCGCGCATTGCGAGAGCAAAGAAAAAATAGCCAAGATGGTTGTAAAGTTAAAAGATGCTGCTGACCATTACCGGCTTCTTGAAGAAGAAAACCGGGTGAAGGCGATGGACCTGGAGAAGGCCGGGGTGGCTGCCAAGGAAGCCCGCTCCAAAATTAGAGCGACGAAGGAGGAGCTGAATCAAGCTGCGGATATCGTTTCTGGGAAGCGCTTCTTGTTGCGGACTAAGTTTGGAGATCCGAAATATGCTCCTCTGGACCGGCTATGGAGTTCTGCGGACGAGTACATGGATTTGGCTGCAAGTGCTGTTGATGCGGCCGAGTACTTCAAGGATCAGAAAGGTCCTGAAGTGGAGAAGCTGTTGTGGTCACAGTTTCACGCTCCAGTCTGTCCACTGTTGCTGAATGAGCGGTTGACCGGTTGCGCCGAGCTCCATAGATTATCCGAACTTGCCGTGAGGTCCGTTGTGGATCATTTGTGGCCAGGAGGGCCAAGGCCGAATGGCTACTTTAGCTTAGTGCAACAATTCCTTGGTGCTATGCCACGCATCGATGCTGTGAAGAGGTCGGCGTGCATAGAAGGCTCGCGGATGGCCCTTGCCCATGTCAAAACATACTGGGCGGAGATGGATGCCACCACTGTTGTGGCACAGGGTTCGGCCATAGGCTGAGTGGCTGCCGAGCACTACTTTGAAGAAGTTCTTGAAGGCGCTCGTTTGATAGAGGCTCAGTGCTCGAAGAATATTATGTTTAAGTGACATGTATTCCCATTGTAAAAACAATGTTTTTTTGAGTTTATCAAGGCTGCATTTATACTTTTGCCCAAAAGTACTATGATGCCTCCTGTGTGGCCGTTTATGTATATATGTATATAACCTGAAAGATGGCAGTCGTCGGCTTCAGCCTCCATGCATATAATGAAGGGGTGTTCGCAGAAGACGCATGTTCACACTTGATCCAACGTCTTGGTCCATTAAGGAGGTGATAGCGCAGCGAACTAGGCAATCGGACTATAATGCTTTGACACTTTCCCTTAGCCAGAGGAGTTTGACAGTGGGGCTACTATATAGCCCCTGGTGGCTCCGCGCTCCGAATTTGGGGCGCGTGCATGCCTGGCCGGGAAACAACCTTTCGTTAAGGCGGAGGAATCCCGAAGATTCTGCTAGGTCATCGAGTTGTTGACCAGTCTCACGCTATATCATGACAGTCAGTTTTCGGCTTTCTCTACTAAGGTGCTCGTCCGGATGAACCAGGGCACAATCGCAGTAGTTTTCCTAGTGTCGCCTTAGCCGATAGAGCGGAACGTAAGGTAGCAAAACACAGGAGCCAGGTGAGGGAGTCCTGGATTAGGGGGTCTCCGGACAGCCGGACTATATCCTTTGGTCGGACTGTTGGACTATGAAGATACAAGATTCAAGACTTCGTCTCGTGTCCGGATGGTACTCTACTTGGCGTGGAAGGCAAGCTAGGCAGTACGGATATGTATATCTCCTCCTTTGTAACTGACCTTGTGTAACCCTAGCCCCTTCCGGTGTCTATATAAACCAGAGGGCTTTAGTCCGTAGGACAACATATAATCATACCATAGGCTAGCTTCTAGGGTTCAGCCTCTCCGATCTCGTGGTAGATCAACTCTTGTAATACTCATATCATCAAGAATAAATCAAGCAGGACGTAGGGTTTTACCTCCATCAAGAGGGCCCGAACCTGGGTAAAACATCGTGTTCCCTGCCTCCTGTTACCATCCGCCTTAGACGCACAGTTTGGGACCCCCTACCCGAGATCCGCCGGTTTTGACACCGACATTGGTGCTTTCATTGAGCGATCCTCTGTGTCGTCGCCGTTAGGCTTGATGGCTCCTACGATCATTGATAGCGATGCGGTCCAGGGTGAGACTTTTCTCCCCGGACAGATCTTTGTGTTCGGCGGCTTCGCACTGCGAGCCAACTCGCTTGGCCATCTGGAGCAGATCGAAAGTTACGCCCCTGGCCACCAGGTCAGGTTTGGAAGCTTAAACTACACGGTCGATATCCGCGGAGACTTGATCTTCGACGGATTCGAGCCCCTGCCTTATGCGCCCCGCGGTCACGATGAGTACGATTTAGCTCTGCCATCAGACCGTATTCAGGAGATCGCACCGGCGGCCGCTCCGAGCCTCAATTCGGAGCCAGTTGCGCCATCCATGGACGGGCAGATTGACCCCATCATGGAGGCCGTATCCTCAGCGGCGATCGAGCCGAATATCGACCTTACCCTTCACGAGAGCCGTGTTGTCAAACTGCCGGATTCTTCTCCGGCCACGGACTCCGAACCGCCTGCGCCCGTTCCTGTCGAATCCGATTGGGTGCCGATCATGGAGTTTACCTCCTCGGATATTTTTCAGCACTCGCCCTTTGGTGACATACTGAACTCATTAAAGTATCTCTCCTTGTCAGGAGAGTCCTGGCCGGACTTTGTCCGGCAGGATTGGGATGCGGATGACGAAGAAATTCGCCGCCCACCCACCACCCACTTAGTAGCCACTGTCGATGACTTAATCGACATGCTCGACTTCGACTCTGCAGACATAGATGGTATGGACGACGATGCGGGAGGCGAAGAGGAACCACTGCCCACAGAGCACTGGACAGCCACTTCATCACATGACGTATACATGGTGGACACACCAAAAGAAAACGACGACGAGGAACGGAAGGACGCAACGAAGGGTTGTCCCCTCGAGAAGCAGTCAAAGCGGCGGCATAAACGCCGCCCCAAATCCCGCCTCGGTAGAAACAACGATCATATAGACCCAGCGTTAGAGCAGGGTGAACCGTCGCCGGACCACGGCAACACGGAGAATCAAACGGAACAACCCGACTCTGTCAAAGATAATAATCCAGACGACATCACACCGGATAGACATCCGGAGCAACAGAATGCCCATCAAAGGCTTGTTGCCACTGCGAGGAGTCTACAAAAGCAGAAGCAAAGGCTCAAGGCTGCGCAAGACACACTCAGAATCAGATGGAGTAAAGTACTCAACACAACAGCGAAGTACGGCGGTAATCGCCACACCAAGAGCTACCTGAAGCGGAAGTTACTACCTGAATTCGATGAGGAGGCCTTAGATCCCCCGCAACAAAAAATTAAAACGGCCATCCGGCCGGATAGACGACCTCATGGCCAACATAGAGCGGCAAACAACGCCGCACATAAGCAAATACGCGATCTGCGCAAGGGCTCGCATCAAAAGGGCGGCGCAACCAGATCCATTTATGGACCACGCAAGCGCGCTCCAGCATACGATGCAACACAACAAACATCCGAACACCACGGTACACCCAGATACAGGGGTGCCGCATAGCCCCTATGTTTCATCGACGAGGTGCTGGACCATGAATTTCCAGAGGGATTCAAACCCGTAAACACAGAGGCATACGACGGAACAACAGACCTCGGGGTCTGGATTGAGGACTATATCCTCCATATCCATATGGCTCGAGGAGATGATCTCCACGCCATCAAGTACTTACCCCTCAAGCTCAAAGGGCCAGCTCGGCATTGGCTTAAAGCCTCCCCGAAAGCTCCATTGGAAGCTGGGAAGAGCTCGAAGACGCTTTTCGGGCGAATTTTCAAGGGACTTATGTCCGACCTCCAGATGCGGACGATTTGAGTCATATAACTCAAGAGCCCAGAGAGTCAGCCCGAAAGCTTTGGAACAGGTTCCTTACTAAAAAAAACCAAATAGTCGACTGTCCGGACGCCGAAGCCTTGGCAGCCTTTAAGCACAACGTACGAGACGAATGGCTTGCCAGACACCTCGGCCAAGAAAAGCCGAGAACAATGGCAGCATTAACAAGCCTCATGACCCGCTTTTGCGCGGGTGAGAACAGCTGGCTAGCCCGATGTAGCACCAGCAACCCAAGTACATCCGAAGTTAGAGACGGAAACAGGAAATCACGACGCAGCAAAAATAATAAGCGCCGGAATAAAGAAGACAACCCGAAGAGCACGGCGGTAAACGCCGGATTCAAAAGCTCTCGGCCAGGTCAGCAAAAGCCGCCCTCTAAAGGCGCCAGAGATGAACTGTCCAGCTTAAACAAAATTCTGGACCAAATATGTCAGATCCATAGCACCCCCGATAAACCTGCAAATCATACCCACAGAGAATGTTCGGTCTTCAAGCAGTCCGGCAAGCTCAATGCCGAACATAAGGGGCAGGATACACCAAGCGAAGACGAGGATGAGCCTCGCACGCAAAACACTGGGGAACAAAAGAAATTTCCACCAGAAGTCAAAACAGTAAATGTGTTACACATGATAAAGGGGAGAAACAAAGCGGCACTCCCAGATAAATATGCCCAAGGTCCTATCACCGCGGAGCTCTGCCACTGGCCTCTCAACCAATCACCTTCGACCATCAGGATTACTCAGCAAGTATCCGGAGCGCAGGATGGGCTGCCTTGGTATTAGATCCAATAATTGACGGACACCACTTCACACGAGTCCTGATGGACGGCGACAGTAGCTTAAACCTGATATATCAGAACACAATCCGCAAAACGGGGATAGACCCAACAAAAATTTGCCACAGCAATACTACCTTTAGAGGAGTAATGCCAGGACCAGGGGCTCAGTACACGGGCTCCCTGCTACTAGAGGTTATATTCGACTTCCTCGATAACTTCCGTAGCGAAAATCTAACCTTCCACATTGCTCCGTTCCAAAGTGGCTATCAAGAACTACTTGGACGTGAGGCTTTTGCTCGCTTTAATGCAATACCGCATTATGCTTCCCTCATGCTTAAGATGCTCGGTCCACGTGACATCATTACAGTAAATGGAAATATTGAGCGATCCCTGCGCATCGAAGAGAATGCGGCTGCATTGGCAGCCGCACACTAAAGCGGCCTCACCAACTAAAGCATTCGATAGGTCGTCAAAACCACAGACACGGTTAGACGAGTCCGGCGCAGCTATATGTAATTCATACAGGTTTGATGGCCACACCCCTATTACAAATACAAGGGGTTCAACGCACGCACACAAGTGGCAATTTTACTCATCTTGAATTGTACATGGTTTCTTTAAACCTACTTTTTTGCACGACAACTTTTCACCTACGTTCCTCTCTTTTACAGATGACCATCGTGCTACACCTGTCCTGGATACGGCACAACGGAGACACAGACGCAGACGTGCAGCAGGGACCCGTTCCAAGGATTCTTTTTAGATTAAGACCCTGCGTCAACCTTTTTTACTGTCTCTTGTTGATACACATCCCCCGATTCTCAGTACAATTGAGAAGGATGCTGACATCTTGGCATGTGGCCACGTCAGAATAATGCACGTACCTGGACACCAGGGGCTTCTTACAAAGGGCACTGTTTAGGCCCGGTTTAAACCCTAAAGACCGAATACCTTAGGGAGTGTTCGGTGTCCCGAGTTTGGCCTTATATGCATCAGCTCCGAATCATGTCTTTGGTCAAATGTTGGGTTTGCCCGGCTCCTGTGTTTTGTTGCCTTACGTTTCGCTCTATCGGCTAAGGCGGCACCAGGAGAACTACTGCGATTGTGCCCTGGTTCATCCGAACGAGCACCTCAGTAGAGAAAGCTGAAAACTGACTGTCATGATATAGCGCGAGACTGGTCAACCACTCGATGACCTATCGGAATCTTAGAATTCCTCCGCCTTAAACGAAGGGCCGTTTCCCGACCGGGCATGTACGCACCCCGAATCCAGACGAGTGCGGAGCCACCAGGGGCTATATAGTAGCCCCACTGTCAAACTCCTATGGCTAAGTGAAAGTGTTAAAGCATTATTGTCCGGTTGCCTAGTTCGCTGCGCTATCACCTCCTTATTAGGACCAAGACGTTGGATTAAGTGTGAATACGCGTGTTCTGCGAACACCCCCGCATTATATGCGTGGGGCTGAAGCCGAAGACTGCAAAATTTCAGGTTATATACATGTATACATAAACTGCCGCACAGCAGGCATCACAATACTTTTGGGCACAAGTATAAATACAGCCTTGATAGAATTCAATAAAACATTGTTTTTACAATGGGAATACATGTCACTCAAACATAATATTCTTCGAGCACTGGGCCTCTATCAAACGAGCACCCTCAAGAACTTCTTCAAAATAGTGCTCGACAGCCACTCGGCCTATGGCCGAACCCTGGGCCGCAACGGTGGTAGCATCCATCTCCGCCCAGTATGCTTTGACACGGGCAAGGGCCATCCGCGAGCCTTCTATGCACGCCGACCTCTTCATCGCATTGATGCGCGGCACCGCACCAAGGAACTACTGCACTAAGCTGAAATAGCTGTTCGGCTTCGGCTTTTCCGGCCACAGATGATCTACGACGGACCTCATGGCGAGTCCGGACAATCTATTGAGTTCGGCCCATTCGGCAAGCTGATTAGTTAATGGAAGTGGACGCTCTGGAATGTTAAATTGCGACCAGAATAGCTTGTCCACTTCACGATCTGTTTGATCTCGGAAGAATTCGGCCGCATCGACAGCACTCACCGTCAAATCCAGATATGCGTCTGCTGAACTCCACAGCTGATCCAGAGGGGCATATCGCAGATCTCTGAATTTCCTCCGCAGCAAAAAGGGCTTCTCAGCCACAATATCACCGGCTTCACGCAGCTCCTCCTTCTTCGCTCTCATGGCAGAGCGGGTGTCTTTGGTCGCCATCGTGGCCTTTTCGAGGTCCATTGCCTTCGCTCGGTTTTCTTCTTCAAGGAACTGGCAACGGTCGATAGTGTCTTTTAACTTTACAACCATCTTGGCCATCTACTCTTTGCTCTCGCAATGCGCGGCCTTCTCGGCTCTTAACTCTTCGGCCGCCTTCAAAGCAGCCGCATTACTACTCCTTGCTTGTGCTTTGGCTCGGGCAAGTTCCACCCAAAGGGTCTCCACGGTGGCAGCTACATATGTAGTCAAAACATATTAAAGATACTGGCATCACGCTGCTCTTACTATGTGACATTCACCAGAAAACATCACTTACCCTGTGCCTAGTCAAGCCGCTTGTTAACAAGCTCGATGTCGGCATCTGCTGCATCCAGTTGCCGCTTTAGTTCGGCAAACTCATTAGTCCGGCTAGCCACCGGAGCTTCCACCACCTGCACATACAAGCAGTATGGTTATTCCATGGGACTATGATCCTCTGTTTGCCACCGCTCTCGGCAACAACCAGAGTCTCAGGGGCTACTATCTACACAGGGCACATCTAAAAAATGTGCGGTACTATCACAAATGTATATCATTTTATGTACCTCAAAGCCCGTTAGTAGACTCATAAAGGCGTCATGCAACCCGCTTTCGGCGGACGAAATCCTTTCCATCACCGTACCCATCAATGTACGGTGTTCTTTCGAGATGGTCGGTCACTTTAGCAGATCCCTCAGTACGTCCGACCGCATACCAGACGGCGCCGGACTCCTTTGTTTGACCCCTTCAAGAGCCGGATACTGGGGACTTCGGGCGACTATAGGATTATCTTCTGGCCTCGCCGGATCCGGAGAGGCCCTCCGTGACGACACGTCAAGGTCGCCCGCTTCTTGAGCGGGGGAGTCCAGGGGAGGCATTTCTCTCTCCATCATCTCCGAAAGAAGATCCCCTGAAGACGAGCTGTGTTGAGAAGGGCTAAGATCCGAACTGCAAGATAAATGCTTCGGTTATTTTCCTCAGAAGTAAGGTAGAATATCTTTACTATTAAGTGTTTTTTGATCACTTATGGCTCATTAGAGGGCTGATCCCCGCGCAGACTTTGTGTGGCAAGAGCACCCCCCAAGGCAGGACCCTCTGTGGGAGACATTTTCTCCCGTTTAGAAGCCTTGGTTTCTGGTTCTTCAGAGGCAGTCCTCTTCCTTCCCCGGAGCGAGAGAAGGTCAGAATCTTCCCCTTGGTTATCCTCCCTCACGGAGGCGCTCATTCCCTCGGTTGGAATTGGTAGCGATGGGGGCCCGCTTTCGCCCTCATTATCCCCCCTTTATCTTCCTTTGAGGGCTCCGGGCAAGGTGCTAGCTCGAGCATCTTTTCTAGTACCGGATTGTCCAAACCCTCAGGAAGGGGGCCGAACACCGAATCATCTTCGCCTTTGTTAGCCAGTCCTGGTCAAAGAGCGATTTCTCAGAATGACGTCATGATAAATGAAAGACGGTGTGTTCGGCTAGAGGATTACTTACTTGGTCGGCGGTGCGGTTGCTGCTTAGGCCCACGTCCTCGGTAATATCTGGACACTCTATTTGGCGTCCAAAGAATGATTTATACATCTCCTCATGCGTCAGGCCGAGGAAATTCTGAATAGTGCACGGTCCTTCTGGGTTGAACTCCCACATGTAGAGGGGCCGGCTTTTGCAAGGCTGGACTTGACGAACCAGCATGACTTGCACTACCATAACCAAACTAAAATCTCCCTCGAAGAGATCCCGGATGCGGCTCTGCAGTATGGGCACATCCTTGGCTGGACCCCAGCTCAGTCCCCTGCTGATCCATGACATCAGTTGTGGTGGAGGGCCCGAGCGAAAGGTGGGGGAAGCTACCCACTTGGCACTTCTGGGAGCGGTGACGTAGAACCACTGTAAGTGCATCTAGTGCCCCTTAATGATTTTGGTGTATTGAAGACTTATAGGTTAAGGGACTAATGTGTTTATGAGTGTACACAGGTCTATAAGTCTATGAGGAGTTTGATATTTACAGAGAAAGTCAACCCCTAAAAATGAAGTTCTTCGTCTAAAGACTTTGCTATTCTGAAGACTTTCTGAAGACTTTGGAAGTGAAGAAAATGGTGTGACCGTGAAGACTTGGTATTCATTCGAGGAACATGAAGCGTGAAGACTTTTGTTTTCGTAGTTTCATTTTCTCTTTCTTGAGTCATAGAAAACACCGTACTGTTAAAGGGGGTCGAGGAAATACTAAGGAAAAATTTCCATGTGATGCTCAACTCAAAATCCTACACCTACCAATCCCTTCGAGTGAAGCCATTGGAAATCTCATACAGTTCAGTCAATTTCTTATGTGATAGAGACGAAGTTCTTCTGGTCTCTGAGGAATTTGTTCTGACTAAGGAGTTAGGAATTCGCCAGTGCGGATTTCCTACACAGTGAGGAACATGATAGCCCTGAGGATTTTGCTACTCAAAATTCTGACCGTTGCTGTGCTATGCGCCAGCTGTCCCAAAATATCTATCCACCTAACGGTCATATCATTGAAGGGCATTTATGTCTTATCATGTCAGGCTGCTCCCTAGGCTATAAATAGCCGCCCCCTACAACCACTAGCTGGTTGGATGCTCCGAGAGAAACTGACACTTGTCATTTGAGAGCAACCCATCCTCCAAGGACTTTGAGCGAAAATCATCAAGTGAGGAAAAACCAATAACCCAAAATCCAAACACCTACAAACCCCAAGTGATTGAGCATCACTGAAGAGATTGATCCTGCGTGGATCCGACGCTTCTTATCTTTGAAGACTGTGCTTCTTCCAGATGGTTAGGCGTCATGGTCTAGAGCATCCAAGAGGAATTGTGGATCGCCGAGTGACCAAGTTTGTGAAGGTTTGGAAGTCACCTGAAGACTTACCACGAGTGATTGGACGAGGTCTGTGTGACCTTAGTTCAAGGAGAATACGGTGAGGAATGGGTGTCCTGAGCTGCGTGTTCAGGACTGGGTGTTTGGGACTGTGTGTCCTCGAGTTTAAATACTCAGCCGCTCCCACCAAACGTACAACTGAGACAGCAGTTGGAACTAGTCTACCAAATCATTGTCTTCACCAAGCTTACTGGTTCTATTCCCTCAACTCTTTCATTTCCTCATAACTATGTTGTGTGTTTGTTCATATCTGTGTCTGAAGACTTTGACTGAAGACTTTCTCAATTTCCTCAGTTCAATTTCTTCAGTCTGTTTGTCTTCATCCTGTGTTATCCTGTGATTACGCTTCCTGTACTCTGTGCCTGTCTTCATTTCATCATGATGACTATGCTTGTATTCTGTTATGTTTACTTTTGAGTACTTATTCTGCTGCTAGTAGTTCTTCGCTAAGGAATTTCCTCACTGGCAAATTCCTCAGTGAAGAATTTCATAAAAATCGCCTATTCACCCCCCCTCTAGTCGATATAACGCACTTTCAATTGGTATCAGAGCAAGGTACTCCCTTGTTCTGTGTGATTTTGGTTTAACCGCCTGGAGTTTTAGTTATGTCGACCACAGGTATGACAAAAGTGACATGCCCCATCTTTAACGGTCACGAGTATCCCAAGTGGAAGGCCATGATGAAGAAACGCCTCATGGCGATGAACAGTGAGTTGTGGACCGTCACTGAGATTGGTCTGACCGATCTGTGCAAGATGGCGGAAGCTGATGACATTCGCAAGTACACTCTTCTCAACCTCACGGCGAAGGATGTCATCTGCTCCAGTCTGTCACAAAATCAGTTCAGGAATATCATGCATCTCGATCATGTGAAGCTCATTTGGGACCGTCTCTCTAAGGTCTATGAAGGTCATCGAACCTGTCATGATCCTTGGTTTGAGGACTTCAAGGAATCTCTCAAAGCGATGACATTCGAACCAGAATCATCATCTTCTGCATCATGCCTTATGGCAAAAGATGCCGAGGTAACTGAATGCTACCTATCTGAGTCTAGTGATGATGAATCTGGTGACGAATTTGGACCCAGCTATGTCAAACTTGCTTCCCTTGACACTAAACAACAAAGAGCTTTGGAAAAAGTTCACTATATGCTAAACAAGAGCGATGATATGTTGGGTGAAGAAATGAATCAGTCAAAAGCTTTGGCTGAAAGTCTTCAGAGACTTCAAACTAAATATGACACCCTTCAAGATCAACATAACACTCTCTTATCTGATCATGAGAAGCTTTCTTATGAATTTCTTCAAAGAAAGCAAGACCTTGAGAAGCTAAGAGTGAGTTATGAAGACCTTCAGAAGGAGCGCGATTCATTACTTGCTCAACAAATCAGCGCATCTCAGGAAGAATTTGTTCCTCCATGTTTGAAATGCATTGAACGTGAAACTGCTAATTCTTCACCTGAATGTTCAAATGCTGCAAATGTTTCAAATTCTTCACATGCCTCTGCTATCACTAATTCCTCATCTGAGGACATTGCTAGTATCACTGACGATGCAGGGCTGAAGGAATTGTACATGACAGGCATATACAAAAGCCTCAAAGGGCATCAGGCTCTTTGTGATGTGCTTAAAAAGCAGATCCTCAACAGGAACCCTAGGAAAGAGGGTATCGCCTTTGAGAGGAAACTCAATGCTGATGGTACATATTGGAAGCCCGAGCAGTACCCCAAAACTACATGGGTTGCTGCAAAGGGACCTCCAGTTGATCCATCTAACTTATCTGGATTTGCATGTGAATCTCCTCATTCTGATTATGAGTCAATTGACTCCAACTATAATCTGTTCAAAAATCAGAATGGTGAAGTATTTGCTAGACATGTTGGCACTAACTGCAGGAACGGCTCCCCTATGAAGAAAATCTGGGTTTCCCAAAAGATGCCTTGAAAATCTTCAGGTGAATGTCATCATGACGCCACGTGTGAAGAATAGGAACCCCAGATCAAATTCTTCATATGGATTCAAGTCCTCATACAGACCAAATTCCTCATATGGATCAAAGTCCTCATATGAACATCATCGTGCTAACCCGTCTATTTCGCAGGAGGAATTAAATCCTTGATGAACCATCATGTAGACCCTCCATGAAGAACTCCGGTAACAAAATGATTGATCAAACAAAAGGAAAGAGAAGTTGAAAACACAAGGTGAATCCTTGTAACGATTTCGATGAATCTCCGTGGTGATATAACTGAAAGAGGTTGGAACTCCGGGAAAAAGAGAAGATGAACAAATGACAACGAGAATTAGTCATTGTGAACAAACTTCGGAAGAAAGGATTAACATATGGATGAAACAAGAATAAGAATTACATTATGCGTATTCTTCACCAATTAAATTGATGACAAGCAACGGATTTGGCATACAACTTATTCTTGTAGAAAGGATTAAGATAGATATAGCGCAAACTTGGGAAAATCTTCAACGATCCACCGGTAGGATTTGAAAGAACGAAAGAATTGATATGATAACGAAGGAAGAGAAATCTGGAATGAACCACCGTAAGAATTGGAAATGAACGAAGAAAAGAGATGAATCACCGGTAAGAATTAGAGAACGAATGAAGATACTTGGGGGAATTTGATACAAGAGAACGAAGAGATGATGAGCTGATTAGAGAACACTTGAATGATGCACCGGTAAGATTTAGAGAAAGAGAGCTAAAAGCTGAGAATAAATACTTCTGAGGTGATGGGCTCTAGAGAATCAAACTGAAAAGACTCTTGAATTGCTTCGGATGTGTGAAAAGAATTCCCACAATCAAAAACAATTATGAGAGGATGGCCTCACACTAGAACCACGAACCTCTGAGAGAGCGGATAAGATATAGAGGAAAAACTCTTCTTCGGTCTTCAAAATCTAAGAATGACGACGGGAAACACCACCAATAATTGTTTAGACACTCAGGAAGAATCAAAAGTGAAGAGGTTGAGCCAACGATGAAAAGAATTTGAAAGATCTTGGAGAAATACATATGACTGATGATGAATCATTCTTACGTCAAACTTCGAAAAGAATTTGGGAGTAACTCCGAAAAAAAGAAGAAGAGTCAGGTAAGATCCTAGAGGAAGACCTGTGGGTTAGGGCCCACTCAAAGAATCACCATTGAAATGATTGCTTGGAAGATAGATTGCACCGATTGAATTAAAAGGCTTGAATGAGATAACATCCTCGAAAGAGCTTGAACGAATTGAGAATGGAAACTTGAATATTCTGACATATCTTCAACACTCCGGAACAAATGAATAGTGAGAAGTGATGAGGAAAAAAATATGATCGACAAAGCTTGAATTGAATCCACCAGAGAAGAAAATGAGTGAAGGGTGACGAACTAGAAGCTCCGTTAGAATCTTCATGAGAATCATCAGATTAGAATATTGACGGAAAAGAATGGAGAGACTTCACATCAAATAGATGGATACTCGATAAAGAAATCTGAGTCCTTGAAGAAACAAGGGTGGGAGGGTGGGAAAACAAAGACATTTTGAAGATGGATGAAGCAAACACCGTTGAGAAGAACTGAGTTGATCTTGCGGATGTTGAGATGATCGGATACGCTTGAGGAGAGACACACTAGTTCAAAAAAAATTGAGTTGGCAAACTCGGCGATCAAGAAGGATTGGTATTCACATAGGAGTATGAGAACACCGCTTAGGAAAAGTATGGAATCAAACATTTGACATTGAAGCAACTCGAATAGCACAAATGAAAACAAAACAAAGGAGGCTTGCAGAATAAGCCGGAACAAACATATGATAGAGATTTCGTCCGAAGTTTTCGTGGTGGGGCCTACACGGGCTCGATCGTACAGCAGCATCATGTACAAGGCAGTGCACATGACATACGAAGCGTCCCCGAGTCAGCATAGCCAAGGACTCTTTAAGACACAACGAGACCACTGTAAAACCAACCGTGGATAGGTGGACCACTAGACGTCGAACCCCAATTTCATATCATACATCTGTCGGAAAGATATCCTAGGATCTACTTGAATTCCCACTTATAAACTCCCGAAACTTTCCCGGTTATGCAATCAGGTGTTGGGGATACAGGGGAAGCATAATATCTCACCCAAAACTAACAAATCCTACATCCAGCTGTATCCATCCTTCAACACATAACCAAGAAACCTTCGGAAATCATTTACCTCAACCTTCAAAAAGCATCCGTTATACCAGTTATGGCAATACTCCCGAACTCCCGCCCCAGTACTGGGTGGCATCGAGGTTATCTCACCAACAACTGCATAAAAGAGATTTCCGATGTCGGTGAAACTAATCTCAGGTATTCCAAAACTGCAACGATAAAATTGTGACGAGAACACCTCGGAGCTCAACTCCCCGGGACACTGCCACAACCCCTAAATGACATGAGGCACCAAGAACAATGTTCTCGTCACAAAACCATCGGAACGATTCCAAGATACCCGCGTGATCCTAAAAAAAATTAGTGAAATTTGAGAAGAGAAGAGTCAAAACTCTACGTCAGGATGCCTCACCAAAGCGACGAAGGGACTGAGGAGTAAAAAGAAATCCTAACTCTCCGATATATATAATCCTAAATGACTCAAAACATTTCTAGACTCACTAACGCCAGCGATTCGATCAAGCAGGGGGCTCCTAAGGTCGAGGAAGGCTCTGATACCAACTTGTAACACCCTCGATGCGGCTATATCTCCCACGTGTCGAAGCACGACTTAGAGGCATAACCGCATTGAAAGCAATGTCGCAAGTGAGGTAATCTTCACACAACCCATGTAATACATAAGGGAAAGAGATACATAGTTGGCTTACAATCGCCACTTCACACAATTACATGAATAAAGCATTACATCAACCAGTTACAATCAAGGCCCGACTATGGAGCCAAAGTAAAAGAAGACTACCCCAAATGCTACACAGATCCCCGATCGTCCCGACTGGGCTCCACTACTGATCAACTAGAACGAAACAACACAAAGGACAAGTTCTTCATCGAGCTCCTCCTTGAGCTTGGTTGCGACACCTGCTCGGTAACATCAGCACCTGCAAACTGGTTTTGGAAGTATCTGTGAGTCACGGGGACTCAGCAATCTCACACCCTCGCGATCAAGACTATTTAAGCTTATAGGAAGGGTAAAAGGTATGAGGTGGAGCTGCAGCAAGCGACTAGCATGTATGGTGGCTAACATACGCAAATGAGAGCGAGAAGAGAAGGCAAAAGCACGGTCGAACAACTATGATCAAGAAGTGATCCTAGAACAACCTACGTCAAGCATAACTCCAACACCGTGTTCACTTCCCGGACCCCGCCGGAAAGAGACCATCACGGTTACACACGCGGTTGATGTATTTTAATTAAGGTCAACTTCAGGTTTTCTACAACCGGACATTAACAAATTCCCATCTGCCCATAACCGCGAGCACGGCTTTTGAAAGTTCAAAACCATGCAGGGGTGTCCCAACTTAGCCCATCACAAGCTCTCACGGTCAACGAAGGATATTCCTTCTAGCGGGAAGACCCGATCAGACTCGGAATCCCGGTTACAAGACATCCTCGACAATGGTAAAACAAGTCCAGCAAATCCGCCCGATGTGCCGACATCTTGATGGGAGCTGCACATATCTCGTTCTCAGGGCAACACCGGATAGGTCAAGCTACGAGTAAAACCAGCCCTCAAGTTTCCCCGAGGTGGCCCCGCAGGCTGCCCATTTCGGACCAACACTTAGACAAGCACTGGCTCGGGGGGGGGGGGGTTTAAAATAAAGATGACCCTTGGGCTGGCCTAACCCAAGGGAAAAAGAGGCTAGGTGGCGAATGGTAAAACCAAGGTTGGGCCTTGCTGGAGGAGTTTTATTCAAAGCGAACTGTCAAGGGGTTCCCATTATAACCCAACCGCGTAAGGAACGCAAAATCCGGGAACATAACACCGATATGACGGAAACTAGGGCGGCAAGAGTGGAACAAAACACCAGGCATAAGGCCGAGCCTTCCACCCTTTACCAAGTATATAGATGCACTAATTAAATAAGAGATATTGTGATATCCCAACAAGTAAACATGTTCCAACAAGGAGCAACATCTCCATGTTCCAACAAGGAACAAACTTCAATCTTCACCTGCAACTAACAACGCTATAAGAGGGGCTGAGCAAAGCGGTAACATAGCCAAACAATGGTTTGCTAGGACAAGGTGGGTTAGAGGCTTGGTTCAACAATATGGGAGGCATGATAAGCAAGTGGTAGGTATCGCAGCATAGGCATAGCAAAAGAGCGAGCAACTAGCAAGCAAAGATAGAAGTGATTTCGAGGGTATGGTCATCTTGCCTGAAATCCCGCAAGGAAGAAGAACGAGTCTGTCGTGGTTTTGTCACGGCAGATGTCGTCGTGAAAGGACTTAGTCATGGAGCCATCGCAACGGGTTAGCTTGAAGGGGTTAAAGCGGACACAGGGACGCAAGAGAGTTTATACTAGTTCGGCCCCTTCGATGAAGGTAAAAGCCTACGTCTAGTTGTGATGGAATTGATGGGGTTTCGATGACTAGGGAGCAAACAAGCTTCGCCTAAGTCTCGAGTTGTTGTCTGTTGTCCTTGAACCGCCGCCGGGTCGTCCCCTTATATACACGGGTGACGCCCGTCGGTTCACAGAGTCCCAATACCGGCTCATAGATGTGTCCGGTTTGGTCTCTACTTATTCCTAACTTACAATACAAGTTACATACCAACACCGGTTTACGGCTACATGCCTTGAACCGACTATGGGCCTTGAGCCCTCATCTGCCTTCTTGGGCTTTAACATAGTTAACTACTAATGAAGTTAACCCGGCCCAGATAGGCCGGTTTACGCCCAGTAGTGATATCCCCAACATTAGGCCCCAGATTGATTTGAACAGGTTCATGTCAATCCTTAGCAAAAATCTTCATCTTCAACATCTTCTTGTAGTTTGTTGAACCACCATGATGTCATCTTCTCTGTTCGTTGTAAACCGGCGTGATGTCACCTGTTATAAAGAAACTTATCCATGATACCGTTTTTGTTTAATAGGTCTGCGACAATCGAGGCGGCAACTTCGTTTCCAAATCCACGATCCCTTGATTTTCGTGCCTGACACATGTCCCTTGCCTTATAAATAGGACCAAAGGGTCATTTCTTTTTCCCCTTCGTGCCCTTATGCTTTGTCTTCCCCGCGTCGTCCAGCTTCGGAGCTCCGCCGCTGTCGACAACCTCTGCTCCAACCTTGGCCACTGCATCACCCTGATTGTACGAGAGCATCCCGGCGACCTTCTGCTTCTTCCTCGGCTCCGGTGAGTTCTTCACCTTTTCCTTCGTAGATCCGTTCTAGGGTTTCCAAGTTCTTCAGTGTTCATCGTCTGCTTCGTACTCATATGATAGATCTTAGATGAACCTGTGAACCTTTGCTCTATGTAGAGGTAGTTTTTAGCATCCGCCCTCACTTACATGCCTCAAGACCATAGATCTACCTGTATCTCTGCCCATTGATTCGATACTGTTCTTTTTTGAACCTTGAATATTTTCCTTCTTTTCTGAACTTGCTTCAGATCCGTCGCTGTAGAGAAATCTTGTGAAATCTATTTCTGTACACTTACCCATCCGCAATCTCAACTGTTTCAATGCTTAGATCCGGCGGTTTAACTTGGTGTAGAAAAAATTAACAAACCGGTATATACCATTAGTCCCCTTGTTGAACCGCCAGATGCTGTTGCTTCATAAAACTCCAGTTTAGATAGAGCTGTCTCCAGTTTAACATTGTACATACCAGTGTACTTTAATCAATGCATTCTTGAACCAGAATCACCTATCTTGTAGATTTCATCATGGCCAAGTAAGTATATGAGTGCAAGTGGGTTCCTTCTCGCGTCACAGAGACTCAACTGAACAATTTAGTTCTGATCGGCGCTTTAGGCAGCAAAAATACCATCCATTGGAGCGTCCCTGGCAAAGAATGCCCTCCCACACCTCAAGAAGGAGAGGTCGTCATTTTCGTAGATCACTTAGCCCGGGGCTTTAAGCCGCCCGGTTCTAAATTTTACCAGGACGTTTTAGCCAATTTTCAACTCCGCCCACAAGACACTGGCCCCAACTCTGTTACAAACATGTGTCACTTCCAAGTGCTCTATGAGGTGTTCTTTCAAGAGGAGCCCACAGTGGAGTTGTTCAGAGACTGCTTCCATCTAAACCGCCACACTAAGTTTACTGACGGTTCCAATACGGAATTGGGTGGTGTGGCGATTCAAAAAAGGAAAGAGGTCACATACCCTCACGCCAAACTGCACAGCCACCCCAAAGAGTGGAATCAAACATGGTTCTATTGCAAAGACACCTCCCCTGCTGGTGAAAATCCTTTGCCTGGCTTTCGTCCGGAGCGGCTTAGCAATACACACCCCTTTCCGCAAAGGTTGACTGCCAAGGAGAGAAGCAAATACGCTCCTCAACTGTCCAAGCTCAGAGCCTTCATGGCCAATGGTTTAACAGGAGTTGATCTCGCTCACTGTTGGATATCGTGGAGCATACTGCCCCTTAGTCAGCGCTCCGGTTTGATGTGCGAATATACTGGCAGTGTTGATGACCCACTGCGACATGCTAACATCCAGCTCACCGACGAAGAAATCACATAGGCTGTGAATAAAATGCTGAATGAAGCGGAACACGTCTGTGCTCGAACCGGCCTGCTTCCCTTCTGTGCCACCAACAAACCGCCAGCTGTAAGAGTTTGATTTTTCTTTTTACTGAACCTGTTATTGATATATCTGGTCATTGTTTAATATCAATGTCTGTTTAAACAGGGTAATGATCCATTTTGGAGTAAGAAACTTCCACAGGAGAAGGCAGAAAAAATAGACAAACCAGAATGACCAACCCGGCCAAAGACTAAAGTCGTGAAACGGCCTGCTCATAAGAAGAAAACCACTGCATCTTCTTATCCGGCCCCTGATGATGATGTGGGTAATCTGGACCTTGAGGTAGAGCTTGACTCACTTGGCTTATTTTTCATGCACCTTATTGATGATGATATTTGTCAGGATGATGCCGAAGCCAGCCATGCTGATGCTGCAGAGGTAATTACTCTCTCTTCCGATTCAGACCCTTTGTCTTCACTAAAAATCCGCCAGGCCAACCGGAAGGTTAAATTTTCTCATCCTCTTGCTTACTTGGATCCCAAATTTCTTATGAAGACCCAACAGCACGAAGCTCGCCGCACAACCCGGCACAGCAGCCAGGTAGTTACCTCTGCCAGTTTACCAAACAGTCCGGTTCAGAAATGCCGTTCAGAGGTCTCTAATTTGCTTGTCAGTGCTTGTCCTAAAGAGGGCTGTTTTCGTCAACCTCTTAATCCATCTGACTCCGATTACCAGGTTATTTCCCACTCAACCTCTGGCGAGTCATCGGCTACTCAGCTGCCACCGCTCAAAACGGTGCTTGGGTAAGCTATACTTATCATAATATTTCTGGTACATCACCTTGGAACATATGCTGTATTTGACTTTGTTATTCCTTTCAGGGCCAAGCCTAGGCCGAGCAAGAAGGCTCGCCTGGATAAAGCGGCTGAGGAGGACGCCGTCCTTGAACCGGGTAAAACACCGAATCTTGAAGCGGCTATTCCTGAAGATATACCCAATGATCCACCACAGCAAGATGATGATTTTATTGCTGAAGAAAGGCCTATTGATACCTCAAGTCCTGTCAACCAGCCCACAAGCCCCATCCGGTTTGGAAGATCCACCAGTCCATCCCAGCTTGCTGACAAACCGACTGCGCCAGTGCAAACCGGTGATGCTAAGGATGATGAAGTTGTAATTACTGGCATTGGCCGTACAGAGCCCAGCAACCCTGTTGTTTTATCCAAGCATACCGCCAAAGAAGAATTTGCTGCCATGGGCAAAGGCAAGTGGAATGTTGACTTGGCGACCTATGCTTCTCTGAATGCCCAAGATCTTCATTCTGGCTACCTGAACCGGCTATATACCAGCCGTGATTATGAAGCTAGTCTGGTGAATATGATGAAAGAGAAATTTGAGGTAACTTTCATGTACTTTTTCCTGTTTGGATATTTCAATCTTGTTAACTCTCCTAGCCCCCAAGGGCCGGTTTAGAATCTTCATCCAAACCGGGACTTGCTAATATAAATCCCAATGCTTTGGAATTCACTGATGTAGCCCCCAAGGGCCGGTTCAACTTAGTGTAGTTAAACTGGGACTTGCTAATATAAATCCCAATGCTTCAAAATTCGCTGATGTAGCCCCCAAGGGCCGGTTCAACTTAGTGTAGTTAAACCGGGACTTTAAGTAATTGAGATCTCAGCATCAGAATTTATTCGAGCAAATAGCCATTAGCCCCCAAGTGCCAAGTTGAATACTTGTATTGATCTTGGGACTTTATAATCAAGTGAATTATGAAGATCAAATAGGCATTAGCCCCCAAGTGCCAAGTGCATAACTTGTTATGTGGTTGGTGCTTCAATTCTTGCACTGCTTGCTGCATCATATAACTTTCTGTATGCAGGCTGAGCTGAAGACAAAAGAAAACCAAGTTGCTGATCTCCAAGAAAATCTGAAGTCCCAACAAGATGAAACCTCCAAAGCAAAAGAGGAATTAACCAGCGCTTTAAGTGCCATGGAACAGCTTAAGGAGGGCTTCAAGAAAGAGCGGGCAGATTGGGCCACTGAAAAATCCGCTTTAACCAAATGAGCAGAAGATGCCGAGGCTGCATTGAAACCGGTGGTGGACGAACTGACCAGCATAAAGCGGCATGTGCATGCCATGACCGCTGCTATCTTTGGTAAGCTGGTTTGATTTCTGGATTGATTCGGCCGTCTTATAAAGCTGACGGTTTGTTAACCCTTTGCAATATTTTAGGGACACGCATTGGTCACTTGGGGTCAGATGTGCGGAATAAATTGAAAGCCGCCTACACATTGATCGAACAACTGTACACTGGTGCACAGCGGTTCATCTGTACTGCATCCCACAACAATCCGGCGCCCACTTTGATTCAGGACACTCTGAAGAGACTGTCGATGCTTCCTGCCCGGGTTGAGGAGCTGAAGAAATCTGCTGCTCGAACCGGTGCGATCAATGCCTTAATCCGGGCAAAAGCTTGGGTGCCGGATTTTGATCCTGTTGAAGCGGCTCAGGGCTATCCCAGCTTGAAGGAAGATGGGTCAGAGTTTAGTGAAGCGGATCTGCGAGCAATAAACCGGGAGGTGCGTCTGCTAGCTTGTCAATTGGTTGAAGAAGAAGACTTGTCTGATTATCAAGCCCAATATGACAACCAAAACAAGCGAGTAGCTGCACCAATTCCTGAAGCGGAAAATCTTATCCCTCCAATCCGTAAGCATACTTACGCTCCCGATATTGAACCGTCGTTGCTGATCCATGATGAAGCTGTCTTTCGAGCATTAATGGGAATCGACTGGACAACTGTTGATTTCCAGCCGCTGGGTAGAGAAACTGAAGTTGAAGCAGCGCGGGATGACCCACAACCATCAGGACAGGCTGGTGACCAAGCTTGAACCGGAAGCCGGTTTAAACTGTCTCTCCTTTGAAAAACAATGATCTTATTTTGGGCACCGTGTTGCCTTGTAATAGGCTAGCCGATACTCTTGATTTTGATATGCCTTCGTGCATAATTACTGCAACTTGTTCTTCCTTTGGGTGATGAACTTTCCAAAGTATTTTCTGCAATATAAAAAATCTTAAAGTGCCACCGCGGTTGTACCGTCAGGCGGAGTATGATGTCTGCATATATGAAATCAAAATATCTGAAATTTAAGCATATGATCAAATCTTTGAGATACATAATACCTGCCATCGTTGGGCATGAAGTTGGCTTAGCCAATCTTGAAGCGGAGGTTTATAAACCCACACTGTTGGAGGAGATAGCAGCTCCTGTATATATATAATGCCGGTTTACCATGTAAACCATGCCAGGTTATAATAAAACACCGTGTTACTCCGTAATAAGATGTTAATAAAAAATCAAACCGGCCAAATAGTCTCCGGATTAAAAATGGACCGTGTTCCGTCAATTGATAGTTTGAACCGGCTTAAAACTTTATCGGTTTAAAAAACGCAACAAAAAGAAAGAAATATCTATCAAAGAAAATTGTGAAGCAAAGGCAATGATAAAACCGTTTGCAAAAAGAGGCTTTATTTGAGCCGATCAGATGGCGTTACCATGGTCGGACACGACCAAGCTCCCGATAGGTGTAGCTATGGTTCAAGTCAGCCAGGTCCGCAAATGAAACCGTGGCATTTATGTTGATCAAGTGGCGTGGCAATGGTTCGGGTTCGACCAAGCCCCCAAGTGATTCTGTGGCCTTAGGCCGATCAAGAGGCGTGACTGGTTCAGACGTGACCAAGTCCCCAAGTGATCTGGTGGCTCTCGCCTATCAAGAGGTGTTGCATTGGTTCAGACACGACCAAGCCCCCAAGTGATATAACATGATGCTTTGAAAAGCTAACTCAAGGGGTAAACCGGAGGCCGCTTTAGAACAACTCCGTCTAACCACACATGATGTAAAAGAACAGATACCCCGCTTTAGCTGAGGTTCCGGTTTATTATATTTAATCATAATATATACATCATCGTAATATGTACATAAGTAGAGCCAATGGCTCAGGTATAGTAAGGCCGAAGATGAGCTATGTTCCATGGCCTGTTGGTCTCCTCTTCTGATGTACGTCAGTCTTTATGCTCTCGAATATCGATCAGATAGTATGACCCATTGTGCAGATTCTTGCTGACCACGAAAGGTCCCTCCCAAGGTGGGGATAGCTTATGCATATCAGTCTGATCTTGGATGAGCTGAAGCACCAAATCTCCTTCCTGAAAGGTTCTGGTTCTGACTCGGCGACTGTGATAACAACGAAGATCATGTTGGTAAATCGCCGAGCGGGCGGCTGCTATGTCACATTCTTCATCCAACAAGTCCAAAGCGTCTTGCCGTGCTGTCTCGTTTTCCGCTTCAACATAAGCCGCCACACAAGGTGAGTCATGACGGATATCACTGGGGAGAACCGCCTCCGCTCCGTAGACCATGAAGAACGGTGTGTATCCTGTTGATCTGTTGGGTGTAGTATTGATGCTCCATAACACAGATGGTAAATCTTCTACCCAACAACCCGGTGTTCTCTGCAAAGGAACCATAAGCCGGGGCTTGATGCCTCTCAAGATCTCTTGATTAGCCCTTTCTGCTTGACCATTGGACTGTGGGTGTGCCACTGATGAAACGTCAAGCCGGATGTGCTCTCGTTCGCAGAACTCCTTCATGGCACCCTTAGACAAATTGGTACCATTATCTGTGATGATACTGTGTGGAAAGCCAAACTGGAAAATCACTTTTTTGATGAACTGAACCGCCGTGGCCGCATCACACTTGCTAATGGGTTCTGCCTCCACCCACTTTGTAAACTTGTCAACCTCCACCAGGAGGTGGGTCTTCTTATCTTTGGACCTTTTGAAAGGCCCAACCATATCCAGCCCCCAAGTCGCAAACGGCCAAGTAATTGGAATCATTCTCAATTCTTGAGCCGGCACATGAGCACGTCTTGAAAACTTTTGGCAACCGTCACATCGTCTGACCAGATCCTTCGCATCAGCATGAGCAGTTAACCAATAGAAGCCATGGCGAAACGCTTTAGCCACCAAAGATTTTGAACTGGCGTGGTGACCACAATCTCCTTCATGGATCTCACGCAAAATTTCACAGCCTTCTTCAGGAGACACACAGCGTTGAAACGCCCCTGATACACTGCAATGATGCAAGTCGCCATTGACAATAGTCATGGACTTGGACCGCCGGATTATCTGTCAGGCCAGAGTCTCATCCTCTGGTAATTCGCCCCGGTTCATGTACGCCAGGTAAGGAAGCATCCAATCCGGAATGACATGAAGAGCTGCCACCAATTGAGCCTCCAGATCAGGAATAGCCAAATCCGCTTCACCAGGGAGCTTGACCGACGGGTTGTGCAACACATCCAGAAAAACATTGGGCGGGACCGGTTTGCGCTGAGAGCCGAGCCGGCTTAAAGCGTCCGCCGCTTCATTCTTCCGTCGGTCCATGTGGTCCACCTGATAGCCTTTAAAGTGACCTGCAACAATATCCATCTCACGACGATATGCTGCCATGAGTGGGTCCTTGGAATCCCAAGTGCCAGACACTTGTTGAGCCACGAGGTCCGAGTCACCGAAGCACTTAACTCGACTTAGATTCATCTCCTTAGCCATCCGGAGACCATGGAGCAAGGCTTCATACTTAGCTGCAATGTTAGTACAAGGGAACATTAAGCGGAGAACGTAACAAAACTTATCACCTCGTGGGGAAGTTAATACGACTCCAGCCCCCGAGCCTTCCAATTGCCTGGATTCGTCAAAATGGATGGTCCAATATGTGTGATCCGGCTTTTCTTCAGGTGCTTGTAGCTTCGTCCAATCATTGATGAAATCAACAAGTGCTTGGGACTTAACCGCCGTCCGAGGCACATACTTCAACCCGCGCGGCCCAAGCTCTATAGCCCACTTGGCAATCCGGCCAGTCGCTTCCCGGTTGTGGATGATATCCCCCAAGGGAGCAGAACTGACCACCGTAATGGGGTGCCCTTGGAAGTATTGCTTGAGCTTCCGGCTTGCCATAAAACCTCCATATACCAGCTTCTGCCAATGCGGATACCTTTGCTTGGACTCAATGAGTACCTCGCTGATATAATAGACCGGATGTTGAACCGGATGCTCCTTGCCTGCCTCTTTTCGCTCCACCACAATAGCCACACTGACCGCACGAGCATTAGCAGCAACATATAGCAGCAACGACTCCTTGTCCATGGGAGCGGCGAGCACAGGCGGATTGGCCAATTGCCGCTTTAAGTCCTCAAATGCTTTGTCAGCAGCAGAACTCCAGACGAATTGATCCGTCTTCTTCAACATCTGATACAAAGGGATTGCCTTCTCACCAAGGCGGCTGATAAACCAGCTTAACGCGGCAATCCGGCCTGCCAGGCGTTGAACATCGTTGATACACTTTGGTTTAGCCAGGGAGGTGATGGCTGTGATCTTCTCCAGATTAGCCTCGATTCCCCTGTTGGACACCAGAAAACCCAATAACTTGCCTGCCGGTACACCAAAGACACACTTGGCTGGATTAAGCATCATCTTGTACGTCCTCAGGTTATCAAAGGTTTCCTTCAAGTCATCAACCAGAGTCTCCTTCTCCCTTGACTTAACCACGGTATCATCCACGTAAGCATGTACATTACGAGCAATCTGCTTGTGAAGACAATTTTGTACACACCATTGATAAGTTGCCTGGGCACTCTTGAGCCCAAAGGGCATAGACACATAGCAGAAGGCTCCAAAGGGAGTTATGAATGCTGTCTTCTCCTGGTCCTTAACTGCCATTTTGATCTGATGATAGCCAAAATATGCATCCAAAAAACTCAAACGCTCACAACTCGCCGTAGCATCAATAATTTGATCAATACGGGGGAGGGCAAAAGGATCTGCTGGACAAGCCTTATTAAGATCTGTGTAATCCACACACATGCGCCAGGTGCCGTTTTTCTTAAGGACCAGCACCGGATTGGCAAGCCACTCAGGGTGGAAGACTTCAATAATAAAGCCAGCTGCTAAGAGCCTGGCTAACTCATCTCCAATCGCCTTGTGTCTTTCTTCGTTAAACCGGCAGAGGAACTGTTTCACCGGTTTGTATTTAGGATCCACATTAAGGGTGTGCTCAGCGAGTTGCCTCGGTACACCTGGCATGTCAGAGGGCTTCCATGCAAAAATGTCCCGATTCTCACGGATGAACTCGATGAGCGTGCTTTCCTATTTTGGATCCAAGTTGGCGCTGATGCTGAATTGCTTGGACGAATCGCCAGGCACGAAGTCAACAAGCTTAGTTTCAGCTGCCGATTTGAACTTCAGGGCCGGATCATGCTTCGTAGTTGGCTTCTTTAATGGAGTCATGTCCACCGGATCAACATTGTCCTTATAATACTTCAGCTCCTCGGTGGCACAAACCGACTCTGCGTAGGCCGCATCTCCTTCCTCACACTCCAAAGCGATTTTACGGCTTCCGTGAACCGTTATTGTCCCCTTGTAACCTGGCATCTTGAGCTACAAATACACATAACAGGGCCGTGCCATAAACTTGGCGTAGGCCGGTCGCCCAAACAGGGCGTGATACAGACTTTGGATTTTCACCACTTCAAACGTCAATGTTTCCGACCTGGAATCATGATCATCTCCAAAGGCCACTTCCAGAGCTATCTTACCAACAGGATATGCTGACTTGCCAGGTACCACACCATGGAACACCGTATTGGACGGTTTGAGATTTTTATCTGTTAGTCCCATACGACGGAAGGTCTCATAGTACAAGATATTTATGCTGCTCCCTCCATCCATGAGCACCTTGGTGAACTTGTAACCTCCCACCTGAGGCGCCACCACCAGAGCCAACTGACCCGGATTATCAACCTGGGGAGGGTGATCCTCTCTGCTCCATATGATTGGCTGTTCAGACCAGCGTACATAACGGGACACGGCCGGTTCAACAGAGTTGACTGCCTGCCTCTGAACCTTCTGGTCTCGCTTGTCCAAGCTAGTGGTGAAAACATGGTACCGCCCACTATTCAACTGCTTTGGGTTGCTCTGGTAACCCGACTGTTGCTGCTGCTGGTTGTAACCACCCTGGTTGTTCTGATTATTTTGATTGTTATGTCCGCCCGGATTACCATTAAATCCTAAACCGGAATTTCCTCCACCGTATCCCGGCCCGGATCCTAAGCCACCACCGGAGCTGTGATCATACCGGAAAGCATTAGAATTCTTGAACTCCTGCATAATGAAGCAATCCTTCCAAAGGTGGTTTGCTGGCACCTCCTTCGTCCCATGCTTTGGACATGGCTGGTTCAATAGATAATTTAAGCGGTCCGGGTTAGGGTTAGGCGCTCCACTGCGATTCGGCGGTTTACCCTTGCGTCGCTGACCCTTGTCCTGCGCGTTGGTATTAGCCACGAAGTCCATGTTGCCATCCTCTTTACGCTTGCCTCTGTTACCGTTACCTGCCGAGTGGTGCTGTTGACCTTTGGAGTTGCTGTTCTTCTTTCCCTTCCCTGTCTTGTCATCATCAGACTCGGGATCCTTGGTACTATCAGAATCAACATACTTTACCAAGGCAGCCATGAGGGTCCCCATGTCAGTGCAATGGCGCTTCATCCGTCCCAACTTCAGCTTTAGGGGCCCAAACCGGCAGTTGCCTTCTAGGGTTATAACTGCGGTGTCAGCGTTAATGCGGTCTGATGAATGCAGAACCTGCGAGACCCGGCGCACCCAATGAGTCGTCGATTCTCCTTCCTCCTGGACACAGGCGGCTAAGTCCACTATCGACATAGGCTGCTTACATGTATCCTTGAAGTTACAGATAAACCGGGCTCGTAATTGGGCTCATGAACTGATAGAATTGGCCGGAAAGCTTTTTAACCAAGTGCGGGCCGTTCCTTCAAGCATCATGGTGAAGTACTTCGCACATGACGCATCATCCACATCAAGCATCTCCATGGCCATCTCATAGCTCTCCACCCATGTCTCTGGGGGTTGATCCGCCGTGTAATTTGGTACCTTGCGCGGGCCCTTGAAATCCTTGGGCGGGCGCACATTGCGTAAAGCGGGGACAAGGCAAGGCACCCCCAAAGAACTAGAAGTAACACAAGGTTCGACCGAGATAGCTGGACGAACCGGCGTAAGCTGCCGAGCCTGATACTATGCGGCTAACTCGGCCTCCCTGCGCGCTCGGGCCCGGTCCACCACTTCCTGAGCGTTATCAGCACCACCCGCCGGGTTGTTGCCGTGGGGTGCTCCCCGTCGTTCATTACTTGACACGGTCGGTTCATCCATACGCCTGCTATAGCTCCGGCTTGGACGAGGGGTCGAGTGGATCCGGTCGTGGCTGTACGAGTATGCTTCCTGTTGGACCAAAGCTATCCTAAGAAGCTCCTTGACCCGTCGTGTCTCTACCGCCTGCGGCGAGTCATCTTCAATTGGAATGGCCTCCAGCCGTGCAGCAGCGGCAACGAGATTGTCCATCGGGTTGGAGTAGTGACCCGGAGGTGTTGAAACAGCCTGAGGTATAATAGTGTTTTGACGAGGCAGATCCATCAGACGGGGCTGAACCGCCACGCCGGTCCCAGGAGCTTCCGCCCGGTTTCCCTCTAGCAGGTTACTGGTTCCTGCTCCTGGGGTGTTGAAAAGGTCTCTGGCCTCGAAAACCGAAGGCAAACGGGATCGGTACTTCCTCTTCATGACTTCATGCAATGCGTTCTGGTCCAACATGAGCCTGTAGGCTTGTGCGTCTAAAGCGGCCCGCTCTGCGGTCATCCTGGCATTCTCAGCTGCCAGGTCCGCCTTGGCTTGGGTGATCTGTTCCTTCACCTTTGCAATCTCCGCATTGTGGACGTCTTGATCCGCCGGGTTAGCTTCTGCCATAAGCACAGCCAATGCGTCAAATAGATCTGATAGAACTTGAGCCGGTGGGCGTACAGAGCTTCCTGCCCCGGCAGCTGTCGCCGCTACTGAACCGGAGGTTATTGGCACAGCGGTCGAAGAATGAAGTGCTGCTTGTGTGCCGGCCATGAATATTCCAACTCAGTTGGGTAGATCAGAGGGGTCCGGAATACTATCACCATCGGAACAGCCCCCAATCCGGCCATCTTGTAGTTGATATAGAGATTCGGTTTCTCCAGTTGATGACTCGTCACCGGAATAGACGACGGTCTCGCCACGAGATTCCGATCCATCCTCCTAACTTCCTCCATGGATGACTAAGACGAAGGCACGCTTCATGGCCGGTTTAACCCGGGCGGATCGCGCACGCCGTTTCAACGGAGTCGGTGCAGATGTCCGGCTCAGGGCCCGGTTCACCGATCTTGCCGATGAAAATGTGTATGCCACCAAAGGGGACCCGGTACCCGTACTCAACTGAGCCGGCCTCGGGGCCCCAGCCTGCATCATCTATGTAGAGCTTGCCGCGACGACTCTTAGTCATCCGGCCCACAGCTTAGCCCTCGAGTCCTTCAAAGTGGCCCTCCAAGAACTCGAAACCATCGTGCGATAGCCCCATGGTGGGCGCCAACTGTCGCGGTTTTGTCATGGCAGATGTCCTCATGAAAGGACTTAGTCATGGAGCCATTGCAACGGGTTAGCTTGAAGGGGTTAAAGCGGACACAGGGACGCAAGAGAGTTTATACTAGTTCGGCCCCTTCGATGAAGGTAAAATCCTACGTCTAGTTGTGATGGAATTGATGGGGTTTCGATGACTAGGGAGCAAACAAGCTTCGCCTAAGTCTCGAGTTGTTGTCTGTTGTCCTTGAACCGCCGCCGGGTCGTCCCCTTATATACACGGGTGACACCCGTCGGTTCACAGAGTCCCAATACCGGCTCATAGATGTGTCCGGTTTGGTCTCTACTTATTCCTAACTTACAATACAAGTTACATACCAACGCCGGTTTACGGCTACAGGCCTTGAACCGACTATGGGCCTTGAGCCCTCATCTGCCTTCTTGGGCTTTAACATAGTTAACTACTGATGAAGTTAACCCGGCCCAGATAGGCCGGTTTACACCCAGTAGTGATATCCCCAACAGAGTCCATGAAGAAGACAAACGGATGAAGACGAACAAATCCTCACAAACGTGACGTTATCGGAACCAACCCGAAGAAGCAACACCGGAAAGAAGCAAATAGCATAGTAAACAACCACCACATAAACATGGCATGATGCACAACCAAGTAAGATGCAAGTCCGTTTAAATATGCATGACATGGCAAAGTGCAACAACCAAAACTACAAATTAAGTGGAGCTCAATATGCAACGGGTTGTGTATTGATGGAACACCACATCAATTATTTAGTCCTCTCTCGGTTATGTACTCAACAATATTAAATGTTGTTTAAACATGGCAAGAGGTGAAGCATAACAAAACTATACCATCTAAACAATTTAAATGGGGTCGGGTATAATAAACAACAAACCCGGTAAATCCCCATATGCATTAGTAATTTAATGCAAACAACAATTTTAACCAATCTTGAAGTTGTTATCATGATGCGGATGACATGTGCAAGTTTATGCAAGTTTTAAGGAAAAGTAGACAATAACAACATATGAGGCATTTGTCGCCATGGTGGAAGGAAAAGGGGTGCCACGGCGGCGAAACGGAAACGGTGCCACGGCAACATTCCGGTTCCGGTAATTCGATTGAGATACCGATGCAAAGGAGAAGTGTGCGGATGCGTGCAAAAGATGGTGGGGCGTTCCTGGATTCCGGGTGTCCCATGAGTCGACGACGGTGACAAGGCAAAAGAGGGGCAACGTGCACCGACAATTCGGGCACGGCGCAAGATCGAGCATCTCATACATCACACATGCATTCGTTCACGGGCGGCGTCTCGAGGGTTATACCTTCGAAGCGTGTGTTATCAGAGGGGGTTCGAGTTCGATGCGGTGTAGGGGAAATAAACGTTCTCGGGACGTCGAGGGAAGTAGTGGTTCACGCGACGGTAGTCGAAGTAGTCGTCCTATCGTTCATCGGCGATCATCGAAGCGGTAGTGGAAGTAGAGGCTCATGACGTCTTGTCAAAAATCACGGCGGCAGTAGTTGTACACATGGTTCGGAGTGGTACTTGCATCTTCGGACTTGTCGGTCTCGATTCTTGCGACGGTAGCGGTATACGTCTCGTTTTTGGAGAGGTACTTGGGGTCATTTGAACTTGTCGGTCTCGTCATCTTGAAGGGGTGCTTGACGTTGTTAGCGATTCCGAAGACGACGATAGAGGTACAAACATTCTCGCGGTACTTGGGTCGTCGTGGAACTTGGCATATCCAAAGGGAACTTGACGGGTCCGAGGTCTCCGGCCATAGTGGTACTTGGCGTCTCGTCGCGTAGTCATTTGTTGTAGTCGGACTTGACAAAAAAACACACCGGCTGTAGTTGTGGCACTTGGCATTCTCGTCCTTGTCGATCCAAAACAATGCAAGCTAAAAAGGCCTCTTGTGGGCAGCAGCAAGGCCGGGCGGTGCGTGAGCAGCGGCAAGAAGCAGGCACGGGGCTCGCGGACGCGGGAAGGAGGGCAAGGGCAGGGAGGCCCTGGTGGGGTGGGGACGAAGCAGCATGGACTTATGGAGGACCACAGGCACGCGAGGAGGCAAGATGGTGCGGCGGCAGCACAGGAACGGTGGCTCCGGCGTGGGGCTACCGGAATCTCGTCAGAGACATGGCCAGAGGCGGGCGGCGCGGCTTCCTGAGGAGCCTCGATGGCCATGGCGGCGCTAGTCGCCGGCATCAGGCTGCGTGGCCTGCGGGCAGGCAGCGAGGGCGAGGAGGCAGTCCCAGACACGTGGAAGGGCAGCAAGGCGCCGGGTCGTGCGCGGGTGGCCTTCCTGATGGAGCTCGGCGGCGGCGAAGGCATGGGACATGCGGCGGTGAGGGTGTGTGGCCATGGGGATCGGGATCCCCCTCCTGGTCACGCTAAGAGGGAGGGAGGAAGCGAGAGGAGGGAGGAGCGAGAGGAAGAGGGAGGTTGGCGGCGCTGGTAGGAGAAGGAGGCGGGGCATCGAGGGAGAGATGCGGTGCGAGCGAGGGAAAGTTTGGGATCGAGCGCTCGGCTCTCCCTGTGGCGGCGCGAGGGGAGAAGCTCCCTGGAGCTAGGGTTAGCTGTAGGTAGGGGCTGGGCCTTAGAGGCCAGCGCTGGAGTGGGCCTAGGGAGGCCCAAGTGGGCCACGGCTGGCCTGAGGTGCAGGTGGGCCTAAATGGCCTGTTGGGCACCCTCTCTCCCACTCAAAAGAGAAAAAA
This sequence comes from Triticum urartu, assembly GCF_056163025.1. Classification (NCBI taxonomy): domain Eukaryota; kingdom Viridiplantae; phylum Streptophyta; class Magnoliopsida; order Poales; family Poaceae; genus Triticum; species Triticum urartu. The sequence goes on along the minus strand of NC_141873.1, from coordinate 343,594,366 downwards.
ACAGAGATAAGGAAGAAAAGAAAGAAAGGCTAGGGGACGAAGTTGGACGCGCGGATAATTTTCCTGGACCCACAAAAATGTGCTTTTCCGAGAAAATAGAAAAAGGCCATGATTGAAAGATTTAAATTCAAACTCATTTGATTTAAATTCAAATGATTTGAATAGGAAGTGAGGGTAGGGAAGGTCCAAAAAAATGTTCGGATTTTTGGTGGAGCTCCGGAAAAAGATAAATGAATTTATGGGTGAAGTTTGAGGAGCAAACTCGAATCAGAGAAGACATGTGATTATTTGTAAGTGTGTTTATGGGTGATTCCAAAAATGGAATATTTAAGATAGCTCCATAATATCGGGAGGATATGTTATAAAGAGAATCACCATGTGAATTCCCTCGGTTTAAATGGACCGAAGATCCATACGGTTTATTTATTTGAGTTGCAAAAGATTGATGGCATGATGACATGATGACATGATGCATTGCACATGATGCAACGAACCAAAACGAAATCACCCGACAACACTCGGAAACATGGAAGGCATCTGAAGCTCCGGTCTTGGGGCGTCACAAATATCAAATGTCTATGATGGGAGAGTTGAAATTCTTCTTAGGTCTTCAAATTCGTCAACAACGCAGTGGCATATTCATATCTCAGGAGAAATACCTCAAGGATGTACTGAGGAAATTCGGCATGCAAGATTGCAAAGGCGTCAAAATTCTTATGCCCACAAATGGCCATCTATGCACTGATGAAAATGGTATTGACTTCGATCATAAGGTATACCGCTCCATGATAGGTTCTTTATTGTACTTATGTGCATCTAGGCCAGATATAATGCTTAGTGTTTACATGTGTGCCCGATTTCAAGCTACACCGAAGGAATCACACCATAAGGCTGTGAAGCATATTCTTCGATATCTAGCTCACACACCAACACTTGGATTATGGTACCCCAAGGGCTCGGCTTTTGATCTCATTGGATATTCTGACTCTGACTATGCTGGTGATCGTGTGGACCGCAAGTCAACATCTGGTACATGTCATTTCCTCGGACGATCTTTGGTCTGTTGGTCCTCGAAGAAACAGAACTGCGTATCACTATCTACTGCTGAAGCTGAGTACATTGCCGCTGGTTCTTGCTGTGCCCAATTGCTATGGATGAAGCAAACTCTCAAGGACTACAGTGTCAACATGAAGAATGTGCCTCTCTTATGTGACAATGAGAGTGCCATCAAGATTTCTCACAACCCAGTTCAGCACTCGAAGACAAAGCACATTCAGATTCGTCATCATTTTCTTCGTGATCATGTGTTGAAGGGAGACATTTCTATTGAGCATGTAAAGACTGAAGAACAGCTAGCCGATATCTTCACAAAGCCCTTGGATGAGAAGAGATTTAGTAAGTTGCGGTGTGAGCTAAATATCCTAGAATCTTCGAATGTTCTTTGAAAAGGACACTCATCCTAACACTTATGCAAAATTGATGACTTAGATGTGAAACACATGAAGAAACGTTTTTCTTCAACCAATGAAGAATAACACTCTTAGTGTGAAGAAATTAATGAAGAATTTGATTCTCAGAACCCTACGATAATTGTACGCGGTGCCTGAAATCATCATTCTTATACGGTGGGTCATGCCACCACCAAAAGTTGAAATTTCTCAAATTATTCATATTCTTCAACTTTGCATAGTCTTCACTGGTTCCGTCATTTTGCTTCATTGGCTATATATATATATATGAGTTTATGTCCTCTACAGCATTCACTTATTGCTATTTCTTCAAGTTGGTTTTCTGCTAAGTGAATGTGATCGGACCCTTCCCTCTATGCTATACTCAACCCAATCTGTTCACAAATTCTTCATGTGCGTTCTATTTGAAACTCGTTCAAAATCTTCACTGTGTCCTTGTCAGCTGAAGAAATTGTGAACAGAACTTTAAAACCAATCTTATCGAAATTTTCGGCTTTGCCGCTCAAACCACTCCGCATCCCACAATATACTTATCCACTCACCCACGATCTAACACGATCTCCACCTCTCACTACGTGGGTGACACCTGTCATGCGAATGAGAAGGGTCAGGGGCACGTTCGTCCAATTTCTTCGGGCGAGCAGTTTTTCACCGTGGCTATAAATACCCCTCCTTCCCTTCCTCACTTCTTTTACTCTGCTCGATCTCTCTCCAGCTCGAGCTTCTCAAACCCTAGCACCGCCGCTACTTCATCGCCGCCGGTGAGGAAGAGCTTCACTGCCTCGACCTCGTCGCTGACGTACTCGCGCCGATCGTGGAAATCTTCACTCCACCGCCGTCGTAGCCGTATTCCTCTGCCAAGTTAGGGCGTGGAAGATCTGCACAGACGAACTTCACATCTCCTCACTCCAGTTCGTCATGTTCTTCGTCCAGGGTAATTAAAAGTTACTTTTACTACCCTCGTTGATTCGAATGATTATATTCAAAATCTTCAAAGGTGTTTTTCTTCATAGATTCACACACTAAACACCTCACAAGTCATCTGTTCTTGATTCGTTTCTCTAAGCCATGTTTTTCTTCAACATTCCTCAAATGTGTGGATTTTTAATCTACACATCTCTGGAACCTAAGACAAAGAACGCTTAGTGAAATTCTTCAAGACTCATCTGGTCAAATTCCTCTAACTTGTTCTTTTTACAAAACCTTCTGAGAACGCATATGACCTCTCCAAATTCCTCGCAACTATACTCTATTCACAGGTACACATGTCAGCTGCTGAATCACTAGGTTCTCATCAACTTAACTCATTTGCAGCGTTCCTCGAAGAAAAGTTGCATACTTCTTCAGAGAATTCAACTGTTCAAATTTCTCAACTGAAGAAAATGGCTGACGGTAAGAAGCCACAGAAGGGAGGAAAGAGGCCTGAGGTAAATACAGCGTTTGAGATCCCTGATGAAATATATGCTGGGTACTGCACACCTACTGAGGAAACCAAGAATGAGCGCAAAGTGCGCATTCAGAAGATAGAGAGGAGATGGGCAAGAGAGTGGAGGGAATACATATATGTCACTCCTAAGTACAAGAAGAAATTCGCACTCAATCCTCCATGCCCAAGACCTCCATTGGCACCTGGACAAATCACTGATCCCACCAGCCTCAAGCGCGGTGAGGACTATCCTGATGAATGGGCCAAGCGCCAAGCCAAGTTGGCTAAGCAAGCCAGAGAAGCAGTGAGGAAATTCAATGAAGACTCTGCTGCTGCTGCTGCCTCTGCTGAGGCCTCTGCTGTTAAGCCAAAGAAGGCTATGTCAAAGAAGCCTGCGTGCAAGCCAAGTGCTTCACCAACAATGCCCTCCCGACCAAGTTCCTCAGCAATGCCCTCATGGCCAGAATCCTCAAAGCCCTCACGGCCAATTCCTCATGCTGCTCCTGTTCCTCCAAAGTCCTCAGCTCCTCCGCCAAAGCCCTCAGCTGTTCCGACTAAATCCTCAGCACCTGTGCATCTCGCCTTGTGCCAAAGGACTGCAGGCATCTCCATTACCTCAGGTGTCTCAGCTAGTTCCTCAGCCGCACCAAGTTCCTCAACTGGCCCCTCACTGCTAAAGACAAAGGCCACTGCTGGACGAGGTCCTCGCCCAAGTCCTCAAAAGAAACAAGTCGCTTTCCAAGTACCGCCTGAAGAAGACGAAGCTGATGATGATGAACTTGCAGAAATCATCACAGACAGGCAAGTCAGGGCCGCTAGAGCCAAAGGATCAGAGGTGCCACTGCTTTTGGATCCCAAGTTGATCCTTGACTACATTGATGTCTGGCACAAGGACCCCAACACTCCCTTGCCTGACTTCAAGCTAACTCCTGGCCAGAGTCACATGCTGACCCACTTCATTCAAGAAGAAAAGTGGAAATTTGAGAAGGCCAGGTAGATCAAGAAAGCACAGTACAAGAAAGAGCGCCATCTGAAGAAAAACGTTGTCTCTATGACAACTGAAGAACTTGTCACTATTCAGACTGAGATTAAGAAACTCAGTGATGACTTTGACGCATATCGTGCTGATTGGCTTGGAGCCAAGGTTCGTTTTGTGAATCTTGCGGATAACTTCACTTCCAATGTTGCAGCCCCAATGCAACAGGAAATTCCTCAGGCTGAAGCATCTACTCAGCCTACTGAAGAAAATGCCAGCACCGCTGATGACAATCAGGCTGCTGAAGAAAATGTGAGTTCCAGGGCTGATGACCGCATTCCAGCCACTGAAGAAATTGCCAGGGCACCCACTAGTGGTCCGCCTGAAGAAACTGAAGAACTCAGGGCAACTGCATCAGTTGTGCCTAAAGAAAATCAACCTGATTCCTCAGCTGCTCCTGCACCAACTTCAACTCCAATCCTTCCATCTGCATCGAATGTGAAGAAGACCAAGGCTGCAGAGCGTGCTGCAGTGAAGAAAAGAAAAGCATCAGATGCTTCAGATTCTTCAGCTCCGAAGAAAATGAAGCCTATGACCAGTTCATTTGCAAATCCGATTGATGTTGTTCCCATCTCAACCAGGCCATCAAAGGACCTTGTTCCTTTTGATGAAGAATATGTGATCCCCAGCGGATCTGATGAAGAAACTCCTTCTGCTGCTTCGTCTGAACCGTTGGATGAAGAAATTGAAGTGGATGCGATCCCTTCAACACCTATCATCTCCTCGCCTATGCCTCAGTTCACAGCTGAAGAGGTTGGCGTTGAAGAAATGGAATATGAAGATGTGAACATTGGCTGCTCCACACCCGTAATCAGTGATGAATTCTGGGAAAGTCAGCATCCAAACTCACCAATGTTCACCCCTCTACAGCAAATTCGTCAGTCCCCCACACAAACTGTACATATGGGATCTGAAGAAACTCATCCCACTGCATCTGTCCATGAGGAAATTCCAGCCACTAGCGCTGAAGAAACTGCTGCTGCTGAACAACCAACGACGCAGACTTTCACTGAGGAGGAACCAGAAATTCCTCAGCCTGAAGAACCTGCGATTGAGATTCCTGAGGTCATGATGCAACTCACTGACACTCCTCTGCCGAAGCCAAAGGACCCATTCTCACGCAAGCAAAAGTTCAAGGCTGATGATTTCTTCGGCGAGCACGTATTCTTTGAAGATTACAACCCATATAACTCTGCTCACATTAGGAAGAGGCGTTTCTGGACTGCTAGTCAAGCCAATTTCTATTCCTTAGTGATGTTCAACAAGGAGAAGATCTTCTACCATGAGCATATTCCTCACGTGGATATGGAATCTCTGTCGTGCTTCGCACCAGTCTTCAGTGTTATTCACGACGTTGGACTGCTAAACTTTATCTTTGACATCTGCGATTGGAATGAATAACTAATTCTTCAATTCTATGCAATGCTGCACATCACTGGAGATGCTGAAGATGTGAATTCCTGGGTGTTGGACTGGATGTCTGAAAACACTCACTACACAACACCAGCCTCTGAATTGCTTCGTGCTCTACCACTCAGTCCTCCCCTTGAAGAAGCTCGCTTCATCTACAGTGAACCTGAGCTCACACATCATTACATGCAGTTGCTGATGAAACCTTTGAAGCCAGGTCAGGCACCAAGAACCAAATTCCTCGTGAAGGAATTGTTGTACGTGCCCAGAACTGTCTATCGTATTCTTACGAGGACAATCAGTCCTATCAAAGGCCACGACTCATCTGATGAGGAAATTGTTGGCATCATGAAGAATCTGGTATTCAACATCGTTCATGGCATTCCTGTCAATTATCACGATTTCTTCATGAGGACTATGGCCAATGTTGCACTGTCTCCATTTGAGCTGAAGCCTTATGCACCTTGGATTATGAGATTCCTCAGGACAAGGTCTTCACTCAACTACAAAGCTGATTTCCAGAATCACCTCAGCTACTTGCCCCCAATTGAAGTCCTCAAGCAGACATATTCCTCAGTTGATGGAAAGGGCAAGGCACCAGCTGTAATAGATGAAGGCATTCGTCCATTGGATGGTCAGTTTCGCAAAGCTACATCTTATTCCACCAATGATGACTCTGCCACACATGACTCTGCCAATGCACCCAAGTCCACTCCTCAAGCCACTGATCCGCGTGTGATGACTGACTGTGAACTTCTGCTTAGTCTTCACCAGAAGGTGGATCGAAATCAAAAATGGGTTAAGTGTCAGTTTGGTTCACTTCTTCACAACATGACTGCCACACACAATGCAGTGAAGAAAAACCACTACTACCTCCATCAAGTCTTCGGTCGCACCTAGGCAATCTTGTCACATCTGTATGGTGAACAAGATCTGAAGAACATGGGTCTCAAAGAAGATTTTGACTGGTCTGCACCTCCACCGAAGAAATTCAAGAAGGTCAAGGTTCCTTCTCTGGTGGCCAGCTCATATTCTTCATCGCGCGACACTGATGAAAATGAAGACTTGGACGACACTGCGGCAGGCCCTACTACAACAAACGACCCCAACAACGCTGGCGCTCCTTCATCAACTTGATATTCTTCAGGAGCGTTAGTCCTCATATTCGTTCCTTTTGGTCATTTGATGACAAAGGGGGAGAATTTTGAGTTAGTCTTCAAGCGGGTCTTTCTATATGGGCGTTTTTTTGTTAAGTTACAACTCTCGTTCTTCTGCGACTTTATTGGATCGAGTTGCAAACTTAAACCCGATGGTGCTCTAATACTCTTGATACGTTTTTTGCATGCTTATTCCTCGTTAATATTATTGCACACATGCTGAATTACATCAGTCACCATATTTCATCATGCATTTCAAATTCTTCACTGTTATATATCAAATGCGTTTATGAATTACAAGATATAGGGGGAGATCTCCATGATTCAACTCTTCAAGTGTGCATTGCTTCAAAAGCCAATTCCTCACTATGCACATCTTCAGGGGGAGTTCTTCTATATCTTGCAATCAAATTCCTCAATATTAGTAGTTACACTCCATATGTTTATCCCCGTTGAAAACTTAACCTATATTGTCATCAATCACCAAAAAGGGGGAGATTGTAAGTGCATCGAGTGCCCCTTAGTGATTTTGGTGTATTGAAGACTTATAGGTTAAGGGACCAATGTGTTTATGAGTGTACACAGGTCTATAAGTCTATGAGGAGTTTGATATTTACAGAGAAAGTCGACCCCTAAAAATGAAGTTCTTCGTCTGAAGACTTTGGTATTCTGAAGAATTTCTGAAGACTTTGGAAGTGAAGAAAATGGTGTGACCACGAAGACTTGGTATTCATTCGAGGAACATGAAGCGTGAAGACTTTTGTTTTCGTAGTTTCATTTTCTCTTTCTTGAGTCATAGAAAACACCGTACTGTTAAAGGGGGCCGAGGAAATACTAAGGAAAAATTTCCATGTGATGCTCAACTCAAAATCCTACACCTACCAATCCCTTCGAGTGAAGCCATTGGAAATCTCATACAGTTCAGTCAATTTCTTCAGTGACAGAGACGAAGTTCTTCTGGTCTCTGAGGAATTTGTTCTGACTGAGGAGTTACGAATTCGCCAGTGCAGATTTCCTACACAGTGAGGAACATGATAGCCTGAGGATTTGGCTACTCAAAATTCCGACCGTTGCTGTGCTATGCGCCAGCTGTCCCAAAATATCTATCCACCTAATGGTCATATCATTGAAGGGCATTTATGTCTTATCATGTTGGGCTGCTCCCTAGGCTATAAATAGCTGCCCCTACAACCACTAGCTGGTTGGCTGCTCCGAGAGAAATTGATACTTGTCATTTGAGAGCAACCCATCCTCCAAGGACTTTGAGCGAAAATCATCAAGTGAGGAAAAACCAAAAACCCAAACACCTACAAACCCCAAGTGATTGATCATCACTGAAGAGATTGATCCTGCGTGGATCCGACGCTTGTTACCTTTGAAGACTGTGCTTCTTCCAGACAGTTAGGCGTCATGGTCTAGAGAATCCAAGAGGAATTATGGATCATCGAGTGACCAAGTTTGTGAAGGTTTGGAAGTCACCTGAAGACTTACCACGAGTGATTGGACGAGGTATGTGTGACCTTAGTTCAAGGAGAATACGGTGAGGACTGGGTGTCCTGAGCTGTGTGTTCAGGACTGGGTGTCCAGGACTGTGTGTCCTCGAGTTTAAATGCTCAGCCGCTCCAACCAGACGTACAACTGAGACAGCAGTTGGAACTGGTCTACCAAATCATTGTCTTCACCAAGCTTACTGGTTCTATTCCCTCAACTCTTTCATTTCCTCATAACTGTGTTGTGTGTTTGTTCATATCTGTGTTTGAAGACTTTGACTGAAGACTTTCTCAATTTCCTCAGTTCAATTTCTTTAGTCTGTTTGTCTTCATCCTGTGTTATCCTGTGATTACGCTTCCTGTACTCTGTGCGTGTCTTCATTTCATCATGATGACTATGCTTGTCTTTTGTTATGTTTACTTTTGAGTACTTATTCCGATGCTAGTAGTCCTTCGCTAAGGAATTTCCTCACCAGCAAATTCCTCAGTAAAGAATTTCATAAAAATTGCCTATTCACCCCCCTCTAGTCGATATAACGCACTTTCAACCACTCCCATTGCCATAATCCGGACACCTCTGGAAAAGAACCTTTTGGCCACGGAGCTCCAGTGATCTTGCTTATTAATGCACCCCTGCATGCTGCATACTGCCCCTCGACCGTCTTCGGCTTCACATCAAAGGTCTTGAGCCGCAGTCCGAAGTGAGGGGTAATGCGGAGGAAGGCCTCACATATGACAATAAATGTCGATATGTGGAGAAAGGAATCCGGGGCTAGATCGTGGAAATCAAGCCCGTAATAGAACATAAAACCCCTTACGAAGGGATCCAGAGTGAGGCCTAGTCCTTGGAGGAAGTGGGAGATGAACATGACGTCTTCATTGGGTTCAGGAGTAGGGATGACCTGCCCTCGGGCGGGCAGCCTGTGTGAAATCTCGGCGGTCAGATATCCGGCCTCCCTCAATTTTTTGATGTCCTCCTCCGTGACGGAGGAAGGCATGCACCGGCCCTGGAGGCTGGATCCGGACATGACTGGAGATTCGAAGCACTTGACCTGGGCTTTGGGTGTTAGAACTCGAGGCAGGGGAAGGATTCGATTGAGCACGGGAGGAAAAAGTAAAAGTCGTGTCCCTTTATAAAGAGGGTGAATATCAAGCGTCCTCCCTGTAGCCATTTGGGACTTGCCTAAAATCTTGGAGTCCTAGGCGCGGTTGGGTTACCCACGGCCATATTGATGAGAATCCCGTAATAAGGGGGACACGATCTCTGCTTTGACAAGACGTGTCAAGAAACCGCCTCGCGTTATGTGTGGGGCTGGTTAAAGAAAAATAGTTCGAATAATCACCGTGCCATGGCATAATGTCGTGTTGCCAAAACATGTCAGCAGATTGGACTTGTGGAAATATTATTCTCTCTACGGTGGTATGTGGAACTTATGTTGCAGGGTCGGACACTATCCTTGTATTCAAATTTTTCTGGGGTGTATTCGGAGGAGGAACCCGCCTTGCAATGCCGAAGACAATATTGTGCGTCGGACTCATCGTCATTGAAGCCTGGTTCAGGGGCTACTGAGGGAGTCCTGGATTAGGGGGTCTCCGGACAGCAGGACTATATCCTTTGGCCGGACTGTTGGACTATGAAGATACAAGATTTAAGACTTTGTCTCGTGTCCGGATGGTACTCTACTTGGCGTGGAAGGCAAGCTAGGCAGTACGGATATGTATATATCCTCCTTTGTAACCGACCTTGTGTAACCCTAGCCCCTTCCGGTGTCTATATAAACCGGAGGGCTTTAGTCCGTAGGACAACATATAATCGTACCATAGGCTAGCTTCTAGGGTTTAGCCTCTCCGATCTCGTGGTAGATCAACTCTTGTAATACTCATATCATCAAGAATAAATCAAGCAGGACATAGGGTTTTACCTCCATCAAGAGGGCCCGAACCTGGGTAAAACATCGTGTTCCCTGCCTCCTGTTACCATCCGCCTTAGACACACAGTTCGGGACCCCCTACCCGAGATCCGCCGGTTTTAACACCGACACCGGGCAAACCCAACATTTGACCAAAGACATGATTCGGAGCTGATGCATATAAGGCCAAACTCGCGACGCTGAACACTCCCTAAGGTATTCGGTTTTTATGATGTAAACCGGGCTTAAGCAGTGCCCTTTGTAATAAGCCCCTGGTGTCCAGGTATGTGCAATATTCTGACGTGGCCACATGCCAATACGTCAGCATCCTTCTCAATTGTACTGAGAATCCGGGGGATGTGTATCAACAAGAGACACTAAAAAAGGTTTACGCAGGGTCTTAATCTAAAAAGAATCCTTGGAACGGGTCCCTACTGCACGTCTGCGCCTGTGTCTCCGTTGTGCCGTATCCTGGACGAGTGTAGCACGATGGTCATCTAAAAAAGAGAGGAACTTAGTTGAAAATTTATCGTGCATAAAGGTAGGTTATACTAAATAAACCATGTACAGTTCAAAATGAGTAAAGTTGAGCCTGATTGCACTTGTTTGCACGCGTTGAGCCCCTTGTATTGTTATAGGGGTACAACCATCAAACCTGTATCAATTATATATAGCTGCACCGGACTTGTCTAACCGCGTCCATGGTTTTAATGACCTGTCAGATGCTCTAGTTGGTGAGGCCATTAGTGTACGGCTGCCAAGGCAGCCGCACGGTCTTCCGCGCGCAAGGAGCGCTCAATATTTCCATTTACTATAATGATGCCACGTGGACCGGGCATCTTAAGCATGAGGGAAGCGTAATGCGGTATTGCGTTAAAGCGAGTGAAAGCTTCGTGTCCGAGTAGTGCTTGATAGCCACTTTGGAACGGAGCGATGTGGAAGGTTAACTTTTCGCTGCGGAAGTTATCGGGAAAGCCGAATATAACCTCTAGTAGTAGGGAGCCCATGCAATGGGCTTCTGGGCCTTGCGTTACTCCTTTATAGGTAGTATTGGTATGGCTGATGTTTGTTGGATCTATCCCCATTTTGCGGACTGTGTCCTGATATATCAGGTTTAAACTACTGCCGCCGTCCATCAGGACTCGTGTGAAGTGGTATCCGTCAATTATCAGGTCTAACACCAAGGCAGCCCATCCTGCATGCCGGATACTTGCCGAGTAATCCCGATGGTCAAAGGTGATCGGTTGGGACGACCAGTGGCGGAACTCCGCGGTGATAGGCCCTGGGGCATGTGTCTCTAGGAGTGCCGCTTTGTTTCTCCCCTTTGTCACATGTAACACGTTTACTGTTTTGACTTCTGGTGGGAATTTCTTCTGTTCCTCAGTGCTTTGCTTGTGAGGCTCGTCCTCGTCTTCGCTTGGTGTATCCTGCCCCTTGTGTTTGGCATTGAGCTTGCCGGACTGCTTGAAGACCCAACATTCTCTATGGGTATGATTCGTAGGTTTATCGGGGGTGCTGTGGATCTGGCATATTTTGTCCAGAATCTTGTTTAGGCTGGACAGTTCATCTCTGTTGCCTTTGGAGGGCAGCTTTTGTTGACCTGGCCGAGAGCTTCTGAATCCGGCGTTTACCGCCGTGCTCTTCAGCCTCTCTTCTTTATTCCGGCGTTTGTTTTTGCTGCGTCGTGGCTTCCCGTTTCCGTCCCTGACTTCGGATGTACTTGGGTCGTTGGTGCTGCATCGGGCTAACCAGCTGTCCTCGCCCGTGCAAAAGCAGGTCATGAGGCTTGTTAATGCTGCCATTGTTCTCGGCTTTTCTTGGCCGAGGTGTCTGGCAAGCTATTCGTCTCGAACGCTGTGCTTGAAAGCTGCTAAGGCTTCGGCGTCCGGACAGTCGACTATTTGGTTCTTTTTAGTGAGAAACCTGTTCCAAAGCTTTCGGGCTGACTCTCCGGGTTGTTGAGTTATATGACTTAAATCGTCTGCATCTGGTGGTCGGACATAGGTCCCTTGAAAATTTGCCCGAAAAGCGTATTCGAGCTCTTCCCAGCTTCCAATGGAGTTTTCGGGGAGGCTTTTAAGCTAGTGCCGAGCTGGTCCTTTGAGCTTGAGGGGTAAGTACTTGATGGCGTGGAGATCGTCTCCTCGAGCCATGTGGATATGGAGGATGTAGTCCTCAATCCAGACCACAGGGTCTGTCGTTCCGTCGTATGCCTCTATGTTTACGGGTTTGAATCCCTCTGGAAATTCATGATCCAGTACCTCATCGGTGAAACATAGGGGGTGTGCGGCACCCCTGTATTTGGGTGTACCATGGTGTTCAGATGTTTGTTGTGTTGCATTGCGTGCTGGAGCGCGCTTGCTTGGCCCGTGGATGGATCTGGTTGCGCCGTCCTTTTGATGCGAGCCCTCATGTGGATCGCGTACTGGCTTGTGTGCAGCGTCGTTTGCCGCTCTATGTTGGCCACGAGGTCGCCTATCCGACTGGATGGCTGTTTTGTTTTTTGATTGCGGGGGATCTAAGGCCTCCTCATCGAATTCAGGTAGCAGCTTTTGCTTCGGGTAGCTCTTTGTGTGGCGACTACCGCCGTATTTTGCTGCAGTGTTGAGTACCTCACTCCATCTGATTCTGAGTGTCTTGTGCAGCCCTGAGCCTTTGCTTCTGCTTTTCCAGACTCCTCGCAGTGGCAACAAGCCCTTGATGGGTATTTTGTTGCTCCGGGTGCCCGTCTGGTGTGATGTCATCCGGACTGTTATCTTCGTCGGAGTCGGGTCGTTCGGTTTGATTCTTCGTGTTGTCGTGGTTGGACGGTGGTTCAATACCGTGTTCGTCGTCCGCTGGCTCACCCTGCTCTATCACTGGGTCTGTATGATCGTTGTTTTTGCCAAGGCGGGATTTGGAGCGGCGCTTACGCCGCCACTTTGACTGCTTCTCGAGGGAACGATCCTCCGCTGCGTCCTTCTGTTCCTCATCGTTGTTTTGTTTCGGTGTGTCCACCATGTATACATCATATGATGAAGTGGGCGTCCAGTGCCCTGTGGGCAGTGGTTCTTGTTCATCTCCTGCATCGTCGTCCATACCGTCGATGTCTTCGGAGTCAAAGTCGAGCATGTTGGTCAAATTGTCGACAGTGGCTACTAAGTGGGTGGTGGGTGGGCGGCGAATTTCTTCATCATCCGCGTCCCAATCCTGCCGAACATAGTTCGGCCAGGACTCTCCTGACAAGGAGAGAGACCTTAATGAGTTCAGTATGTCGCCAAAGGGCGAGTGCTGAAAGATATCCGTGGAGGTGAACTCCATGATTGGGGCCCGGTCGGATTCGATAGGCACGGGCGCAGGCGGTTCGGAGTCCGTGGCCGGGGAAGAATCCGGTAGTTCGGCGACACGACTCTCATTAGGGGTGAAGTTAGTGTTTGGCTCTATCACCGCTGAGGGTGCGGCCTCCATGGCGGGGTCTATCCACCCGTCCTTGGATGGCGCTACTGGCTCCGAATTGAGGGTCGGAGCGGTCGCCGGTGCGATCTCCCGAACACTGTCCGATGGTAGAGCTAAATCATGCTCATCATGACCGTGCGGCGCACTCGGCAAGGGCTCGAATCCATCGAAGATCAAGTCTCCGTGGATATCGGCCGTGTGGTTTATGCTTCCAAACCTGACCTGGTGGCCAGGGGCGTAACTCTCGATCTGCTCCAGATGGACAAGCGAGTTGGCCCACAGTGCGGAGCCGCCGGATACAAAGATCTGTCCGGGGAGAAAAGTCTCACCTTGGACTGCATCGATATCGATGATCGAAGGAGCCATCAAGCCTAACGATGACGACACAGAGGAACTCTCAATGAAAGCACCAATGTCGGTGCCAAAACCGGCGGATCTCGGGTAGGGGGTCCCGAACTATGCATCTAAGGCGGATGGTAACAGGAGGCAGGGGACACGATGTTTTACCCACGTTCGGGCCCTCTTGATGGAGGTAAAATCCTACGTCCTGCTTGATTATTCTTAATAATATGAGTAGTACAAGAGTTGATCTACCACGAGATCGGAGAGGCTAAACAGGAACTGGCACTGGGCACTAGATCAATATGTTAGTCCCAAAAATAGTATAAAAAGTTGCCAAAAGTATATGAAAGTTGTAGAATATTGGCATGGAACAATCAAAAATTATAGATACGACGGAGACGTATCGGCATCCCCAAGCTTAATTCCTGCTCGTCCTCGAGTAGGTAAATGATAAAAAAAGATAATTTTTAATGTGGAATGCTACCTAGCATAATCTTGATCACATAATCTAATCATGGCATGAATATTAAGATACCAGTCATTCAAAGCAATAGTCTATCATTTGACATAAAAACAATAATACTTCAAGCCTACTAATAAAGCAATCATGTCTTTTCAAAATAACATGGCCAAAGAAAGTTATCCCTATAAAATCATATAGTCTGGCTATGCTCCATCTTCACCACACAAAATATTCACATCATGCATGATACGTCCATTTTGCATCATGCTTTTATATTGATATTTATTGCATTATGGGCTGTTATTTCACATTATGTCACAATACTTATGGCTATTCTCTCTTATTTTACAAGGTTTACATAAGGAGGGAGAATGCCGGCAGCTGGAATTCTGGGCTGGAAAAGGAGCAAATATTAGAGACCTATCCGGCACAACTCCAAAAGTCCTGAAACTCCACGGAATACCTTATAATAAATAATGAAAAATCCTCGCCAAAGATGAAGACCAGGGGGCCCACACCCTTTCCACAAGGGTGGGGGGTGCGCCCCCCCTAGGGCGCGCCCCCTACCTCGTGGGCCCCCTAGTGGCTCTCCGATGACCATCTTCTCCTATATGAAGTCTTTCTCGAGAAAAAAAATAAGAAGCAACCTTTCGGGACGAAACTCCGCCGCCACAAGGCGAAACCTTGGCGGAGCCAATCTAGGGCTCCGGCAGAGCTGTTCTGCTAAGGAAACTTCTCTCCCGGAGGGGGAAATCATCGCCATCGTCATCACCAACGCTCCTCTCATCGGGAGAGGGCAATCTCCATCAACATCTTCATCAGCACCATCTCATCTCAAAACCCTAGTTCATCTGTTGTATCCAATTCTTGTCTCCAAATCTGGTATTGGTGCTAGTAGGTTGCTAGTAGTGTTAATTACTCCTTGTAGTTGATGCTAGTTGGTTTAATTGGTGGAAGATCATATGTTTAGATCCTTTATGCATATTATTACCCCTCTGATTATGAACATGAATATGCTTTGTGAGTAGTTACGTTTGTTCCTGAGGACAAGGGAGAAGTATTGCTATTAGTAGTCATGTGAATTTGGTATTCGTTCGATATTTTGATGAGATGTATGTTGTCTATCCTCTAGTGGTGTTATGTGAACGTCGACTACAGAACACTTCACCATTATTTGGGCCTAGAGGAAGGCATTGGGAAGTAATAAGTAGATGATGGGTTGCTAGAGTGACAGAAGCTTAAACCCTAGTTTATGCGTTGCTTCGTAAGGGGCTGATTTGGATCCATATGTTTCATGCTATGGTTAGGTTTACCTTAATACTTTTGTTGTAGTTGTGGATGCTTGCAATAGAGGTTAATCATAAGTGGGATGCTTGTTCAAGTAAGAACAGCACCCAAGCACCGGTCCACCCACATGTCAAATTATCAAAGTACCGAACGCGAATCATATGAACGTGATGAAAACTAGCTTGACGATATTCCCATGTGTCCTCGGGAGCGCTTTTCCTTATATAAGAGTTTGTCCAGGCTTGTCCTTTGCTACAAAAAGGATTGGGCCACCTTGCTGCACTTTATTTACTTTTGTTACTTGTTGCTTGTTACAAATTATCTTATCACAATACTATCTGTTACCACTTATTTCAGTACTTGCAGAGAATACCTTATCGAAAACCGCTTATCATTTCCTTTTGCTCCTCGTTGGGTTCGACACTCTTACTTATCGAAAGGACTGCGATAGATCCCCTATACTTGTGGGTCATCAAGACTCTTTTCTGGCGCCGTTGCCGAGGAGTGAAGCGCCTTTGGTAGGTGGAATTTGGTAAGGAAAAATTTATATAGTGTGCTGAAATTTACTGTCACTTGTTACTATGGAAAGTAATCCTCTGAGGGGCTTGTTCGGGGTATCTTCATCCCGACCAGTAGAGCAAAGAGTTTCTCCTCAACCTACTGAACCTATTGAAAATGAAATTCCATATGAGTATCCTTCTGGTATGATAGAAAAACTGCTAGCTAATCCTTTTACAGGAGATGGAACAAAGCATCCTGATGAACACCTAATATATGTGGATAAAGTTTGTGGATTATTTAAGCTTGCAAGTATATCCGATGATGTTGCTAAGAAGAAGGTCTTCCCTTTATCTTTGAAGGGAGACACATTGATATGGTATAGGCTATGTGATGATATGAGATCATGGAACTATAGAAGATTGAAATTGGAATTTCATCAAAAGTATTACCCTATGCATCTTGTTCATCGTGATCGCAATTATATATATATATATATATATATAATTTTTGGCCTCGCGAAGGATAAAGCATCGCTCAAGCTTGGGGGAGGCTTAAATCAATGTTATATTCATGTCCCAATCATGAGCTCCCAAGAGAAACAATTCTTCAAAAATTTTATGCTCGGCTTTTTGAAAATAATCGCACCATGCTCGATACTTCTTGTGCTGGCTCTTTTATGATGAAGACTATTGGATTTAGATGGGATTTATTGGATAGAATTAAACGCAACTCTGAAGATAGGGATCTCGACAAAGGTAAGGAGTCAGGTATGACACCTAAGTTTGATTGTGTTAAATCTTTTATGGATACCGATATTTTCCGTAAGTTTAACACTAAATATGGACTTGATTCTGAGATAGTAGCTTCTTTCTGTGAATCTTTTGCTACTTATGTTGATCTCCCTAAGGAGAAGTGGTTTAAATATCATCCTCCCATATAAGTAAAAGTGGATGCACCTATTAAAGTTGAAGAAAAGGCTGTCACTTATAATGATCCTATTGTTCCTACTTGTTATGTTGAAAAGCCACCTTTCCCTGTTAGGATAAAGGATCATGCTAAAGCTTCAACTGTGGTTCGTAAAAGCAACATTAAAACATATACACCTCCTGAGCAAGTTAAAGTAGAACCTAATATTGCTATTGTTAAAGATCTCTTGTCTGATAATATAGATGGGCATGTTATTTACTTCTGTAATGAAACTGTTAGAATTGCTAAACCCCGTGATACAAATAAACCTAGACCTGTGGTAGGCATGCCTATTATTTCTGTTAAAATAGGAGATCATTGTTATCATGGCTTATGTGATATGGGTGCTAGTGCTAGTGCAATACCTATTGACTTATACAAAGAAATTATGCATGACATTGCACCTGTTGAGTTACAAGAAATTGATGTTACTATTAAACTTGCTAATAGAGATACTATTTCACCAATGGGAATTGTTAGAGATGTTGAAGTCTTGTGTGGGAAAACTAAATATCCTGCTGATTTTCTTGTTCTTGGTTCCCCACAAGATAGCTTTTGTCCTATTATATTTGGTAGACCCTTCTTAAATACTGTTAATGCTAAGATAGACTGCGAAAAGGATGGTGTTACTATTGGCTTGGATGATATGTCTCATGAATTTAATTTCTCTAAATTTAGTAAACAACACTGTGAAGAAGAATTTCCTAGTAAGGATGAAATTATCGGTCTTGCTTCTATTCCCGTACCTCCTAGTGATCCTTTAGAACAATATTTTCTAGACCATGAGAATGATATGTTTATGAATGAAAGAAGGGAAATAGATGAAGTATTCTTTAAACAGGAACCTATTCTGAAACACAATTTGCCTGTTGAAATCCTAGGGGATCCCCCTCCACCTAAGGGTGATCCCGTGTTTGAGCTTAAACCGTTGCCTGATAATCTTAAATATGCTTATCTTGATGAAAAGAAGATATATCCTGTTATTATTAGTGCTAACCTTTCAGAGCATGAAGAAGAAAGATTATTGAAAACTCTGAAGAAGCACCGTGCTGCTATTGGATATACTCTTGATGATCTTAAGGGCATTAGTCCCACTCTATGTCAACATAAAATAAATTTGGAAGCAGATGCCAAACCAGTTCGTGATCCTCAACAATGTCTGAATCCTAAAATGAAAGAAGTGGTAAGATAAGAAATACTAAAGCTTCTGGAGGCAGGTATAATTTACCCCGTTGCTGATAGTTAGTGGGTAAGTCATGTTCATTGTGTCCCTAAGAAGGGAGGTATTACTATTGTTCCTAATGATAAAGATGAATTGATTCCACAAAGGATTATTACAGGTTATAGGATGGTAATTGATTTCCGCAAATTAAATAAGGCTACTAAGAAAGATCATTACCCCTTACCTTTTATCGATCAAATGCTAGAAAGATTATGCAAGCATACACATTACTGCTATCTAGATGGTTATTCTGGTTTCTCTCAAATACCTGTGTCGGCTAAAGATCAATCAAAGACTACTTCTACATGCCCTTTTGGTACTTTTGCTTATAGACGTATGCCTTTTGGTTTATGTAATGCACCTGCTACCTTTGAAAGATGCATGATGGCTATATTCTCTGACTTTTGTGAAAAGATTTGTGAGGTTTTCATGGACGAATTTTCCGTCTATGGATCTTCTTTTGATGTTTGCTTGAGCAATCTTGATCGAGTTTTGCATAGATGTGAAGAAACTAATCTTGTCTTGAGTTGGGAAAAGTGCCACTTTATGGTTAACGAGGGTATTGTCTTGGGGCATAAAGTTTCTGAAAGAGGTATTGAAGTTGATAAAGCCAAGGTTGATGCTATTGAAGAGATGCCATGTCCCAAGGACATCAAAGGTATACGAAGTTTCCTTGGTCACACTGGATTTTATAGGAGGTTCATTAAGGACTTCTCAAAAATTTCTCGGCCTCTGACTAATTTATTACAAAAAGATATACCATTTGTCTTTGATGATGATTGTGTAGAAGCATTTGAAATACTTAAGAAAGCATTAGTCTCTGCACCTATTGTTCAGCCACCTGATTGGAATTTACCCTTTGAAATTATGTGTGATGCTAGAGATTATGATGTAGGTGCTATTCTAGGGCAAAGAGTTGATAAGAAATTAAATGTTATCCATTATGCTAGTAAGACTCTAGATAATGCTCAAAGAAATTATGCCACTACTGAAAAAGAACTTTTAGCAGTTGTATTTTCTTGTGATAAGTTCAGACCTTATATTGTTGATTCTAAAGTAACTATCCACACTGATCATGCTGCTATTAAATATCTTATGGAGAAGAAAGATGCTAAACCTAGACTTATTAGATGGGTTCTCTTGCTACAAGAATTTGATTTGCATATTGTTGATAGAAAAGGATCTGAGAACCCCGTTGCAGACAACTTATCTAGGTTAGAGAATGTTCTTGATGACCCACTACCTATTGATGATAGCTTTCCTGATGAACAATTAAATGCCATAAATAATTCTCGTAGTACTCCTTGGTATGCTGATTATGCTAATTACATTGTTGCTAAATTCATACCACCTAGCTTCACATACCAACAAAAGAAAAAGTTCTTCTATGATTTGAGACATTACTTTTGGGATGACCCACATCTTTATAAAGAAGGAGTAGATGGTGTTATTAGACATTGTGTACCTGAGCATGAACAAGAACAGATCCTACGCAAGTGCCACTCCGAAACTTATGGAGGACACCATGCGGGAGATAGAACTGCACATAAGGTATTGAAATCCGGTTTTTATTGGCCTACTCTCTTCAAGGATGCCCGTAAGTTTGTCCTATCTTGTGATGAATGTCAAAGAATTGGTAATATTAGTAGACATCAAGAAATGCCTATGAATTATTCACTTGTTATTGAACCATTTGATGTTTGGGGCTTTGATTATATGGGATCTTTTCCAGCCTCTAATGGATATACACATATTTTAGTTGCTGTTGATTACGTTACTAAGTGGGTAGAAGCTATTCCAACTAGTAGTGCTAATCATAACACTTCTATTAAAATGCTTAAAGAAGTTATTTTTCCGAGGTTTGGAGTCCCTAGATATTTAATGACTGATGGTGGTTCACATTTTATTCATGGTGCTTTCCGTAAAATGCTTGCTAAATATGACGTCAATCATAGAATTGCATCTCCGTATCACCCACAGTCTAGTGGTCAAGTAGAATTGAGTAATAGAGAACTCAAATTAATTTTGCAAAAGACTGTCAATAGGTCTAGAAAGAATTGGTCCAAGAAACTTGATGATGCATTATGGGCCTATAGAACTGCATATAAAAATCCTATGGGTATGTCTCCGTATGAAATGGTATATGGAAAAGCATGTCACTTACCTCTCGAACTAGAACATAAGGCATATTGGGCTATTAAAGAGCTCAACTATGATTTCAAACTTGCCGATGAAAAGAGGTTATTTGATATTAGCTCACTTGATGAATAGAGAACCCAAGCTTATGAAAATGCCAAGTTGTTTTTAAAAGATGGCATTACAAAAGGATACAAAAGCGTGAGTTTAATGTAGGTGATTATGTATTGCTATACAAATCTCGTTTAAGATTTTTTGCAGGTAAACTTCTCTCTAAATGGGAAGGCCCCTATGTTATCAAGGAAGTCTATCATTCCGGTGCCATAAAAATCAACAACTTCGAAGGCACAAATCCGAAGGTGGTAAACGGTCAGAGAATTAAACATTATATCTCAGGTAATCCCATAAATGTTGAAACCAATATTATTGAAACCGTAACCCTGGAGGAATACATAAGGGACACTTTCCAGAACGTTTTAGACTCCGAAAGGAATAGGTATGTGGTACGGTAAGTAAACCGACTCCAAAACAATTTTAAGGCAATATTTCTCCGTTTTGGAATATTTAGAAAAATAGAAAATTAAGTAGCAGTCCGGGAAGGACACGAGGGCCCCACGAGGGTGGAGGGCGCACCCCCTGGGCGCGCCCCCTACCTCGTGAGCTCCTCGTGTGCCTTCCGGACTCCGTTTTCTTGCACGATACGTATTTTGGTCGGTAAAAATTCACTATATATTCTCCCGAAGGTTTTGACTCCTGTATCACGCAAATATCCTCTGTTCTTGTTTTGGGCTGTTCTCTGTCAGGGTTGTCAAGGCCAGGCATCATGTCATCCCCCTCCTCCAACAACGGTAACAAAGATGCCTGGCTAATGAAGATAGAGCTGAAGAGGGAAGAACCCATGGAGATCAACAAGGATGAAGGGATCAAGAAGGCCACGGAGAACCAAGCTCCAGCAACAGAAGACATCCTTCAACTTGATCACAACCTTCTTACCCCAACTGAGATTGAAGCTTTCCAGATGATTGAGTTAACTTGTATTCAAAACAAGTATCTCACAAGTGAAAATATTTTGTTGAAGGAGCATATCTTTGCACTCAAGGGCATTATTCGCAAGCTAGAGGACCTCTTACGCTCGATGTGCGACTATCCATCACCTCCATCTTCACCAACCAAGGAGACATAATAACATGGGTATGGGCACTCCCCTTGGCAACTGCCAAGCTTGGGGGAGGTGCCCCGGTATCTTATCACAATCACAACTCCTATCTTTACCATTTTCCTTAGTTCGACCCTATTAGTAGTATTTTGATCTAGTAGAATAAAGTTTATGGCATGATCTAGTTTTAAGTTTTGCTTTATGATCTCTCTATGTAATCGAGTCCGTGAGCTATATAATAAAGATTAGTGTTGAGTCAAGGGCTTGATTTCCTTGCTATGATCTTAGGTGAATAAAAGAAAGAGAAAAAGAATGAGAAGAAACAAAAGTTCATATTGATCTTATTGATAGTAATGACTTCACATAGAAAGAGTGTGATGATTAAAAGTTGTTGGGAGTTGGCAGACATAGCTTTGGTCATCGTTGCAATTTATAGGAAGTAATAAGGAAAGAGAGGTTTCACATATAAATATACTATTATTGACATCTTTTATGATTGGGAGCACTCATCAAAATATGACATGCTAAAGAGTTGATGTTGGACAAGGAAGACAACGTAATGGGTTATGTTTTCTTATATCTGAGATAAAGTATGTTGTCATGGATCATCCAACATGTTGAGATTGGCTTTCCCCCTCATGCTAGCCAAATTCTCAGCACCAAGTAGAGATACTAGTTGTGCTTCCAAATACCCTTAAACCAGTTTTGCCATGAGAGTCCATCATATCTACCTATGGATTGAGTAAGATCCTTCAAGTAAGTTGTCATCGGTGCAAAGCAATAAAAATTGCTCTAAATATGTATGATTAGTGTGGGAGAAATAAGCTTTATACAATCTTTTGATGTGGAAGTAATAAAAGTGACGGACTGCATAATAAAGGTTCATATCACAAGGGGAAATACAAAGTGACGTTCTTTCGCATTAAGATTTTGTGCATCCAACCATAAAAGCGCATGGCAACCTATGCTTCCCTCTGCGAAGGGCCTATCTTTTATTATTATCTTCTACCCTATGCAAGTGTCATGGTGATCTTCACCTCTCCCTTTTTCATTTTATCCTTTGGCAAGCCCAGCATGTTGGAAAGAACCTGATATATATATATATATATATCTAATTGGATGTAGGGGCATGAGTTATTATTGTTGACATTACCCTCGAGGTAAAAGGTTGTGGGGCGAAACTATAAGCCCCTATCTTTCTCTGTGTCCGATTAGAACTCCATAACCACAAGTATTGCGCGAGTGTTAGCAATTATGAAGGACTAGATGATAGTTGAGTATGTGGACTTGTTTTTTAGCTCTGACATAGACTCTTTCTGATGTTATGATAAATTGCAATTGCTTCGATGACTGAGGTTATAGTTTGTTGGTTCTCAATAAGGTTTCTGATTCATACTTTTGCATTGTGAATAGATCATCACTTGAACATAAGTAATCATATGACAATATCTATATATGTTCTTGTTATGAGAATAATCATGATGCCTTCATGTCCGTATTTTATTTTTATTGATGCCTCTACCTCTAAACATGGGGACATATTTAATGTTATCGGCTTTCGTTTGAGGACAAGCAAGGTCTAAGCTTGGGGGAGTTGATACGTCCATTTTGCATCATGCTTTTATATCGATATTTATTGCATTGTGGGCTGTTATTTCACTTTATGTCACACTACTTATGGCTATTCTCTCTTATTTTACAAGGTTTACATAAGGAGGGAGAATGCCGGGAGCTGGAATTCTGGGCTGGAAAAGGAGCAAATATTAGAGACCTATCATGCACAACTCCAAAAGTCCTGAAACTCCACGGAATACCTTATAATAAATAATGAAAAATCCTCGCCAAAGATGAAGACCAGGGGGCCCACACCCTTTCCATGAGGGTGGGGGGCGCCCCCCTACCTCGTGGGCCCCCTAGTGGCTCTCCGATGACCATCTTCTCCTATATGAAGTCTTTCGTCGAGAAAAAAAAATAAGAAGCAACCTTTCGGGATGAAACTCCGCCGCCACAAGGTGGAACCTTGGCGGAACCAATCTAGGGCTCCGGCAGAGCTGTTCTGCCGGGGAAACTTCTCTCCCGGAGGGGGAAATCATCGCCATCGTCATCACCAACGCTCCTCTCATCGGGAGAGGGCAATCTCCATCAACATCTTCATCAGCACCATCTCATCTCAAAACCCTAGTTCATCTCTTGTACCCAATTCTTGTCTCCAAGTCTGGGATTGGTGCTAGTAGGTTGCTAGTAGTGTTAATTACTCCTTGTAGTTGATGCTAGTTGGTTTAATTGGTGGAAGATCATATGTTCAGATCCTTTATGCATATTATTACCCCTCTAATTATGAACATGAATATTCTTTGTGAGTAGTTACGTTTGTTCCTGAGGACAAGGGAGAAGTCTTGCTATTAGTAGTCATGTGAATTTGGTATTCGTTCGATATTTTGATGAGATGTATGTTGTCTAGCCTCTTGTGGTGTTATGTGAACGTTGACTACATAACACTTCACCATTATTTGGGCCTAGAGGAAGGCATTGGGAAGTAATAAGTAGATGATGGGTTGCTAGAGTGACAGAAGCTTAAACCCTAGTTTATGCGTTGCTTCGTAAGGGGCTGATTTGGATCCATATGTTTCATGCTATGGTTAGGTTTACCTTAATACTTTTGTTGTAGTTGCGGATGCTTGCAATAGAGGTTAATCATAAGTGGGATGCTTGTTCAAGTAAGAACATCACCCAAGCACCGGTCCACCCACATGTCAAATTATCAAAGTACCGAAGGCGAATCATATGAACGTGATAAAAACTAGCTTGATGATATTCCCATGTGTCCTCGGGAGCGCTTTTCCTTATATAAGAGTTTATCCTGGCTTGTCCTTTGCTACAAAAAGGATTGGGCCGCCTTGCTGCACTTTATTTACTTTTGTTACTTGTTGCTCGTTACAAATTATCTTATCACAAAACTATCTGTTACCACTTATTTCAGTACTTGCAGAGAATACCTTGCTGAAAACCGCTTATCATTTCCTTCTGCTCCTCGTTGGGTTCGACACTCTTACTAATCGAAAGGACTACGATAGATCCCCTATACTTGTGGGTCGTCAATGCACAACCCCGATGACAAGCCGAGCAATTGGTTCATACTTTTTAACGCGCTTCGGCATTTTCAACCCTCACGCAATACATGAGCGCAAGACATGGATATAGCACTATGGGTGGAATAGAATATGATGATGGGGGTTATGTGGAGAAGACAAATAGGGAGAAAGTCTCACATCGACGCAGCTAATCAACGGGCTATGGAGATGCCCATCAATTGATGTCAATGTGAAGAGTAGGGATTGCCATGCAACGGATGCACTAGAGCTATAAGTATATGAAAGCTCAAACTGAAACTAAGTGGGTGTGCATCCAACTTGCTTGCTCATGAAGACCTCGGGCATTTGAGGAAGCCCATTATCGGAATATACAAGCCAAGTTCTGTAATGAAAATTCCCACTAGTATATGAAAGTGATAACTCAAGAGACTCTCTATATGAAGAACATGGTGCTACTTTGAAGCACAAGTGTGGTAAAAGGATAGTAACATTGCCCCTTCTCTCTTTTTCTCTCATTTTTTTTATTTTTTGGGGGGGGGCTTTCTCTTTTTATTTTTCCTTTTTTTCTTATTTTCTTTTTTCATCCGGAGTCTCATCCTGACTTGTGGGGGAATCATAGTCTCCATCATCCTTTCCTCACTGGGGCAATGCTCTAATAATGATGATCATCACACTTATATTTACTTACAACTCGATATTACAACTCGATACTAGAACAAAGATATGACTCTATATGAATGCCTCTGGCGGTGTACCGGGATGTGCAATGATCGAGCGTAGCAATGACATCAAAAAACAGACAAGCCATGAAAACATCATGCTAGCTATCTTACGATCATGCAAAGCAATATGACAATGAGTGCTCAAGTCATGTATATGATGATAATGGAAGTTGCATGGCAATATATCTCGGAATGGCTATGGAAATGCCATAATAGGTAGGTATGGTGGCTGTTTTGAGGAAGATATAAGGAGGCTTATGTGTGACAGAGCGTATCATATCACGGGGTTTGGATGCACCGGCGAAGTTTGCACCAACTCTCGAGGTGAGAAAGGGCAATGCACGGTACCGAAGAGGCTATCAATGATGGAAGGGTGAGAGTGCGTATAATCCATGGACTCAACATTAGTCATAAAGAACTCACATACTTATTGCAAAGGTTTATTAGCCCTCAAAGCAAAGTACTACTACGCATGCCCCTAGGGGGATAGATTGGTAGGAAAAGACCATCGCTTGTCCCCGACCGCCACTCATAAGGAAGACAATCAATAAATACCTCATGCTCCGACTTCGTTACATAATGGTTCACCATACGTGCATGCTACGGGAATCACAAACCCCAACACAAGTATTTCTACTAATCCACAACTACCCACTAGCATGACTCTAATATCACCATCTTTATATCGCAAAACTATTGCAAGGAATCAAACATATCATATTCGGTGATCTACAAGTTTTATTTAGGATTTTATGACTAACCATGTGAATGACCAATTCCTTTCATCTCTCTAAATAGATATAAGTGAAGCAAGAGAGTTTAATTCTTTCTACAAAAGATATTCCCATGCTCTGACAAATATAAGTGAAGCAAAAGAGCATTCTACAAATGGCGGTTTCCTATGTAAAGAGAAACAGGCAATCCAAACTACAAATGATATAAGTGAAGCACATGAAGCATTGTATAAAGCCATACTCAAAAGATATAAGTGAAGTGCAAAGAGCATTCTATAAATCAATCAAGGACTATCTCATACCAGCATGGTGCATAAAATAAAAATGAAAACTAAATGCAAAAGACGCTCCAAGATTACACATGTCACATGAATGAAACGAATCCAAAAACATACCGATACTTGTTGAAGAAAGAGGGGATGCCTTCTGGGGCATCCCCAAGCTTAGACGCTTGAGTCTCCTTGAATATTTACTTGGGGTGCCTCGGGCATCCCCAAGCTTGAGCTCTTGCCTCTCTTCCTTCTTCTCACATCGAGACCTTCTCGATCATCAAACACTTCATCCACACAAAACTTCAACAGAAAACTCGGTAAGATCCATTAGTATAATAAAGCAAATCACTACTCTAAGTACTGTTGCAAACCAATTCATATTTTATTTTTGCATTGTGTCTACTGTAATATAACTTTTTCATGGCTTAATCCACTGATATAATTCGATAGTTTCATCAAAACAAGCAAACTATGCATCAAAAACAGAATCTGTCTAAAACAGAACAGTCTGTAATAATCTGAACATTCACCATATTTATGATACTTGAAAAATTCTACCAAAATTAGGAAAAATAAACAATTTGTACAGAAAGACATTTAAAAAACAATCAGAACCATTTGACGTTCCAGCAAAAAATGTAAAAGCGTGCACTACAGCCAAAGTTTTTGTCCTGCACCGTACAAACCATCAAGCAAATGTAAACATCCTAAAGGCAAACCTTGGCACATTATTTTTATAATACAATGGAGTTGTACAAGGGGATAATTATTTTTGTTGAAAAGTTTCTGTAATCAAGATTCACAAAGTTTCTGTGAGCATGAACAAAGTTCAAGGCTAGCTCCCACTTCAACAATGCTTGTCTCTCTCACTTTCGCTTTTCTTTTTGCAAAAGTTTTGGGTTTCCCTCTTTACTTTTTTATTTTTAAACTATATAAAAGCACACAACAGAAATAAATGGCTCTCTAAAACTTCCGGGTTGTCTCCCTGGCAGCGCTTTCTTTAAAGCCATTAAGCTAGGCATATAGTGCTCAAGTAATGAATCCACCCGGATCCCAAGGTATATCAAAGCCAATTTTAATTAACAATGATTTGTAATTTAGTAGTGAGCACAAAGTAACATATATCATGCAACAACAAAGTCTAACTCTCTTCATATGCATCGGCATGTCATAAAAGAACAAATCATGCACACATAGTAAAGGCCAATGCATAGTATAAACAGTTTCTTGCAATTTTATCGTATTGGAAACATAGAGAGGTGAAGATATAGTTCCTCTCTCATAATAATTGCAAGTAGGAGCAGAAAGCACATGCATATTATATCTATCAAAATCATCATGTGTAATAGTAAAACGCAACCCATCAATATAATCCTTAATAAGCACAAACTTCTCCGATATAGTGTAGTTTGGAGAATTCAAAAAGATAATAGGACTATCATGTGTGGGTGCAATAGAAAAAATTTCATGTGTAACATAAGGAACTATATCAAGTTCATCTCCATAAGCATAATTCATATTGGCATCTTGGCCACAAGCATAGCAAGCATCATCAAAAAGGTATATTTCAAAAGAATCAACGGGATCATAGAAATTATCATAGCATTCATCCTTCGGTAAGCATGAAGGGAAATTAAACAATGTATGAGTTGAAGAGTTACTCTCATCAGAAGGTGGGCACGGGTGATCAATCCGCTCTTCCTCCTTTTGTTCTTCGCTCTCCTCCTCATCTTTTTCATCCAATGAGCTCACAGTTTCATCAATTTCTTCTTCCATAGACTCCTGCAAATTAGTCTCTTTTGGGACAGCGGAGACTTTCTCAATAAGCGCATCAATATAGGAATTATATTCATAATTATCATAGCAATATTTCAATATAGCAAAATTTTCAGGCCTATAAACATCATCATCAAAAGCTTCATACTTTTCAAACAAATATTCAATTTCATAAGCACCCTTAAAAGCAACAAATTCTTCTATTTGTTCCGCATCATAGTAGTCATATATACCTCTAGCATAAGAAGCCAAAGTTTCATTATCATTAAATTCACATGAAAAGGGAAGGTGTGGAGCCTTCATCCTAGAGCAACAAGTATAATCATATCTCAAGCATAGTTGCCTAGCATACCAATATAACATATAAATTTGATCCCATAATAGTTTCCCTTTTTGAGTCAAGCGATAATCCCTAAATATTCACGTTGATCCAACATGACTCCCATTACCAAATTGAATGGGGTTTTCTCTGGATTATCAAAGTAGTACATAATATCTGTCACATAACGAGAATTTGAGGGTTTTAGGAGGTTCCCCATCTCCATAAGTAGCAAGTACACCTAATTTTTTTGATATTTCGTGTTCCATATCCATAACTAAAGATAAAGAAAAACTAAGAACAGCAAATAAAAATTACTTAGTGATAAAGCAAACAAGCACACACGAGAATATTCACCCCACGCTATTGCTCCCCGACAACAGCGCCAAAAAAAGGTCTTGATAACCCACAAGTATAGGGGATCGCAATAGTTTTTGATAAGTAAGAGTGTCGAACCCAACGAGGAGCTAAAGGTAGAACAAATATTCCCTCAAGTTCTATCGACCACCGATACAACTCTACGCACGCTTGACGTTCGCTTTACCTAGAACAACTATGAAACTAGAAGTATTATGTAGGTGTTTTTGGATAGATTTGCAAGATAATAAAGAGCACATAAATATAAAGTAGGGGCTGTTTAGATAAAGACACAACTAAGTTAGTTTTAGTAAAGAGCTTTTTGTTACGAGGAAGTTATTTGTCCCTAGGCAACCGACAACTAGACTGGTAATCATTGTTGCAATTTTATATGAGGGAGAGGAATAAGCTAACATACTTTCTCTACTTGGATCATATGCACTTATGATTGGAACTCTAGAAAGCATCCGCAACTACTAAAGATCATTAAGGTAAAATCCAATCCTAGCATTAAAGCATCAAGTCCTCTTTATCCCATACGCAACAACCCCCTTACTCGGGTTTGTGTTTCAGTCACTCACGCAACCCACTATAAGCGAATCATGAACGTATTGCAACACCCTACAACGGGTATCCCTCATGCTTGCACGACATGGACAGCACCATAGGACAGCACCAATAATAAAACATGCAACTCAAACCAATCTTGATCATCAAATAGCCCATAGGACAAAACGGATCTACTCAAACATCATAGTATAGCCATACATCATTGGGAAATAATATATAGCGTTGACACCATGTTTAAGGAGATATTACAGCGGGTAAGAGAGAGGTTACACCGCTGCATAGAGGGGGGAAGAGTTGGTGATGATGGAGGTGAAGTTGTTGGTGAAGATTGCGGTGATGATGATGGCCCCCGGTGGCACTCCGGCGCCACCGAAAGCGAGGGGGAGAGAGCCCCCATCCTTCTTCTTCTTCCTTGACCTCCTCTCTAGATGGGAGAAGGGTTTCCCCTCTGGTCCATGGTCTCCATGGCACGGGAGCAGCGAGAGCCCCTCCGATATTGAATCTGTCTCTCTGTCTCTCTCTGTTTCTGCGTTCTTAGATTCTACCCTTTCACCGTTTCTTATATTCCCAGAGATCCGTAACTCCGATTGGGCTGAAATTTTAACACGATCTCTATCCGGATATTATCTTTCTTGCGGCGAAAGAAGGGCATCAACTCCCTTACGGGGTGGCCACGAGGGTCAGGGGCGCGCCCAGGGGGGTGGGGCGCGCCCCCTGCCTCGTGCCTCCCTCGGTCACCGTCTCGCGTGGATTTTTCTTTCCAAAAATCATATATATTCCAAAAAAATCTCTATCAGTTTTTATCCCATTTGGACTCCGTTTGATATGGATATTCTGTGAAACAAAAAACATGCAACAAATAGGAACTGACACTGGGCACTGGATCAATATGTTAGTCCCAAAAATAATATAAAAAGTTGCCAAAAGTATATGAAAGTTGTAGAATATTGGCATGGAACAATCAAAAATTATAGATACGACGGAGATGTATCATGGTTTAGCAAGAAACCTAAGCTGTCGTTTCTTAAAGTTTGGGGTTGCGATGCTTATGTGAAAAAGTTTCATCTTGATAAGCTCAAACCCAAGTCGGAGAAGTGCGTCTTCATAGGATACCCAAAAGTAACTATTGGGTACACCTTCTATCACAGATCCGAAGGCAAGATATTTTTTGCTAAGAATGGATCCTTTCTAGAGAAGGAGTTTCTCTCGAAAGAAGTGAGTGGGAGGAAAGTAGAACTTGATGAGGTAAATGTACCCGCTCCCTTATTGGAAATTAGTTCATCACATAAATCTGTTCCTGTGACTCCTACACCAATTAGTGAGGAAGCTAATGATGATGATCATGTAACTTCAGATCTAGTTACTACCGAACCTCGTAGGTAAACCAGAGTGGTACGGTAATCCTGTTCTGGAGGTCATTGTAAGGGCATATTTATCCCTAAGGTGTTTTGGTGATTGATGACAATGCGTTTGCGGACTAATCGTGTGCCTTGAGTTTCCCAGATGTTTCATCGCTAGGCACTAGACGGTTTGGTGCCCCTCGAAGACTGTTGAAGACGACGTCTTTTCTATGTTTCTTTTTGGTGGATTTGAGTCGTAGGAAAGCCGTACTATTAAGAGGGAGTCCGCGTCGGAAAGGTTTGCGTGGAATCATCACGTACACGTCTCTTTCTAGTCCCCTCCTTTCTCCTGCACCTTGGAGCATCCTCCGTTGTTATCTCGTCACCTTGTTTCTGGCTGCTGTGTTGGCTCGCGGTAGTACTGCTCCAGGTGAGCGGTAGTACCGTGCTGCGGCGCGGTAGTACCGCAGGTGCCCACGGTAGTACCGCTTCCCTGGAGCTGCACTCCAGTGGCCCACCAGGCTAGTACCGCTCCCTCGCGGTAGTAGGGGCAGATGTAAATTTTTACATCCGCGCCTACCACGGTAGTACTAGAACCCTTCCGCAGTAGTACCGTGCTCAGCTGTCAGGCAGTAGTACCGCACCTCTGCGGTAGTACTGTGTCGGGTTTTTGCTTCTTCCGTTCTTCAGCGGAAGTAGGCACGGATGTTTCCTTATTCCTTGGCTAGGGGATTCCTGCCTTGCGGTAGTACCGCAAGGGGGAGCGATAGTACCGTGCTCGCAGAAGTACCGCCCTCAGCACTTGTGCTACAGGTCTGCCCTAGCTGTTTCTAGTGCTGCGGCAGTACCGCGGGCCTGCACGGTTGTACCGCGTGGCCTTGCGGTAGTACCGCTTGGCAGCAAGCGGAAGTACCACGTGGCCCTGCGGTAGTACCACTGGCCTGGAGCGGTAGTACCGCTGGCTGCGGGCTGGTAGGTGGATAACGGTTGGATCTTTGTCCCACACTATAAAAGGGGTCCCCTTCTTCCCCGTTGACTCATCTCTTCCACCCCTAAGCTCCATTGTTGCTCTAAGCTTCATTTTCGCCCGATCTCACTCCCTAGCCAATCAAACTTGTTGATTTGCTCGGGAGTGGTTGAGAAGGCCTCGATCCACACTTCCACCAAGGGAAATTTGATTCCCCCCACTAATCCCTTGCGGATCTTGTTACTCTTGGGTGTTTGAGCATCCTAGACGGTTGAGGTCACCGTGGAGCCATAGTCCATTGTGGTGAAGCTTCATGGTGTCGTTGGGAGACTCCAATTGAGTTGTGGAGATTGCCCCAACCTTGTTTGTAAAGGTTCGGTCGTCGCCTCCAAGGGCACCAATAGTGGAATCACGGCATCTCGCATTGTGTGAGGGAGTTTGGAGAATACGGTGGCCCTAGTGGCTTCTTGGGGAGTATTGTGCCTCCACACCGCTCCAACGGAGACGTACTTCCCCTCAAAGGGAAGGAACTTTGGTAACACATCCTCGTCTCCACCGGCTCCACTCTTGGTTATCTCGTGCCTTTACTTGTGCAAGCTTATTTGTGTTATATCTCCTGCTTGCTTGTGTTCCTATCCTTGTTGCATCATATAGGTTGCTCACCTAGTTGCATATCTAGACAACCTATTTTGATGCAAAGTTTAAATTGTTAAAGAAAAGCTAAAAATTGTTAGTTGCCTATTCACTCCCCCCCTCTAGTCAACCATATCGATCCTTTCAATTGGTATCAGAGCCTCATCTCTTTATTAAGGACTTTGTCATCCGAAGAGTATGGTTGATACCGTGGACGGTGTGGAGGAACACTCCGGTGTGAATCCGATCTTGTCTACGGGCGATGGGGGAACCTCGGTCTCTCGTGAAGAGTTTAATGTGGCCTTGGAGACATTGAAAACCTCCATGACGACCGAGGTTTAAAGCATGTTTACTAAATTCCTTGAAGGTCTTAAACTATCCACCGCACCGTTGAAAGTGGGTGATCCCACTGACAAGGTGACGGATGCTATCTCCGACAAGGGGGAAGCTAGGAGTGAAAAGGCTCCTTCTTCTAGTGGTAAAAATGGCACCGACATCTTTGCTCATGTGGAACCACCACTTGTTTATGGTGGACCGGTTCCCTCCACTCATTTGAATCATGCCGGTCCTCCCCCTAAGGTTGTAAAAAATGAGGACTTTGATTCTTGGGTTTACCGCTTTAAGCGTCATTTAAATCATGTGAACACTAATCTTTGGAGAATCATTGAAGAAGGTTTCCATCCGCATGATCCAAGCAACTTCACTCCTCGAGAATCCGCGGATAACCAATTCAATGAGAATGCTCTCTTCATCATTCAAGATGCAATTCCACCCAAAGATCTACCACATCTTTGGCCCTTCGCCTTGGCCAAAGATGCATGGCTTTGTGTTGT